>NW_006271974.1:2819798-2999952 GCF_000225605.1 Cordyceps militaris CM01 | reverse complement strand
ATTCACTGCTGGATAGTCGCAATGCTGCTGCTGTCTTTAACGCCACTGCGATGGCTGCTGGTGGCGGACGTGGTATCGACGGCACCTTGAATCCCAACTATTTCGTGGACAACCTTGATCCTGTTGGCTCGCCCACTGCTTCGGGAGACTTTACACTGGGAGGAACCACCGCCAACGGCTCCTTTTCGTCGGATATGGCTTCACGAACAACCACCCTCGGCGTCAACTCTGGCGGACCAGCTGCCCGCCCCGGTAGTGGTGAGTTATCGGCTTCGGCCAGTGCAAGTGGCTCCGAA
Source organism: Cordyceps militaris CM01 (assembly GCF_000225605.1). Classification (NCBI taxonomy): domain Eukaryota; kingdom Fungi; phylum Ascomycota; class Sordariomycetes; order Hypocreales; family Cordycipitaceae; genus Cordyceps; species Cordyceps militaris. Next base: position 2,999,656 of record NW_006271974.1, on the reverse strand, counting down.
TGGGGCTCGGAGATAGATGGCAGCGATAGAGAAGGCATTGCTATTTGGAATGGCGAATTGAGCAGCGTCATTGGTCTTCAAAAGCGTGGTCTTCGGGGCCTTATGGAGGGCCGAAGACTGCGCGAGAGGACGGGTACAGGTGGCGCTGCTATACTGGCGGCTGCGAATGCAAACGGCCAGTACCATCAGGGTGGACAGCGAGTCGGACTTGGTATAGGAAGCTCCTAAGCTGATGGGTGTCCACTCAATGTTTATGATGTTTAGGAGACATGTGTATATACGGGAACATGTGTGGGAAATAATGAACGGCCGTATATGTAGGACTTGGAATGATGGCATTATAGATGAAGAAAGTTTGAGGAGCTTCACAGCTGACAAAAGCCAGTCGATTCAAATTAGATGATATTCTCTGTATATTTACAGGTTGATTGTACTCTAAAGGCTCTTTCATGTCTGCTCTCGAAAAACGGAGAAAGTACTAGCCATGAGCATTGAAATGGAAAGACAAACATGCAGCGCTTCATCAGTGTCTGCTGTGCACAAGCTATTGTTGCTGCTCTACAGCCAAGCCGCCATAGTCACTTCTGTCATTCGCTTCTAGAGCTTGACGCGGCCACCTTGCAGTTCCTGCCACTCCTTCTGCCCAAAGGGGACATAGGTGTCCCCACGAAGCCAGTACAACGCGGCACCGTCGTCCAGCGCGTCCGGTTTCACACCGGCGTTGCGCAGAACAGACTTTTGCTGCTTGTTGGTGCCGGTCGTCTGCGGGCCGGCAATATCCTTGACGACGCGCAGGAAGAGCGGCACGGCGTACTTGGGCAGATTCGCGCGAACGTGGGCGGCGAGGCCGGTGAGGGTGTCGGCGTCGGGCGGGTCTTGGGTAAAGTTGACGGCGACACAGCCGGCGCGGCCGTCATGGTGGGGAAGCTGCACGCCGTAGACGTTGGCCTCGCGCACGGCGGCGTAGGTGCCGACGGCGTGCGCGACCTCGTTTGTCGAGACATTCTCCGACTTCCAGCGAAACGTGTCCCCGATGCGGTCGTTGAAGGCGTAGCGGCCCTCGCTGTCCAGGCTCATGATGTCGCCGGTGCGGTACCAGGCGTCGCCCTTGGCGAACACGTCGCGCAGGATCTTGGCCTCGGTGGCCTTTTCGTTGTTGAAGTAGCCCTGGAAGAGCCGCTTGAGGTCCGCCGGGTCGACGCGGGTGATGAGCTCGCCGGGCTCGCCGCTGGGCACGCGCCGGCAGAACCCGGTGGTCGGGTCGCGATAGGGCCGGTCCTGGTCGTGGTCGTACTCCAAAAAGGCCATGTCGTTGCGCAGCAGGAAGCGGCGCAGCCAGCCCATGCGGCCGACGGCGCCGGCGAACAGGTCGTTGGCGGACAGGTTCCAGGTCGAGCCGGCGCCTTCGGTCGAGGCGTAAAACTCGGCAATATGGGTGATGCCGAAGCGGTCTTTGAACTTGTTCCAAATGTCCGGGCGCAGGCCGTTGCCGACGGCGACGGTGACGTGGTGCTTGCGGTCCAGGTTCTCGCCGGTGACGGGGTCGATCTGCGGGGGCGCGGCCAGCAGGTACCGCAGGGTCTCGCCGACGTACTGGATGCCGGTGGCGCGGTGGCGGCGGACGTCGTGCCAAAAGGTCTTGGTGGAGAAGCGGCGGCCGAGGGCCTGGGTGCTGCCGGCGACAATGGTGGCGCAAAAGGACAGCACGGCGGCGGAGCTGTGGTACAGCGGCATCGACGTGTACATGACGTCGCGGGAGCGGCCGCCGCGGCCGAGCAGCATGGACGCGATGCTGCCGCCGCCGATGCACTTGGACCAGGACACGATGGCGGCCTTGGGCAAGCCCGTCGTGCCCGAGGTGTAGATGAGGATGGCCATGTTGGAGAACTCGGCCTCGGAGCGGTCGCTGTCCGGGAAGCGAATGGGCGTGATGCCGCGCGCGACGGCCTCGATCGCGGGCGTGAACTCGACAAACTCGACGTCGGGCAGCGCGGCGCGCACCTCGGCCGTGACGCTGTGCGCGACGGCCGGGTCGACGATGCAGAGGCGGGCGGTGGCGGCGGCGACGCAGTGGGCGAGGGGCTTGCCGGTCAGGTTGTAGTTGATGAAGGCGGGCTTGGCGCCAATGGCCCAGAGCCCCCACCAGAGGAAGAGGAAGGTGTCCGAGTTTTGGTAGTCGACGGCGACAATGTCGCCGGGGCGGACGCCGTGGTGGGCGCGCAGCCAGGTGCCGTGGCGCAGGACCTGGTCGTAGAACTGGGCGTAGGTGTAGCGGCGGTCCTCGAAGAGCAGCGCGGCGCGGTCGGCGTGCGACTTGCTCGTCGCCCACTGCTCGAGCGTGTAGAACAGGCTGACGCGGTCCTGCCGCACGCTGCGCAGCAGCCGGAACATGGTGACGAGGCCGATCTTCTGCAGTGTCAGGTCGTACCACAGACCGGACTTGGCGTTGAGGTACGCGCCGGCGGCGAGGACGGCCGGGGCCGCGACGGCAAGAGGCACTGGCCGGGTTGCGGGCATGTTAGTGGCTGGGGACGGTTTGGGATGTTTGGAAGTTGTCCTTTCGTACCGGGCATTTTCCGCTGCGAGATATTGTTCCTTGCTGCTTGGGCGGGTGCGGAGTTGGAGGGAACCGGGATTTGCGGCTGAGGCAAAAGGTTCCTAGGTGATGTGCCCGTAGCTTGTTTTGGCGCTGTTACGATTGCTGCAAGAAGAAGAAGAGAAGGGGGGGGGGAGGGGAATAGGCGGGAGAACAATGTCAATAGCAAAAGACGGAAAAGTGAAGCTGTGCAAGAACAAAAGTGAGTTGGCGCGCCGCTCTGACCGCAAGAATGCCGGAAGCAATGCAGCCAGCCTGTCACTCTCCGGTGGACGCTCGTCAATGCCGGCCCGCCGAAGCTGTGACGCCAGCCTCGGTCCCCTCGGTTCTAGGTGGTTATCAAAACAAAAAAAGTTGTGGGCGAAAAGGGCGGGCGAGCTAATAATAACGTTTGTTGCCGCGGGTCCGCGAATAGCGAATACCCCGATCTCTAGATGAAGCTGGCCTGATGATGCTCTTTTTGCAAACATTTTCCGCATATTTTATTCCCAAGTTTTTTTTTCTTCAAATCTCTACTCTTGCCAGGCTGTCCGGGATTCAGAGGTCCAAGCGAGCTGACTATGCGTGCTTTTTGGCTTCTAGCCCGATATTGCACTGCAAATGGTACACGCACCGCGAATAAGCCGCCGGGCTGCCATTCTGGAGTCCGCGGAATCTCCATTGCTGTAGCGCGGACTCTAGTGACCTAGGAGGTAAGTAGCCACGCCTAACCGAGGCGACGAAAGGTGACGTATCTGCAAAGGGAAAAAGACGCCGAACCCTGTTCTGCACCCAACTGAAACTGGGACTTGTTTGACTGGTCCGGCGTTGTTGGATCGTAACCAGCCCGGACCCGATGGCATTTGTCACTCACCTAGCCCACCAATCTCCTTGGCTTACCCCGGAAATCAGAGATCATGGCCCAGAGGGAGCGGAGACTTTTTTGCCGCCGACCCGTACACTGTAATAGTATGTAATAGTATGCAGTATGCTAGTGATACCTTGGGTTAGTTAGTATACCGGTTAGTTATGCAAGCTCCGTGTATGACCTGCTGGGTTGACACCATCGACAGCTGCTGCCCTGGCTATAAGCTTCGAAATACAAAAACAATGTTAAATGTGAGATGCCCTTTACCGAGTTGGTCGTCATCATCATACTTAGTCAATTTTTAAAAATTGCCCCAGTACCGTCTGGCCGGACCTGTTCATATCTCGCATAAATCGTGCATAATCACTGCACGTGATCTGGCGCCAAACCCGGCCACGATGACACGCCTTGCGCCTCGATCACGCATCTAGCAGCTGCCCGCCAAGGGGCTCCTCGACAGCTTCCCCGCCCCAGAAGAAAATCGTCATTGAACCATGGCCAGCACGGCGTCCGCAGAGGCGCCTGCCTCGCCCGCCGCGGCCGAACAAGCTCAAGGCTACACACCTCCTCCCGCCGAGAAGCCCTCCGACACGCGACGACGGAGCTACATTGTCTGGTCGTACTGGCTCATCGTCGTCTTCCTCGGCCTCCCGATCTGGTGGCAGACGACGGCCATTCACCGCGCCAGCCTGCCGCTGGATGGCATGATGCAATGGGCCGATGGCAAGGTCAGCACAAGAACGTGATGGGCTGGATGCCTGAAGGGCCCCTACTGACATTGGCCACCCGTTGGTGCAGGCTTGCCGTCCCGTCTTCCCGCTGCAAATCGAGATTCGCGCCGACGCGCTCCAGGAGGCCGAAGCGCAGCACCTCGTGCGCCTGACCCAGCACGCCCTCGACGACCTCAACGAGTTCTCCGGCCACCACCTGCGCCTGCAACTCGCCCCGAAGAACGGCGCGCGCGCCGCCCCCGACGACCCCGAACCCGCCCTGACCATTCACTGCCGGCCTGGCACCGCCGCCACGTCCTCGCTGAGCCCGGAGGAGCCGCGCCTCGACATCACCTACCCGCCCGGCGCCGCGCCGCAGCTCACCTCCGCCTCGTCGTCCCCGCTCGCCACGTACATCACCAACGAGCTGCGCGCCACGTTTGCCGAGGAGCAGTCCATCATCGCCTACTTGCTGTCGACGTCCTCCATGGCCGCTGCCGGCGCGCGGCCGCCGAGCCTCGCGCCCGAGGTCGCCGAGGCGCTGTCCAGACGCACGACGCGCTCCCTGCGCTACTCGCCCACGTACCACCTCACCTTTTCCCTCTTCACCGACCGCGGCCTGCCAAACGCGTGGGACATTGAGGCCGCGCTCGAAGAGTACATCCGGCCCCTGCTCGAGGTGCTCAAGCCGATTCACAACTTCACCGTGGACACGCAGGTCCAGCTCTACGCCACGCCCGGCGGCGCCCAGCAGGCCGAGGTGCTCACCAAAGAGGCTCTGTCGTCGTTTATCAACGCCGCCGAGTGGCCGCTGTCGCCCTTTATCGGCGGCGCGCCCACGGTCAACTTCTTGCTCTACGTCGGGAACCAGACCATCCAGCTCGACGGCGACGACAGCACCAACACGGCGCAGTCGTGGATGATCCCGCAGTGGGGCACCGTCTACCTCCTGCCCCTGCCCAGGGCCGACGCCCACGTGTCGCTGGCCACGCTCAAGCAGCCCATGCTCACCTTTGGCGGGCACCTGCTCTCGCTGCTCGGCACGCCCGTGTCGGGCTCGCTGCCGGTGCGCCTCTCCTCGCTGACGCGCATCCGGTCCACCGACCTGCTGCTGCGCGCGTCGTCGTCGCTCGGCTCGCTGGCGCGTCTCACGGAGAAGCTGCCGTCGATTGCCATCCCGCAGAGCGTCGCCGACGGCGTCGAGACGACGCTGCGCCACCTCGAGCAGGCCTGCGCCAACCTCGGCGGCGTCCAGGGCCTGACGCACGCCCGCATCGCCGAGCAGGAGGTGGAGCGCGCATTTTTCGAAAAGAGCATGGTCGGCCAGCTGTACTTTCCCGACGAGCACAAGATTGCCGTCTACCTGCCCCTGCTCGGACCCATTTCCGTGCCGCTCGTCATGGGCCTGATATCGGAGCTGAAGAATTGGATCGCGAGGCGCAAGAAGAGGGCAGAGGAAGCAAAGGAGAAAAAGGCACAATAGCGACGGTTATAGATTATGTTAAGATTAAGACAGAAAAAAAAATTGCAACACGACCATTTCATGACACCCAACGCAGTAACTGTCTGGAATGGGGAGGACTAGTGAGAAACGTGCTTTTTGTTATGAAATCAAATTACCACGGCGCTACTATTATGATATAGGCATAGTATCAAATTAACGCGGTGCTACCATTGTATGATGTAGGTATAGAATCAAGGCCATGCCACATCTATTCACGAACATGGGAGGTTAGTTCATCGCTCTCAAGCCTTGCGCTAAACTATTGTCCTCCTCTCCCAACCTGTCTTGGGTCCTGTACGGCGCTTCCCCGAAACGGCGAATGCTTGTGAAGCGGTCGCGGAGCCTTAGAGGGAGTACGGGCTGTACTCGCCGGGACCGCGGGTGTCGCCGCCGCCGCAGCCATCGCAGGCGCGCGCCCAGCGACGCGGTCGGCAGACGAGCGCGTTCGGGCAGTTATCGCTCTCGCACTGGCTCTCGCAGGTGCCGATGACGAGCGAGCGGCCGGCGACATAGGCGCACGGCTCGGCTGTATATTGCATCAGTTGAGGCGTTGCGTGTTGGACACAACAGCAGTAGGAAGAGTTACTACATACCGGGCCAGGCATTGCGGCACGCATCAATATGGGGCCATGCTGCGGCAAGGGTCGACAACCCCGCGAGAATGGCGGCACGCGTGAGAAGCCTGCTGGGTGTTGAGCAGGGAAGGAACGCGGCGAGCACATGGGGGAGAGAGAGAACTCACATGGCAACGTGAATCGGTAGACGTGTATGCTACACTTATTCGCTGAAAAAGAAGAGAGAGAGAAAAGCAGATCAAGCTGAAGATTGACAAGGGGAGGTTGCAGTTGAGCGATACATTCACTTCTTTATATACTTGATGGGATGTCATCCTTACCGGGCCAAGCCGGCGCGTAGCCCCGTACCATGTGGTCGTTCTCCCCTTCCCTTCTGCTTCGGCAACAACTGGTCTGGACTCGGAGGACTCGGCGTCTCAAAGCAGCTTGGAACATACATCGTTTCTCGCTCGCGGTCTATTCAAGGGACCGCGGCTGGGCAAGTGGCCCCCCGTTGGTGGCTGGCTGAGGTGACGAACTGTTCCTCCAGCGGCGGGCATATTACAGGCCAAGCTCCGCTGCCCATTTGTTATACCCTCTTTTGGTCGCATGCCGAGTCTACCCAACTCGCTACCCTTGCATCAATCAGTTGAATGGTCATTTTACCTCGTCGTTGTCGCCGTTGCCCCTCTCATGTCACAACGGCGTTGGCGGAACCGCATAGCCTCGGATGAGTTGCTGACGAATGAAATGCCGCAACTTGGTATGCAACATCGGACTGTTTCGAGGTACACACGCCGCTACTAAGAAAATTTGGCTTTGTGCTGTCATATATCAGATATGCGAGAATGCGGCATGTGATGGATGGCGGCCAGGCACGAGCTCGAGAGGCAGGCGGGAAAACAGAACTGCTCAGAGCTTACAAGGGAGTGCGCAACAAAGCGCGAACTGGGGTATGCTGAAAGTAAAATGAATATGTACATGATCTGCCCTTGGTGTCGACACAGCGACTCGGAAGCTGGCTTCGGCATGTATATTGACATGTCTTCGACTGGCGGCGCGTAGTATTACACGGACGAGCATATGAAGATGAGCCGCCCAACACAGCCACAACGACTGGTGCCCCGATACTTGTCACTGATGCGGGTCGTTTGATGGCCAGCGATTTCCAATCTCCTTGTTCGGCCGTTGGGTTGACTGACCACGTGCCCGTCGTCTGCTGTTGGTTGTGAAGCACTGCAGTATGGCCGTCGTGCTTCACCTCTTGACTCCAATTCAAGCACACTCTGTAGCAGTTTGACCGGTAGAAACAGTTTCTTATTCCCAATATCCTTGTCCCACACTCGCTCCGGCTCTCGCCCAACCCGTTGAACCTTTCCGCCCATGAGCAGGGTCTCAAGGTTGGGCCATGCATTCTACAGCTACGCACGAGAAGAGCAACAGCAAAACTTTTTTGTCGTTTGAAAAGCATTTATAACTAGCGTGGAAATAGTATACTGACTGTATTGCTGTATCCCATCTTCCGCTTGACTAGTCACAGCACGGGAGCTCGCCGACAACAGTAGCGCCTCGGTCGTGGGCCAACACTCTCATGATGCTTGGCAGGAATCGCTCTCCCCGCCCCCAGCAATCTTGCAAACGCCGTTGCACAAGGCAATAAAATATATCTCGCCCTTATCTCCGAACTGACAGAAGAACAGGGACCGGTAAATATATTCAGGGGTGAAGGGCACTCCGACGTTAATGAGCGACTCGTAAATCTGGTCAAGGTACGCCCCTATCCATGTGTCAATGAGAATCTTTGGAAAGATGTCGGGTTTATTTCGCTATACCTTTTGCAAGAAGGCCTTTGCCGCAGTAGTAGAGACCTGATACGCAGTTCTTGGCTGCGACTGGGGCCGCAACAGCTGCAAGAGCCGCCGCGACGGCAAGAAACCTGACCATGACGTTGACAAGACTACCTCAATCAAGATATTGTTAGAAATGTGTTTAGATCGACTGTATTGAGATTTGAATGGTGTAAAGATTACAGCGAGAAAGTGACTGGTCCGATACACTGGTGGTAAAAGAAACTATTTATGCACGTTTCCCGGCACTCCTCCATGCTCGCACAAGAGGCTGCAAGCATATCACAGACTTTAGCCCTTGTATTCTTGACAGTACTGCCCCTCTACATGCATGTCTTGCCAAATACATAGACGGGCTGCCTGCGTGCGAGGTGTGTAGATGTGCAATCCGATTCTTACCTACACATGGCTATACACCAATACAAGACGAACACACTGCGCCGATTGCTTCCTGGTGTAGCCTGACAGGTAGCACAGTTTCTATGCCTGTGCATTAGACTCGTCTAGGCCTTTCGAGATATAGGGACGGTCAACATTCTCGCGCGACACTCCAGATTTTCTCATTGGATGGGGTTTGCTTGGATGCGCTGCACGGGTATACTGATTCAGTTGAGTGTTTCCTCACGGCATACTCTGATCAAGACGAGCCTGTATCTAATGGATATAGGTTTTCTGCTCTGTGATTGGAGTGAGCAGGCCCTTTTTTGGTATGCTGGGCATTTACACAGCTTAATGAGCGGCCATGAAGCCATCTTCGGCTTGTTTGTGACTGCACAGGAAAAAGTTCGCCAGAGCAAAAACTGGCGCTGTATTGAATTCGCAAAATTCCTTCAAGATGTTAATGTCATTTTTTCCTGATTGATAGAATTTATTAAAAGTTCATAGTGGCTTGCCCGTTCATGACGTAGTGGGGTGGCCGATTTGGCGATGACGATTCCGCAAGTCCAAACGCACCCCAGTCGCCATAGCCTTCCTTGCCCTTCCCCTTCTGCACTCCCGCCACGGCCACACCGCCCGCACAATGCCTCTGTCAAAATGCTGCCCGAGCCCGCGCTGACATGTACCGTTCCCAGCGTCCACGACGGGCTGCCTCTCGACTGTCGCGTCTACCACCCCGCGCCGCTGCGGGCGAGCTCGCAAACGGCCCCGTGGACGCGACGACACGCGGCCGTGCTCGCGCACCCGTACGCGCCGCTGGGCGGCAGCTTTGACGACCCGGTGGTGGATGTTGTCGGGGCCACGCTTCTCAAAGAGGGCTACCTGCTGTGCACGTTTAATTTTCGGTAAGAATGGGGGGAGCATGGCCGTTGGGCGGACGCGTCTGGTTGACGATTTTTTGACTGCAGAGGAGCGGGCCATTCAGCAGGCAAAACATCGTGGACGGCCAAACCAGAGCGCCTCGATTTTCAGAGCGTTGTTGCGTTTCTGTCGTACTACATACACCACCTGGATCCGGTCCAGGGCGCGTCCTCGGACCGCGACGAGCCGCCCACGACCCTCGACGGCGTCGCCAACGGAGCGCCGACCGACACGACGACGGCCTGTGAGCGACCCGTGCTCGTCATTGGCGGCTACTCGTACGGGTCACTCATCACAGCCCAGCTCCCACCGCTCGAGACGATTCTGGAGCCGTTTGCCGCCCCGTCGAGCGCCTCCCACGAGGCGCAGATACGCCTCCGCGCAGCGAGCCTTGCCGAGCAGCAAAACACGATCATCAGGCGCGCGCGGGACGCACTGCGCGAGAGCAGCAGCCCCAAGAAGAGTCCCTCCAAGCGCGGCGTCCGCGTCGGTGGCGGCGACGAGGGTGCTCTGAGCCCACGCCGCAGCACCTCCGCAGGCGGCCGCAGCCGGAGCGTGTCCCGGGAGCTCGAGGAGAAGCTCCACGAGCTCGCCGCCAAGACCAAGGCGAGCCTCGCCGCCGCTGCGCCGCGCCCCCACCGACACGTCCCCTCCGAGACGAGCGCACTGGACAAGGTGCCCGAAGAAAGCACCAACGACGGGCCGGCGCAAGGTCGACTCCCCCGGCTCCCGGCGTTTGCGGCGCCCCGGCCCGCGTACCTGCTGCTCTCGCCGATCCCGGGCCTTGCCTCGCACCTGGTGACGCTGCGGGTGCTGCCCGGGGCGCTGTCGCGCGCGCGGCGGCCCGAGGACGACCCGGCCGAGGCCAAGCTCGTGCGGCGCCCGACGCTGGCGGTGCATGGCGGCGCTGACCTGTTTGTTCTGCCGTACAAGGCGCGCGAGTGGGTCGCCCGGCTCGCGGGCGCGGCTGGCTCCCGGTTCCGCGGTATCGAAGTGCCCGCGGCTGGCCACTTTTGGGCCGAGCCCGGCGTGCTGGACACGCTGCTCGCGCTGGTGCGGGAGTTTGCGAGCGGGCTGGTGATGGATCGCGAGGAGACTGGGATGGTGCCCGAGGACGCGAACGGGATGGATGGTTGATACCTGGCATTGATGTGATAAAAGTACCAGTGTCGGAAACAGTTTAAAAGGGCTCGTGGGCATTGTTAGGCCAGCATTACTATCTCATGTATAGAAATGAATCAAATAACCAATGTAGAGGATAAGCAATAAACTGGGATGTTTGGAGTTTGAAACAAACATCCGCCGTGTGACGAACGTTGATCGCATTCACTGATCATCATGGCCTCCATGGTATCTGGTAGCCTTGACGGCAAATTGCCTATGGATCGGTTCAAGAATCGAACGATTCGAAAAATACGACGTTTTTTCTTTTCTATTTTCAGATACAGCTTTCATAAGGATCCGCGTAACCTTGCGCAGTCGAAATCGCGAGCCGTTCAGCCTGGTAGTCGCGGGCCTGCCCGAAGGGGTGCGCCGGCATGAACTGGTCCTCTACTGTGCCCATGCATGTGTATACATAATTCTCAGGGTGTTAAGCTGGCCAATTCACCCTTCATTCTAGTCAGATCACCCACCAGACGACGGGTGAGACCGTTGCCGTACATCTGAAAGAGTCCGGCGCAGAAGAGGAAACATTGTAAGCGGGACGTCGTGGTCCGATACAGGACCGCCGGTGTCTCAATACGGCAATTCAGACCCCTATTACAATCGCATTTGTAATGTTGGCGTTGGCTCCGGGCTGCCAGATAGATGAAGTCAGGAAGTTCGGTTCCGCACGCCACCAAGTGCGGGCTACGCGGGCGACCGAGAAAGCCGGGGGGTAGGAGTGGGCCAAGATAATGCTCTATCAACCAATCAATGTACCTCTATGCATTGCGATTGTCGAGACACCCCCCTGGCCCCATCGGTGTAGTAATAAGTGGGCTCGGGGCCGCGGACAGCCGGCCTGTGGCGCGCCTCAAGCTTCCAAGCTTTCAAGCTCCATCAGCCACCACCGTGATGGACGGACGGTGCAGTTAGTTTACTCCGACATCTTTTGGAGCTGCGATATCGATTGTACATACACCCCTCCAAAACAATCCCCCGCGATGCGTGCTGGTTGCACGGCGGCACGCCTGTCTCGGCTTGTGGTCTCCCCCCGACGCAGCTATCCCAAGGTTCGTGCAGCCTCACGGTGTTCACGTTCCCCATCCTTTACTGTACAGTGGCCCCCGCCGGTATATCAAGTTGCAGCGACGTGCATGCAGTGTGTGGTTCAAGCTTGAGTCGCAAAACCTCGTCCGTCTACGCCGTCGCCGTTTGCTGCTTTCCCGCGTTTTGCCCCGCCTCCGCGTTGGGGTAGCGTCCGTCCACCACTGCGCAGCTTACCAGCTACCTACCTACTCCCCAAGCTTGCCTTCTCTTTCTGCTTCAATTTTTTTTTCTCTCCCGCTGCAATCTTCATCTCTTCAAGCTCGCCTTCTAAACTCCCTAGGTAGCCTCTTGACTTCATCTTCCGCCCCCGCTTCACACACAACATGGCTCTCCAGACCAAGCTCAAGGCCCCCAACGGCCTCGACATCACCCTTCCCACCGGGCTCTTCATCAACAACGAGTTTGTCGCCTCCAGCTCCGGCACCAAGATTACCAGCGTCAGCCCCGCGTATGACATCCCCCTCACTCCTGCTCTCTTCATGGACTCACATGGTTTCTCAGTGATGGCAGCGAAATCTGCTCCGTCGAGGCCGCATCGGCCCAGGACGTAGACACGGCCGTCAAGGCCGCCCGCGCCGCCTTTGAGGACCCCTCGTGGGCCGACTGCGCCGGCCGCGAGCGCAGCGTCCTCATGCACAAGCTGGCCGACCTCGTCGAACAGCACGCCAACGTCCTCGCCACCATCGAGACCTGGGACAACGGCAAGCCCTACACCGTTTCGCTCAACGAGGATCTGCAGGAGGTCATCTACACCCTCCGCTACTACGCCGGCTGGGCCGACAAGATCCACGGCCAGACCATCCCCACGACGCGCGCCAAATTCGCATACACACTGCGCCAGCCCGTCGGTGTCTGCGCCCAAATCATCCCCTGGAACTACCCCCTCGCCATGGCTGCCTGGAAGCTCGGCCCGGCCCTCGCCACTGGCAACACCATCGTTCTCAAGCCCGCCGAGCAGACCCCGCTCTCCATCCTCTACTTTGCTACGCTCGTCAAGGAGGCCGGCTTCCCGCCTGGTGTTCTCAACATCGTCAACGGCTACGGCCGCGAGACGGGAACTGCCCTCGTCACCCACCCCAACGTCAACAAGGTCGCCTTCACCGGCTCCACGGCCACTGGTCGCGAAATCATGAAGATGGCCAGCGGCACCCTCAAGAACATCACTCTCGAGACCGGCGGCAAGTCGCCCCTTGTCGTTTTTGACGACGCCGACCTCGAGCAGGCCGCCAAGTGGGCCTACATCGGCATTCTCAGCAACCAGGGCCAGGTCTGCACGGCAACCTCACGTCTCATTGTCCAAGAATCCGTCCTGCCCAAGTTCCTCGAATACTTCAAGACTGAGATCAAAAACACCGCCGTCACCGGCAACCCCTTCTCCGAGACCACCACACACGGCCCGCAAGTCTCGCAGGTACAGTACGACAAGATCCTGGCCTTTATCGAGGGCGCCAAGAAGGAAGGCGGCAAGGTAGAGCTGGGCGGCGCATCGGCCCAGGCCACCGCCGGCGCCGGCAAGGGCTTCTACATTGAGCCCACCGTCATCAGCAACGTCACCAAGGACATGACCATTTTCCAAGAGGAGGTCTTTGGCCCCGTCGCCGCCGTGACGCCGTTCAAGACGGAGGGGGAGGCGCTCAAGCTCGCCAACAACTCGCAGTACGGCCTCGCCGCCGCCGTCTTTAGCCAGAACATTGAGCGCGCCCACAAGGTCGCCGAGCGCCTCGAGGCCGGCATGGTCTGGATCAACTCGTCCAATGATAGCGATCCCGCCGTGCCTTTTGGCGGCGTCAAGCAGAGCGGTATCGGTCGCGAGCTCGGCGAGGCGGGCCTGCACTCGTACCTCGAGACCAAGGCCGTCCACGTCAACCTGGGCTCCAAGTTGTAAAATAAACTAACTCGCAAAATAGTAACATAGTATATCTAACAAGCTAGGTGTGTATTTAATGAATGCATCGCTCCTATATCATACCAGATAGGTGAATCCCGTCATTGCACTTGTGTAGCATGTTCTCTATTGCTGGCTCTCTTGCACAACCCATGAATGGAAAAGATTTCTTATAAAGATGGACTAACTAGATAGCCTTTAAATATAGTCGGCCGATGAGCAGCATGCAAGTCCTCCACCGATATGCTGCGCAGTGGTGACCTTCTGTTGTAGCTGCTACAGCCATGGCTTTCCTAGAGTGGGAAGACAAATAGCTTCATGTCTGTAGGTACGTAGGAATACTCTCTCCAATAACCAATTAATAGTGTCTCCGCCCATCTCAAAGCCTGTAAAGTATATCCATCTAGTTATTGCTTCCCACAGACTTGGCAAATTTCTCTGGCTCGGGAATATTGGACGCATTTGGGCCGCCTCGGGCGACTCGGGGTCCGCCCCGGGCAGGAAAAAGTGGCCAGGCTCGCATCATTTAGTCCATTCAACACGCCACCTGAAAGCTTTACGAGCTGCCTCGCAAAGGGATTTTTCTTTTTCCTAAAATGCCTACACTTGTTCACTCTGTTTCTTTTCTACACAAACTAGACATGTTTGGCATGTACATTTGCAGATATATATTCAAAAATGGGTAAAGCTCACTAAACCGACAAGTGACGAAACGTTCTGTCGACGAACAATGGCAAGTATATCCTCTCGTCTTGCACACCCATGCGCTTCCTTCTTCTCTGACTAGCCTTGCTATTGAGAGTCTACTTACTTGTTATACGTTAGGCTCGACACCATCTTACCTATGTCCGCCGCACGCCTCATTATAAGGCAATGGACTAACTGGCCGACGACGGTCCAGCAAACGACGACTCCAATGAGTCATCCGCAAACGTGCCGTACGTCTCCGAGACGGCGGGGTCGTCGACCCTAGATCGGTTTCTTATCGTCAGGAACGCTGGCCATAGAGTGCGCCGTAGTGGGGGAAGGTTGGGCGGCGTCTGCGTACAGGATGTTCTCCGGCAGGTACTGCGGCTCCATGTAGGTGCGCTGGCCCTGCAGGAACCAGAAGCTGACGGAGACGACGAGCATGATGCCAAAGACGGCAATAGCCCAGTTCATGTCGGCGATGCCCGGGTTGGGCGCCGACGGGAAGAAGAAGAAGACGGTCGACACGGTGCAGTAGACGAGCGAGATCCAGTTGAGGAGCGGGCCCCACCGGCCGAGGTGCAGCGTGCCGCCGGGCGGGAGGCGTTCGCGGCCGGCCAGCATGAGGGCGGCAATGGGCATGGCGTACGAAATGGTGAGGGCAATGGTGCTGACGCTCAGGATGGCCTGCAGGACCGTGTCGGCAAAGAGGTAGAGGAGGCCGACGACAGCCGTGATGCCGGCCTGCAGCCAGAGGGCGCGCACGGGCATGAGCCAGTACGTGTCGACGTGGGCAAAGTAGCGCGCAAAGGGGATGCCGCCGTCGCGGGCAAAGCTCCAGGTGAGGCGCGAGGCCGACGTCATGATGCTGATGCCCTGGCCCATGCCGTTAAAGATGAAGAGAGCGACGAAGACGGCGGCGCCTTTGACGCCGACGACGTCCTGGATCAGCTGGATAAAGGGCTGCCCGGAGGTGGGTTCCTGCAGGTTCTTGAAGTCTTGGACACAGAAGAGGCACGCGCAGAGGAAGATCCAGCCGGAGACGGCGCCACAGATGACGGACATGTACATGGTCATGGGCGTCTGCTTGCGCGGGTTGGGGATCTCTTCCACCATGTGGATGACCGAGTCAAAGGCGGTGAGACCATAGGCCGACTGGACGAGGCCGAGGAACCAGGTAACGCCGGAATTCCAGCCGGTGCTGTTGATCCAGGTGCCAAAGACAAACTTGGCGTTTTGGAAATGCAGCTCATGATGGGTGCCCACGGCAATGGGGAGGCCAATGGCGAGGGCGAAGAAGAGTGCAACGAAGCCCACGGCGACGAAATTGTTGAAGCCAGGCAGGATTTTCTCATTCCGGCAGGCAACGTGATTGAAGGCACTAAAGGCCACAGTGATGCCGACGTAGACGAGGAGCTTGACCCAGCCTTTGTTGGCGCCCTCCCACTCGGGGTCAAACATGAGCTTCATGCCAAGGAGGAACTGGGTCATGAAGGCATTCTGGGAGGCTGTGAGGGTCCACCAGCCAAAGGTGTTGATCCAGGCACACATGTACGAGGAGCGACGACCCCAAGGCGTTTCCCACAGGCGCGAGATCCAAAAGGCCTGGCCGAGGGCTGTGGGCATGCTGCTGCAGAGCTCGCCGAGCGAGATGGCGACGCAGAGGTTGCAGCCGAAGACGAAGACGAGACCCCAGAGGATGGTGACGGGGCCGCCGTTGAGGAGACCGCTGGCCAGGTTCTGGGCACAGGTGCTCCAGGTGCCGAGAATGCAAAAGGAGAGAGCAAGCATGCTCCAGACGTCAAACTTGCGGGTGAGCGTCTCAGCATGGCCAAGCGCGGCAAGATCGCCCGCATCCAGGGCAGCCTGGTCGAGCTCGTCGATGTGTGCCTTGCCGCGGTCCATTGTAATATGGTTTCTTCTTGGCTTGCGTGTAGTTCCCTTTCATTCTCTAGCGGAGGATATACCGTACGACGACGGGAAAGACGAGCACGGCGCGGTTTGGTTGCAGGCGTTGTATGTGTATTAGTGGTTGCAGAAGCGGCGTTTCAGCGGGAAAAGGAGCCGGACGATAAATTCCGGGTAGGCTTGGATGAGATTGATGGCAGAGGAGATGCCAATGATGATAAATGCTACAAAGAGCCGGGGGCGTGTAAGTTGATTCGAAGTTGCGGGATATGTATGGTAGGATTGGTGACAGGAGGAACGTGCAGATACTGGGACAGCACCTTGCGACTCTGTGAGGATCGCACCGCCCTAAGTATAGGACCAAAGACTGCTGAGGGGCGCCTCTGCGACGAGCTCATCCATTGGGGCTGGGCGATCGAAGCTGGAGAGGCCCTGGGGGGTGCGTGGTGTGTGTGTGGTCTGGCGGGCTGATGAGTGAGGAGGAGGAGGGTGAGTGAATGCCAGATGGGGTCGGACTGCGCCCTATGGCCAGGAGACCCTAGTTGACGAGCGCCATGTAATGCTATCAAGAGACGGGCCAACTGGTGTGAGAGTAGAGAGGAGGGGAACGGGGGACCTTTTCGGAACAGGCGAGGAACGTAATCCTGGGGAAAACCCTAGCGCCTCTTGTCGCGTGCCGGGGTAGCCAGCAAAGGGGGCTTGGAGGCCGGGTTTCGGAGAGCGCAGCGTGAGGTATCAAAGAGTTGGAGAAGTGGACAAGGCGTTGCTTTGGTGGCGCAGGATGTCAGTCTGTGTGGCGATGAGAAGAGCCGCCTCAGAGATGTCCAAGGGCGTTGGTGAAGCGCAGACGTCCAAGTAAGAAATGAGGAAGAAGGAAAAAATCTGGGGATAACTATAAAGAGACATGGGGGGCGAGCGAAAGCCCAAGTGGAGTAGACCTCGTTTGGAGCAAGACAAGGAAGGGCTGAGATACCTGCGAGGTACCTGTGCGGCTCGCCGCCAAACGGTTGCTATCGGGAGCGTGTAGTTGCCTATCTTCACCACAGAGTAGGCACACGGAAGCATTGCGAAAACTCTGCTCATATCAGCCTGCCCTCCACGAGATAACACAATGGCATGGACCAACTGCAACTATGTAGGTGTATCAAGGTGATAAGATAGACAGATACGTAGTTGACGCCCCAGCGCAAAAGTGGACTCGTTATCGCACATCTTCGCGGGGGAGGGCAAATGGGGACACGAGGCAGTGTGTGTGTTGATAATATATCCGAGTTAATTACAGGGGTGACATGGAATTCGGGATGTCATGAGGATGCAATAGTTGACATCGCGCACCTGCTGGTTTGTCACCGATGTTGGTGGCTCGTGAACGGCTCGATTTAGGTAGTCACTAACGTCACCGGCGAGTCACTATTTGCAGCTAGATTGAACCGCTCCTCCGGTATAAAACTGCGCTACTAATAACCCCGAGTCAACTCCGTAACTAGGCGGTACATGTAGTAATATCGTGGTATCACCGTGCCTTGGTTGTGTTGGAGAATGCCACCTTGGGTTGACAAGTACTCTGTAGGTACCTCGCGGACCAGCTGTCAGCTGCCAGCCGCCAGCTGCAACATTCTTGCGGCCCGTCAGAGCCTCCTCGCGCAAACGCACCCATCCCAGTCCAAATCTAGATATTGCTACACTGCAAACAACACCTCGAATCTTCTGCTTCCATCTTTTCTTCCCATTTCACCATCTTCAACAAAACACGACCGTCGCTGCACGCTTCGGCTGGTCGTTACTTTATAGTGTTGCAACGAAGCCCCCGCCTAACAAGGTCAAGAAACAAGTTTTTATCCCACTTCAGACGATGAAACCTCGTTTTGCGGCCACAATAGCACGGACTCTCGGCCACCCACAGAAAATAGCCACGGGCGCCGTCTCGGAGGTTTGTCAAGGAAAGCCATTTGTCGTCTTGCATCGTTGGTCCTAATCATTCCGTAGCTTCCGTTGCCACAAACTCCCTTTTGCCCCTCGTCGCGGCTCGCGGACAACGAACATCCACATGCGAACCCAACTAATTCCCACAAGCATCTCCTAATCATCTCCCAATCTGCCACAATCAACGACCCCAGGTTGTCCAGATATCCGAACCCCACATATTGCGTTCCAGGCGTGCAGCCAATTCGCTGTCGCTTGTGAGGCGCCGCCCTAGAATTTGAGACGAGAAATGGGGCGCGCATGCCCGCGGACGCCGGACCCGCCACAATCACGGCGCCGTGCTGGGGGGCCCGGCCGGCAGGTGGTAATATCCTTCTTTTTCTTCCAGAAAAAAAGCGGCTCTATCTTTATGCGACGAGTTCCTGGCTGACGCCAATGGTCAGCCGGCCGGCAAACCGAAACCCCAAAACCCATTGGCCGGCATTTGCCAGTCTGTTGTGGTCGTGCCCGCAAATCACGTCCCCGACGCACCGCGCCCGCCGTCTTGTCTGTTAGGTGGGGATCGCGCCGCCGCGTTGTCCAAGATGCATGCATTACCACATGACTAGCTGCCTGTCCAATCTGGGTGGCCAAACTGGCCAGCCTGTCGCAAATCTACTCCTCAAATCCTGCAAGTTGTTACACTTATTCCCCCGCTGACCAGATCCATGCAGCCCGCTCGGTCTCGCCCCAGATACAGCAAACACTCCTCCCCCGCCCAATCGCATATGGAGAATTCTACTGGTATTAATAATTATTCCCAGTACAGTTTACGAGTTTGATCCGCTCCGCCGCTTTGCTGCCTGTCGTTCCCAGTCTAATCACATCCTCGAGGTGTAATACATCCGTCCCGCGGAGTGCCGTTGATATCATACATTTCATCTAGTTACGTGAAATCTCAGCCAGCCAACCAGAATGCTTACCGGCGTACCCAACCCGCAGCGACGCCGCGCCGTCTCTCGACCGCCCCGACGAGGACCACACTAGTTGCGCCTTCGGGGTGGTCCAGCTGCTCGGCGGCCGAAGCGGTGCGGATGGATCTTATTCCACCCCCCAGACTAAAACTAAGCCTAATCACGCCAGACCTCGTGGCCTCATAAAATCCATTTCTGTGTTGCCAAGTCTCAGTCGGGTCCCCTACTGTACATATAACACTACAGAGTTTGCCAGTTGTGTCTCATCATTCCTCGTCTCATTGTTCTTGCCACATACCTTCTCGACGACTTCAATACCTGTCGTCTCACGCACCACACCGTTGACACACGTTTCCCTCCCATTTCCTCTCATTTCTTTCAGACACCTAGCTCTAAGCCCCAGCCTGGAGAAGCAGTCGCCACCATGGCTAATCCCGCGTTACAACCAGATCTAGATGTCATAGCTGGCTATGAGGTCTACCCGGAGCAGGACTACTGCCCCAAGACGGCGGCCAGCCTCCGCCACCAGACACATCCCCTCGACCAGCTGTCAATGCAGGAAATCTCCCACGCGGTCAAGCTGATTCGCGACAAGGCGAGCCCCGTCGAGCTCAAGTTCAACTGCGTCACCCTCCGCGAGCCGCTCAAGGCCGAGTACGCCGCCTTCAAGGCCGGCGCCGGCCCCCGCCCGGAGCGCAAGGCCTTTGCCATTGTCATCCAGCGCGGCAGCAACACCTGCGCCGAGGTCATTGTCAACCTGACCGAATCCACCATTACGCAGTGGAAGCCCGTCAGCGAGGTAGCTCCGACGCTGACGCTCGAGGACCTCGACGTCATGGAGCGCGTCTCGCGCAAGGATCCGCGCGTCATCCGCGCCTGCGAGGAGATTGGCATCACCGACATGTCCAAGGTGTACCTCGACGGTTGGGCCGTCGGCTTCGACGACCGCTGGGACTTTAGCCGCCGCCTGCAGCAGGGACTGGCGTACTATCGCCACTCGCCCAGCGACAACCAGTACGCGCACCCGCTGGATTTCTGTGTCGTCGCCGACACCGAGACCGAAGAGGTGCTCAGCGTCGACATCCGGTACGTCAACGGCGAGCGCACGCTGCCGCCGCTGGACTCGCACAACTTCCTGCCCGAGTTCATCGAGCAGGGGTACAACACCACCAGGCTCAAGCCGCTCGACATTACCCAGCCCGAGGGCGTGTCCTTTCAGATCCGCGGCAACGAGCTCTCGTGGGCTGGCTACAAGATGCACATTGGCTTCAACTACCGCGAGGGCATCGTCATCTCGGATGTCCGCATCGATGACCCGTACGAGGGCCGCGAGCGTACTCTCTTCAACCGCATCAGCGTGGTCGAAATGGTGGTGCCGTACGGCAACCCCGAACCCCCTCACCACAGAAAGCACGCCTTTGACGTGGGCGAGTACGGGACTGGTCTCATGACCAACTCTCTCAAGCTAGGGTGCGACTGCAAGGGCGCCATCCACTACATGGACGGTATCATGTCCACCTCGAGCGGTCTCCCCGCCGTCCTCAAAAACGCCATTTGTATCCACGAAGAGGACAATGGCATCCTCTACAAGCACATGGACTACCGCGACGCCAGCACCGTCCTCGCGCGCGACCGCAAGCTCATCATCTCCCAAATCATCACCGCCGCCAACTACGAGTACGCCTTTTACCACACCTTTACCCTCGACGGCACCTACAAGCTCGAGATCAAGCTCACCGGCATCCTCAACTCGTACTGCATGCACCCGTCGGAGACAGCCGCGCCCTACGGCACCGAGGTGGCCCGCGGCGTCAACGCCCACAACCACCAGCACATCTTCTCGCTGCGCGTCGATCCCGAGATTGACGGCACCAACAACACCGTCATCCAAAACGATGCCGTCATGTCGGAGGCGCCGCTCGGGTCCGCCGAGAACCCGTACGGCAACGGCTTCTACTGCAAGAAGACGCCGCTGCGGACGGCCAAGCAGGGCGCCGTCTCGTACCAGCACGAGACGGGCCGCAACTGGGACATTGTCAACCCCAACGTCATCAATGACGTCTGCCACAAGCCCGTCGGGTACAAGATTGTCAACACGCAGTGCCCGGCGCTGCTCGCCAAGCCCGGCAGCATGGTCGGCAACCGGGCCGGGTTCGCGCGCAAGAGCCTCTTCGTGCTGCCGTACAAGGACTACGAGCTGTTCCCCGCCGGCGACTACGTCTGCCAGTCCACCGGCCGGCCCGGCCACCAGGACTCGTCCGTCATCACCGACTGGGTCGAGCGCGACGAGAATATCGAAAACACGGACATTGTCTGCTACGTGCAGTTTGGCCTGACGCACTTTCCGCGCTGCGAGGACTTTCCGCTGATGCCGGCCGAGCCCGTCATGGTCATGATTCGCGCGTCCAACTTTTTCGCGCGCAATCCGGCGCTCTGGGTGCCGCCGTCGACGGTCGTCAAGGACCTGAGCTCGCGCACCGCCTTTCAGAATGCGGGCAACGGCAGCGCAAACAGCTGCTGCGTGGAAAAGCAGCCTCCTAATTCGCACCTGTAAATGCAAAGACTGAGTTGAGAGGAAAAGGACAAGATTTTTTTTTTACTGGAATTTAGAATGAGACCCCGGATGCATTAGTCTAGCGATTGTGGGCCGAGACCTGGGAATATGGTGCCGGGTAGTGCCCTGGATGAAGTTGCTTGCATTTATCTTATACAATTGCATGTTGATAATAGTATACGAATTCACTTATTTAAGATAGATCTACTTTATTGCAGCGATACTTTGCTTTTGAATACCATGAAATGGCTGCGTCGGCTAAAAGCGCTCTGGTCACAGGCCGGGGGCGGTCGACCAGGCCGGCGCGAACCGTATCTGCCGACCGCCCTCGTTTCCGTCTCCTCTACGATTCCATACCTACACTTTATTTCGAACTGCCCTCACTTGAAACAACAACCATACCGAGTCCATTTTCCTCTTGAAACCGCAAGGGCTTACCCCCAAGCAGCCGTCGATCCTGCTTGTCCAGCAGGACGTATCAAGTCTCACTACGCGCCAGGGTTCTGGGCGCTCTAATCTCTAGCCCGGCTTCAGGTGGGCACCGAAAAACAATGCAAATCAAAGCTAAATACATAACCAGAGCGTGCAAAAGTAAAAAAAAACCAAGCTCCATCGTCATTCTTACATGCAACCACGCCACCATACTTCTTGTTCCTGGGAAAAGTGGGCAGTCGAGTAGATGAAGCCGTCCTCGGCGAGCCAATCGTGCGCGGCTGCATTGCAGCATCTCGAAACAAGGCTGATGACCAGAAATAGATCTTTCTTCCCCGTCTATTTCCTTTTTCTCCTTGAAAGGCGCCCCCCCACACTGTCGAACTACCCCCCCCCCATGCCCCTGTCAGAATGGTTCTCCAAAGAGGCGCGCGCTTGCAGAGCGACCAATCCGGTTCGCCGCAGTGGAGACGACCGACTTACACAACAGCCAAACCATGACAGTCAAGGTCCTCTCTTCTAGGTCTAGTTTCCTCTGAAAGAAACTATCATGATGAAAAAAAAAAGTCCGAGTGACATTTGATGACTTCAATTTTAGCATCATTTCCCGGGAATTCGGTGCCCTAGAGCTCTGTTGGGCATAGTCTCCCGTCACCTCCCACCATGGTGGACTATAATCGCACGGCGCTTCCACAATGAGAACACACAACACACACATCTTCACCCCTTCATGTTGGCTGCAAGGCAGTGACCCCCCTCTCATTTCCCAAGAGCGGGGGTTAGCCGGTCCATCCCGGTGTTGCTCCCCAGCACTATGCAGCCCATCCGAGCTCTCTTGCCCCTCCATCGGGCACCCCCCCTTCCGTTCACCAAACTGGGCGCTTGATCGAACACCACATCCACAATCCCACCTTGTCCCCAAGTTCCTTTTCTTAGCAAGATGTTCACAATCAACTGTATTTGATCCAGACGCAGGTACAGACAGCACAAACGCACCCACACTGGCGGTTACTCCCGTAGCCGCCCGCCCACACTGCGATGCCCTCCCCTCCTCCCCCCACCCCAGATCCTGTGCCTTAGCATCGTTTTGCCCCGGCCAGCCAATACCGGCGCCGCATTCGCCGTCGTCTGGCTCATTCGGATACATGGAATTTGTTTCATTGCCATTTTGGGGAACCTCCTTGCCCTGACCTGCTCTTGTTTCATGGCAAGCGCCCTGCTAGAGATTTCTCTTGACGCAAAAATCGTCAAACGGGTTCAGACGGAGTGGGGGGGGGGGGGGGGGGGTCGTCGCACCTTGGTCCAACCTCGAGTTGTTAAGTAACAGACATGGTCCGGATCTTGTAATACTGGTCTTCTTGAATCCTTAGTTTCTTGTTTTTAACAGTTGTTTCCTATCGTCAAACATTCCTAGACCGGTTGTGTTTTTTATTTTCCTTGTTTTCGATTTCCTAGAGTCTTCATTTTCCTTGGGTCTTCTCTTGTCTCCCATTGTCAACTCGCAAGCATCATCGTTTCGTCTTGGGCTTCTATTGCATCCTTTTTGGCCTCTTTCCGGGGTTTCATACTCGATCCATCAAACCTCTTACACGGCCGTGACGGATTCATCTCTCCACCGGGCCGCGACCTTTCTTTGCATCTTCTCTCTCACCACGCCAATAATCTCTAATTTTCCTCGGTCTTTACACAAAACCCTTTGATGTGACAAAAGGGTCACACACTGCAACCACACCCCTTTCAAACAACCCACTTCACAACAAAAAAACTTGTGAGACCATGAAGGCCTCCAAGCACTCGCGGCAGCCGAGCGACTCGGCCACCACGTCCCGGCGGCGCGAAGCACAAACCCGCAACACAATCGCGCAGGCGCAGGCCTACCAGCAGCGGCTCTCCCACAGCAGCGCGGCCGCGACGTACTACGCCATGCCCGGCACCGCCGAGCAGGACGTCTACGAAGCGTACCACGCCAGCACCTCTGTCCTGCCCCAGCAGCAGCAGCAGTACTCCCAATACGGGCAGCCACCGCAAGCGGAGCTGTCGCGCCGCAGCGGCAGCTGGTCGCTGCCAGACGAGCAGCAGGCACAGGCGCAGTACCAGCAACCGGCGCCGCCGCCGCCGCCGCCGCAGAAGCAGCAGCAGCGGCTCCTCAAGCAGGCCGAGGCCAAGGCGCTCCTGGGAGCGCGGCACCGGCCCAGCAGCGGGGCGTGGACGGTGCACGACGACGAGCGGCTCATCATGGCGCGCAGCGACGGCCTCAACTGGAGCCAGATCCAGGAGCAGTTCTTCCCGGGCAAGTCGTCCAACGCGTGCCGCAAGCGCCACGAGCGGCTGATTGACAGCAAGGGCCGCGGCGGCGGCGGCGACGAGGCCGCGCGCATGGAGCGCATCGCCACCGAGTACGTGCAGATGCGCGAGCGCCTGTGGCGCCCGCTGGCGGACCAGACGGGTGAGAAGTGGGCGTTTGTGGAACGAACGGTAAGAATCCTTTGTCTCTGGCTATTCGGGGAGGACATGAACTGACTTTTTTTCTTGGACACACAGTGCCTCTCGTATGGCCTCAAAAACTTGCAGGGCGCCGCCCGCGCTGCCAGCCGCCGTCAGCGCGCCGCCTTTGACCACCCCAACGCCGCCACCATGGCCGCCAACGCCATGGCCGCCGCGGCCGCGGCCGCCGGGTATGACGACGACAGCGGCGTTTCTGGCATCGGCCTGACGCCCGTAGACGAGGCAGCAGCGGGCGGCGGCGGTGCCACCCTGGCGTACGGTAGCAGCAGCAGCCCTGTCCCGCCGAGCCCGAGCCACAACCACCAACACCACCACCACCAGCATGGCGGCAGCGGCAGCAGCAGCGACGAGATGATGACCAATGCCGCGCAGTCCTTTGCGTCCAACACGACGACGACCACGTATCTGGCGCACCCGCACACGCTCGCGCAGGCGCATCTGCACCCGGCGGCCTACACCACGCTCATGTACGGCGGCGCCGCCGCCGCCCAGTACCACCCGCAGCACGCGTACTCGTCGAGCATCAGCTCCGAGGGCAGTCTGCACCCGGGCTATGTTCCGCGGCGGGGGAATGAGAGTGCTTGATATGGTTGGAAGAGCGAGCTCGATCCTATTTTTGCGCTGTTTTAGTATTTGCTCTTTATTTTCTTCTGCTTCTTGCCTGTGTTTTTCTTTTCCGGCCTACTCACCAGTCACTGCCACCTCACATCACTCCTTTGTTCCCTTCGTCGAGCTCTGTCCAAGAGTCTTTCCTTTTCCTCTTCTTAGTCACTCCTTTAATCTCCTTTGTGCTGGCGGGCTGTCCGTTGAGAGTTTCCGAGTCATGGTATAATCGGGGTTTGGCGTCTAGGCGTTTCATCTTGTCCATTTCTGTTGCTTTTATCTGTTAGCATTCCTCGTCACGACCCGTCATGACTGACTGACCTTTTCTTTTGCGCGCCTGTCTGCTGCAAACCTGTTTCGAAATGTGGTTTGAAAAGAATGTTTGGAATTAGCCTGTTCTCTCTGCTGTGCATTTTAGCATACGCATCGCATCGTTGGATAGATTGACGGATACTGTATTAATGCATCATTCACTCAAAATAAACACCCACAATCGACCAAAAGAAAGTAATAATGTTCTATCCATGCCATGATTTGTATACATCCTGTACAGGACCTGCATGCCCTCCGCAGTGCCAGGTCGCCTCCGCAATCCAATGCGCAGCGTAATGCTCCCGCGTAGACGTCCGTAATAAAACAAGATGTGAGAAAAGTCGTATAATTTGTACAGTAGGCATCATGGCAAATGGCAATGCATGCCATTACATGGTGCCATTACCTGCGCGGGAGATCAAGCGCCTTGGCCGCCTCCTTGACGCGGTCCGCCGTCATGCCCGCCATCTCCTCGAGCTCCTGCTCTTCCCAGAGTCCCTCCTCATCTGCGGCCTCGCCAAACAGACCACGCCATGCTCTGCTCCACAGGTCTTTTTTCTGCAGCATGGCCAGCATGAGCACCGCCGGCAGATGCCAGACGCTCGCCCAGAACAGACCCCTTGCGCTGCCCTGGTGCCCGTCATGCTTCCAAAAGCGCACCGCCTCGCGCGCCAGCCAGAGATTCACCGGCAGGCTTGTCACCGCAAAGGACCACTCGGTCACGCCCGCGGCGCACAGCGACACGCACAGCGGGATGAAGACGAGGCTGTAGCGCAGCGCCACGCGCCCGTTGCGCGCCGAGTTGGTCCACGCTAGCATGCGCAGGCCCGCGGCCTTGTACTCGTCGCGGATCGGCCAGCTGAGGGCCATGAAGTGCGGGAACTGCCAGGCAAAGAGCAGGCCGGCCATAAGCCAGCCTCCGAGCGAGGAGCCGTCAGTGGCAAGCAGCAGCTCCCGCCAGGAGCCGTCCCGGGTGGCTGTCTCGCCCGCCGCCGCCGCCCAGCCCATCAGCGGGGGGATGCCGCCGACGAGTGCGCCGACCCATGTATTAAACGCCGTCACGCGCTTCAGCGGCGTGTAGACGCCCGCATACAAGACAATGTTGGCGACGCCAAGAAAGGAGACGGTCGGGTTGACGCCAAAGTAGAGGCCGCCTGCGCCGACGGCGCCGGCCAGAATGGCAAAGAGCACAGCGCTGCGCGTGGCGATGAGCCGCCGCACGAGCGGCCGGTTGCGCGTGCGCGTCATCTTGGCGTCTGTGTCGGGCTCGTAGAGCATGTTGAGGGCGTTTGCGCTGGCCGAGCATAGCGCCGTGCCGGTGGTGAGGAACAGCAGGGTAAGCGGGCTCAGGCTCGTCGTGTCCGTCATGGACGGCGTCAGCATCTCGGGCACAGGGTAGAGCGCGTAGGGCACCATTGCGGTAAGCACGACGAGCACCGTGAGCCGCGGCTTGGAGAGCGAGAGAAATGTGGCCAGGGTGCGGCGAAGGGACTGCGCGGGCTGGGCGGCGGCCTGCGTCGTCAGGAGAGACGAGGCGTCGGGCGGGAGGGGGGCTTCCTCGGAGCCGCTATTTTGGGTCAATTGCTGCTGTTGCTTCCGGAGCTGTCTTCGGCGATGCGGTGGTAGTTGTTGGAGGGATTGGCTTTCGTGAGCCGGCTGTGAAGATGCTGCGTCGGTATGAGATGCGGGCGTCGTGGTGGATGTCGCGCGTGCGCTGCCGGTGAAGAGGAGGAAGTCGAGGCACCGTGAGCGTTCAAATAGGCGATTCGAGAGGAAGAAAGCCGCGCCGCCAACCGGTACCGAGGCCGCCGAGACGCGTGGTATATGAGCGCTCGATGTCGCCGAGGATAGCCATCTGGCCGGTACGGGGGCTGCTCCCTGCGTGGCCGCAGCGCAGCATTGTCGTCGAGATGCGTGCTTTAATATGTGCAAAGACCGCATTTTCGTCGTCCTCGGGTCATGACGCGACCACGAGAAGCCCAATGCGTGTGGAAACCGCCAGAGCGAGGGGTGGTCGGGCGCGAGTATCGGATCCGAGATGAATGATGGTGTCGCCAAGGTGAAGCATCTCTACGTATTGCATGTACTTTTTTTTTTGACGCTTGGCTGGCAAGTGCTGGCCGTTTCCGTCATGTGACTCGGCCCGCCTGTTGTGGGTGAGCCAAACGGAGCAAGTTGAGGACGGGAAATGGTTGAAGAAGAAGAAATGATGAATTTTGTATTATGCGGGATCTTTTTTGAACTTGAAATTGTTTTATTTGTCATGTGTAATTGTGGTGTGTGATGTAGGTTCGGTTGGGTACTGACACCAAGATTGAAGGTCTAACTAATTTGTAACTGTCGCCGCCTTGGGGCCGATGTAACAGTCATAAATATGTCATAATTGTTTAAATAATCTTAGGATAATCATTCATTTTACCGAATATTCATTTACATTTCTTTTTCTTTTTCGGAATTTATAGTAGACTGATCGTCCGATGTCACACAGCAGCAAAAGCGGGATCCTCATGGCACCAGCTTGCACTTTACAAGCCATCATCCGGGAGTCTTTATTCCAGGGAAAATGGCGACTTTATGGGAGATTCTGCGCCAGAGCACTCAGGTAGACTGCCATACGATGGACGTACAAGGTATTTTCTCAAACAGTGATAACCAGCACCCTCTAACAAGAAGCAGTCGCAAGTCACTTAGCCCGTTTGTAGATTGCACATCAAATCAAGATTGCCACCAATAGACCATGCGGGGGTTTCACCACTGATATATACATCTAGGCAATCGCCTACTTTAAGCTATCCAGAGATGGCGGAGCGTTTCACCGCAACTGCACCGCCTTTGTCGTTTGCGCAACCAAAGCAACCAAGCAAGCACGCATGCTAAACAACGCACCTAGCTTTGTTGACGAACACGAAGCGTTTGATTCTGCGCCGAGGCACAAAACTACCACAAGAAGATGCAGGCAAATAGGCAGATACCGGCCGTTTCGCTCACTTCCATGAACAAGGTGATGCGACTGGCCGGCGTGCGTGCAGCACATTACCTACCATCTCTGCGCCGCTGTTAGAGGAGCTCGCCACAACGCCGGTCGATTCCTGGCAAGACTCCTCTCCAAGTATTTTCAAAAATTACAACGATATTGCCCTACACGTAGTAGATGACTTGAAAGAAGTTGTCAACGATGAAAGCGCCCGGAGGTTGACGTTTGCGCGAAGCGGGTTCGGGACCAGTCACAGCACAATCATACACTATAAACCACTTTTCCGACTTTCAAGAAGAATTTGAGGCAATGGTGGGAAACCATCGATAAAAGTCTGACTGGCCTTTTGGAGCGCCTTTCATGGCGGCTGCCGCGGCTTCCAACAGGCACAATGGCGCTTCTTTGTCGGGAACCAGGGCATGATTCCCACAGTCAACCGTGCCCTTCACAGCCTGGTAAATATCAAATTCTTAGGCTCGGATTTTTGACCATACGAGCAATCTATTTTCTTTCATCTGCAACCAGGCTTCAGGCATGTTTGCTGTGCCTTGGCCAGCCAAACGTCGGCTCCCTGCATCCTCCTACATGACATTTTACCTATAAAATACCCAAGAAGACACACGAAGCTTGGACAATTACGTTCAATGTATCTCTTCCGAACATTTTTGGAAGAAGCTTCATGGTATCTTGGAAATCCTCACGCGCACTTTGACATAGACCCGAATATACTACAACCATTTCCACAAACCAGTAAATTCGGCAATCTATCAGACGCTATCAACAACAAGACTACATAGAACGAAAGGCTTTTAAAATTAGCACTGCAGCTCCAGATTGGCTCGAGCGCGTGCTACCAAGCTTGCTACGATGTACTTTGCATTGCCGGCTGAGTCAATGGAGACTACTTGCGAAGGTTCTGCATCGACTGCGCCTGCAGAAATGGACGTTCATGTTCCTTCATTGGAGTCGAAATTATTGGCGAGCGATGAGTTGAACCGAACTTCAATCCCTACAACGGGTAAGTTACGAACTTTCCGCTAACATAACCAACATTACTAATGCTTGGCAGCTCCAACGTCTGGCGACGACGAGGAAAGAGAAGAACCACCTACAGATGGAATGGAAATAGATGACTTGCCTCAAGAACAAGCTTCTCACATTATCGTGACGACAGACCTTATTCTCAAGGCACAAGAGCAGGTCAGCTTACTTCAGGCTCTCAAGGCTGTGCGAGACAGGCTACTCGCTACCCTAGGCGTGAAAGACCTCGAAAGTCCGCCGCGCAGCGCAGCCAAGACGGCTTCGGAGCCACCAGCACACAACGGTAGCTGGACGGTTGAAACTGAATCCCAAGATGGTCCCGTAGAGGGACCGGTCCAAGGTCTTGCTTTCACCAACCGACCAGATTCTAGCGATCGTCTCTGGCTGAGCGACGACACGAGCGAAGTTAGGGCATGGATCGACGCCCATCCAGTGCAGTATAAGCAGACGCCAAGACACAATCTGCTCTCTGATAGTCTCGATCAGTTGACGCTCGAAGACTCTGCTCCTTTACCGCCGGAACCGCTTCCATGCAGCTTGAAAGAGGATCTGCCAGACGCGACACTTGTCGACTGCGAAAGGGGGCGCTCACGAAAGCGCCAGAGCCCCGTAGAAAGACAAAAAGCAAAGGGTCCAAGCCCCTTCAGGAGACGACCAGCTTCTCCAGACTGGAACGTGGTTCTTGGCGAGCCAGACCCATCGTTCGTGCCTGACCACGGCTACTTCTGCTCAAGATGTCTACGAAGAGTTCCAGAAGCCAACCGTCGACACACTGCCAAGCAAGTGTCCGCCGTTGAAAACGAGTACAAGGTACGGATAGAGAAGACAACTCCGTTTCCCTTTTTCCGAACCTCCCTGCTAAACCTGTTCCCAGTTCCACATGGCCCAAGACCGGTGCTGTCGCATCCGCCACGGCATAGGCTGCGCGCACAATTTGCCCAACCGCAGCGGCTGGATTCCTGCGGCAGAAGCCGAGAGGCTCAACCTAGACCTGCTCAAGGCCAGGTTCCTGGCCACGCATCCGGCGTACGCGCCCACCCTGTATCCAGTGCTGCCATCCGACGCGCGCAATCTGTGGCGGTCCGACCCCAACAACGCCAGTAATAGCCCGCACTGGGCCCTGCCGTGGCCGCCGCACGTGGATCGCCGCCTGCCGCCCGTACCCGAGGGTTCGGAAGAGGGCCCTGCTGCCGCGCGATCGGGGTGTGCAGGATCTGCCAAGAAAAGGGGTGCAGATGCAAGCTACTGCTACGAAACGGACACTTCGTCGGACGATGGGCTGTCAGGAAGCGGCGTCGATGTGATGAGGATGCCGCGCAGGAAAAAGAGACGACGGCTGGGCGACGCTTCGTACCGGCCGCGAAGGGGAGGCTGCGGCATCGTGTCGGACGACGACGACGACGAACTGGCTGGGGGCGGTGCAGCAGCGCCGGAACGGCTGCGGCACGAGCTGGAGCAGGAGATGAGGAGCATGCGAGAGCAATGAACTGCGGCTGGTGCTTGGACGATGCGAAAAGAAAGGATAAGAGAGGAAAGGGACTGGCATCCCGTGTGAGTGGAACCGAAATGGTTTTGGGACTTTCCGTTATTACCTCTTGTGACTTTTGCTTTTTTCAAACCGCCATCTTGTCTTGCTAACCGACCTGACAGGTCAACACTGAACAGGTTATCCGGTACGCCACCGGGTCAACGTTTTACTGTTGTACAAAGACATCATTGCTTTTTTTTGCCCAATTAGTTTTCTCTTTTCGCGAGGTACAGGGATACTCGATTTTCACCGAGTACAGGGATGAACTCGACGGAAGCTTGGCAAACTCAGCAGCGGGCGCAACTTTTTTGGCGCAAGAGACGGTTAAGCAACAAGGGATATTGAAAGGAAATCGAATATAACCTTGGAGATAGTTTACCAGTCAACTATACCGAAGACAACAAACTCACTACATGCCCCTGCCTCTTTCTCGGTTTCGCCCCCTCTTTCAGCCTTATCATCTTCTAGCATCATCAACTCTTTCAGAAAGAATCCTCCGAGTCTCAAGATGGGCGGCCGAAGCGTGCTAGTGCGGCCGCCATGATGTGCCAGTCAACCTCACTGTCATTGTTGACAGGTGCATAAGAGTGAGACACTCGTGCTACTCTCGCGGAGTAATTACAGTGACCGCCGCCACCGCAGCCCATCGAAGCAAGCAAAAGTTCACAGACGACGTGCCTTGCTTGCCCTTGTCCATGTGGCTCATCGAAAGAAAAAAAAAAGCAAGGGTCCAACGCACCTAATGCAGCGCATGAGTTCCCCGTGGCAGCCAGCCTTGGAAAACCCTTCTGCGGCTGTAGCCGGAGAGGGGTCCGATCTCTTTGCCAAAGTACATACAGTCGACAAGTCGATAACTAGCCGTGTTGTCCGATTCCAATACCCTTGTACGAGAATTAAGATCGCATCCGATGCCTCCATCGTCTCGTGGCAAATGTCAGCTGCGTTGCAGAGGCAAGCGCGCCTGGGAGGCGTTATTGCAAGCTAATAGGAGAACAAAGTGTATATAAAGAATCCTCTAGTTCCTGAAATCTCATCTTGAATCCTTGCAAGTGTTGATGATACTGGGCGCGCTCTCCTCGCAATTCTATATCCGCCTTTGCACGACCGAGTCACACAGCTCCCGAACCAATACGCAAACTGATCCGTTCCACCTCGGCATCCGGGAAAGAAAGTTTCGCCCAGTCTCAGCTGTTGCACAAGATGGATCAGACAATCGGCCTTGACGCGGTGCCGCCGCTCTCTCCCGTTTCCAGGTATGCACCAAGAAAAACCGATGAACAAAAGTACTCCTCCCCAAGATCTCTTGGCTCACACACGCAAACCTGTTCCCCCAGCCAGAGCAGCCGCAGCTTCAACGAGGTCGACGCACACGCCGCCTCCTCCACCCACTCGCTACGAATACTGCCCATCCAGGACGCCTTTCCGGGCAAGCCCTTGCCGGTGGGCAGCGCGGGACTGCCCGCGCTGCAGGTCGCCAACGGCGACCCCGACGGCCTCGATCCCCTCGGCGAGGAGGACCTGGACCCGGGCAGCTTCGATCTGGTCACGCCCGGCGATCAGGACGCCGCGGCCACCGCGCCTGCGAGCAAGCACAAGCTCGAGCAGCGGTCCGAGCTGCTCTTCTCGCAGCACCACCTGCACGCCATCTTTGAGGACTCGGCGCACCTGCACCGCTTCACTAACTTTGTCTACAAGTACCGCCCGTCCTCCGTCGTGCTGCTCAACTACTACCTCTCCGCGCTCAAGGCGCTCCGCGCCATCCGCTACAGCAACGCCGTCCTCCGCCAGCTGCACTCGCTGCAGGACTTTGGCTTCACCCACACCTTTCCACAGGCCCTCGACACGGCTAACCAGGAGCTCGAGGAAAAGGCCGAGAGCGCATTCGAGGTGCTGACCAGGGAGGACTTGCCCGCCTACATCACCCATGTCTGGATCCAGACCGTCTCCGTCTCGATCCGCCATCGGGTCATGGGCACCAGCTCCGACTCCTCCGAGGGCCTGGCCGAAGTTTTTTGTCTGACAGATCCGTCCCGTCCCGATAACCCAATCGTCTTCATGTCCGAGCAGTTCAACCGCACAACGCAGTATGGCGTCGACTACGTCATTGGCCGCAACTGCCGCTTCCTGCAAGGGCCCTGTACGAATCCTTTCAGCGTGAAGCGCATTCGTGAGAAGCTCGAGGCCGGAATCGAACATTATGAAACATTTCTCAATTACAGACGCGATGGAACGCCGTTTATGAATCTTGTCATGGTACGTCTCAAGCCCGACCGTATAAGCGCTGCTTCTCTAACATGTAATCGATAGCTTGCACCCTTGTACGATAGCCGAGGAACGATTCGATACTTTATAGGCGCGCAGGTCGACGTATCAGGACTGGCCATGAGCTCTTACGACCTGGACGCGCTCCGTGAGCTGGTGGAAGAGGACGCCGATCTCAAGGCCGAGGAGCCGGTCCGGAAAAGCCAAAAAGACGAAATCACCCAATTCGCAGAGATCCTGACGCCAAAGGAGCTCGATACGATAAACACCCACGGCGGGAGCATGCACCGCCTGCCTCTACAAGTAGACACAGAGCCCAAGTCGTCTGACAAGACGCAAGCTCCCAGCTCTCAGCCCGAGAAGAAGGAGTACGAGCCCAGCCACCACCGACGCGGCACCAAAGAGCGCGTCATTATCCAAGAAAGCAGCTCCGACGAGAATCTGCATCTTTCCGGCGGCGGCGGCGGCGGTCCGTCACGCACATCGCTACCCACCGGGTTCTCGCCGTCTCTGCGCCACAACGGCCGCCTCACAGGCGTGTACGAGCACTACCTCCTCGTGCGGCCGTACCCGTCGCTGCGGATCCTGTTCGCCAGTCCCTCGATGCGTGTGCCGGGCATCCTGCAGTCGCCGCTGCTAGACCGCATCGGGGGCTCGGCGCGCGTGCGCGAGCAGCTGGTGGACGCGCTGGCCGCCGGCCAGGGCGTGACGGCCAAGGTGCGGTGGCTCAACGCGCGGCGGAGCGGCGGCGGCGGGCGGACGAGCCGGCCGGCCCGGAAAAAGGCCACCGCCGCCACCGCCAACAACCACCCGCTCGAGGCGCACCTCGAGGCCGACGACGACGTCGACACCGTGCCCGAGCTCGAGCCCGCCGGACGCGCGCGCTGGCTGCACTGCACGCCGCTGAGCGGGTCCAACAGCACCGTCGGCGTGTGGATGATTGTCATTGTCGACGACGAGGAGTGGCACGCGCGCCGGTTCGGCGTCGTGGCACCGCCCGTGCCCGCCCCGTCCCAGCCGCTGCCGCGCCGCCCAGACTCGGCCATGTCCGCGCCGGGGACCGCCATCTCCGGGCTGTCGTTTGCCGTGGGCGAGACGCGGGAGACTGGGTCCGCGCGCACGGAGACGCGCCCCCGGCGGTCCTCCGAGACGCTCGGCTACCTGCGCTCCGAGTTCAACCTGCCGCCGCCGATGGAGGCCGGCGGCTCCACGCAGGCGATTCACAACCAGCACGCGTCGAGCGCGCAGCGCGCGCCGCGCAGCTTCTTGCCCCAGGCAGTCGGGGGGGCCTCCAGGTTTTTCGGCAGCGACGCCGCATCGCGTGCCGCGTCGGGCGGGGGCAGGAGCAGCAGCAGCAAGAACCGGCCGACATCGCCCAACTCGCCGGGGGGTAGCATCTCCAGCCTGTACCGTGCGTTCCCGCGCCTCGAGCCGCCGCTGCCGCCCTGGCCGGCCAGGTCGGATAGCAAACCGGCGCCGAGAAATGAGATGGAGGGCAGGGCGCGTGTCGTCTCCATGATCCCGGAGGAGGGCTATGACCGGTACAGTGACATGCGGCGTCGCAGAGAGGACGACGAGACGAGCTCTCTGCACAGTCGTGGGTCAGCGTTCACGGTGAGGATAGATGATTAGGGTGTGTGTGTTGATTCGTCATTGCGTATTGTCTGATTATTGTTCGTGGTCTGCTCTATGGCTCTAGCTCGAGCTGCTATTTAGTCTTCTTTGACATTTCCAACCTGTATTATACGAGTCTCATCTAGACAAGAAAATTTCCATATGTATGGACAGAAGCTGTACTTACTTACTCCTTCTTTTGTTCGCGCCTGACCTCCTCACGCACTTCCCTCGCGACCGTGATGAACTTTGCGGCACCAATGGCTGTGAGGACATGCCACCATCCGTGAAACTCAAAGAGCCAGGCCCACGGCAGGCCGACCTGCTGGCGAATGTCCCGCAGCATCTGGCAGTACTCGAGGTCGACGTTCCAGATGGCGTAGCCGGCGACGCAGATGAGCAGCGACACGATGGAAGTGTTGCGCCAGGCGCGCCTCTTGGCCTCGGGGAACGCCGGCTGCATCCAGTGAAAGAGGTAGAGCACGCGCAAGATCAGGACGCCGACGCCGCTGAGAAAGGCCACGACCTGGTAGATGATGAGCGGGGAGCGCAGGTAAAAGACGGTAAACGAGACGAAGAAGACGGCCAGGCCGGCGGAGATGAGTCGGGCGGCGGCGGGCGTCTGGCGCACGGTGAGGGTTGCCTGCAGCATCGACCAGATGAGCCCCATCATGGAGAGCTCGTCGACGAACTCGAGCGTCTGGCGCAGGCTGGCGTGGAAGAGAAAGGAGCCGATGCCGAGGATGAAGAGGGTGACGGACATGAAGTCGAGGTTGGGCCGCCACAGGCCGCGGCTTCCTGGGCCGTACATGTATTTCAACGCATAGTACACTGTGAGGCGCGCCCAAACGTTAGCCGGCGTTCTATCGCTGGGAATTGGAGTGCTAGGTCCCATCGCACGTACCGTAGGCAATATTTGTCACTGAATTGATGAATTCGGCCACGTAAAAAGTCAAGCCGTAGTCTTCCTCGCAGAAGCTGCAGGACACGTCAGTATTCGAGCCCGCATTGGTTCCCCGCGGGGTGAAATGAGCGACTCACTTTGCTCGGCTCGTCGGCGGGCTCCAGGCGCCCGACAGAGCGTGCGGATCGCCATCGAAGCGGATATTGTGATGGCCGTGGCCCATGGTCGCGGTTTTCTGGTGCGTGCTGTTCAGATGGCCTCCCTGTTGTAGTCGTGCGGCGTGGCAGTGTGCTCGTTCAGGGTTTTCGGGGCAAACACCACAGGACACCACAGGGGGGCAAAGCTGAGTGGCGGCGGAAGTGGACAGTTGTTGGCTTCCTGCGTAAACGTGACCGGAAATACAATTAATTCTGATGGTTGGAACACGTGTTCACTTTTGGAAACGGTTGAAGGTATCGGCAAAGCGTTGTCGTGCTTCACGGTTTTTGTTGACGGCTCGTAAGGGCGCGCCGAACGGGGCTACGTCACGTTGGTGAGCCGCGGCCTTGTTCATTTCACGTGCATCGAGGTACGTTTGTCTTTCTAACTACAGCAGGATGCAAATGCAGCTAAGATTCATTATGCGGATACCATAGGCGCGACGTAATGTTTAGGAAGTAGCTAGTAATAATATACGTCGTGTTGTCGTGCGGTGTGAGCTCACAACCTTTGGCCCACTTGGAGGCAGCCTTTTCTAGCGAGGATGCTTCGGCGCGAAAATCTCCACAGCTTCATCTTCAACGACCAGCAAACACATACCCCCAACGAACCACGGCCTCGGCGTAGTGAGCGCAATCGCAGTCAGATAATCGAATTTCTGCAAGAATATACCGTACAATTCAACAGTCAATACCCCCAGTACCATGGCAACGATAGCGTCACGCGGGCTGCAGCCCAATTCTTCCCTCCCCGCCAAGGTCCAGAGCATACCGCCAAACCAAACGTGAGTCTTTACCCCGCGCAGCGCAAAGAGGCTCGTGGTCAAGATGCTGACGATGGCTCGTGCAGAATTTACATCACAAACCTGCCTTCCGCCAAAATACAAAAAGACGATCTGCGAACAGCACTCTACATGCTCTTTTCGACCTTTGGACCCGTCCTCGACATCGTCGCCCTCAAGACCATGTCCATGCGTGGGCAAGCACATATTGTCTTTCGAGATATCCAAGCCGCTACGCAAGCCATGCGCACGTTGGATGGGGAAGAATTCCTGGGGAGAGCCATGGTAAGCGGTCAGCGTCCCGTTTGCACGACCGACAGCGATGCTAACGATTGTGGCCCTAGAAAATTCAATACGCCAAGTCCAAGTCCCATTTTGTCAGCAAGATTGACGGCACCCTCACGCTGCCCACCAAGGGCGCCGCTGCTCCTGAGCAGACGGAGCTGCAACAGAGCATCTTCAACGCACCCCCGGCTGGCACCGCAACGACAGAAACACCGGCCAAGCCGCCTCCCAGCGCCGTGGACCATGCCATGAAGGATGTCGGCGGCTCGCCCGAAAGCCGTGGGCAGAAGCGCAACCGAGACGAAGAAAGCGAACCTGAAGATAGTGGCGAGGACATGGCAATGGACGAGGACAGCGACGACGAATAAATGTGTGGTGTTTTGAATATTGTTATTTTTGTTTGGCATTGCTATGAGTGAGGAGTGAAGCTCACTGTACCATCAGTTCGTTGGGTACCCATAGGCTGACGCAACCGCCGACGATTCCGAGCCACATGATCAAATAATCCCGCTTCATACATGGAAACGGCGCCATGGCATCAGCTATCTGGCACGGGTGGATAAAAAAGGATGGTAGCCCAGTGATGGGATGGTGCTGTACTCCTGTGGTTAGCTGGTAGGGGTTTTATGGAGCTCCAGGCTATTGATACGCACATCTGTTGATATGGCGCCGATGCCCATACCTGCGCGAAGGCTCGCTTTAAGGCTCTCAGGGACCAACCGGCGGAAGACGGTGTCAATGTGGAAGGCCGGCTCGGACTCGGGCAGCCCATGCAGAGTAAACCACAGGCATGGCACGCGATATGTGGGATGGAAGTGAATCTCATATATGACGCAACCAATATCTGGATCGGCGTTTTGCGTTGGGATAACTTGCTATATACCCAGTTAGAGACGGGACGAACAACATGTAAACGGGCGAGAAGGAATATAACAAGGCGTTCATTGTCGTACCGTATCTGATTCTTCCGTTTCCATCATCTCCGCGTCCTGCGTACTCGTCAAGTGCTCCGTAGCATTTCCAGATATTGAAAAGGCCCCCAGATCAAATGGCAGGTCAATTTCATCTTCCAGCGGTCGAACGATTTGGACATAGGCAATGTAACCCTCGTTGTCGTCCGAAAACGACATGTCCAGCGCCGTGAAGACGTTGAGCTTCCATCTTCGCCGCAGCGGCCCGAGTATAGCCTGGCGATATCTGCTATCTAGTAGATGACAAGCTTCCGTGAATTCAGCCTGGTCGAGGTTGGGGAAATGGTCGAGGTCCGTCATAGTAGCTAACCCCTCGCTGTTGGTGGCGGATATGTATTTCTGCGCCGTTGCTGTCAACGCTCGGCTAGCCTTCGCCTCAGACTGGGTGGACGAGCCTCCAAGGTCTCGGTCTTGTGCAAATATTTTGGATGTTTTTATTTGTCGAAATGTTGGGCATATTGGGCTTTCAATCATGCAGCGACAGTGGCTCTGTAGTGGAGTAAGTGGTTAGGCTTGATCACGCTAAGAGTTTAAGATTTTGCTTGGGCCGACGAGGAAAGAGGCGACATGGCCTCTTTCGAGGGCCGCTCCACCGGCAACGATGTGTAGGAAGCTCATTTGAGTACTGGCAAGGTTTGATGCTCAACGGGTGAATTTATTTCCCTCTTTCAGAAACGTCATCTTTGATTCACTGAGGATTTTCTTTATTCTTTGGACTTTCTTGCCATCTTGTAATTTGTACAATACCGTCCGTCGGGCGCTCGCCACGTTTCGTCTCGCATACAGCACACAGGGGAAGCCACCACAACGTCGACAACCAGATCCCACTAGCGGCCGGAGCCTCTAGGCCAGATGATTCGCGACCCGTTCGACATCCACCGCAAGAACCTCTTCCAAGTCACAGCACGGCGTGCTGCCGAAAATATACGAGACACGGCAGCCCAGGTCGGTACCAATGCGCTGAAGATGCCCTTTTCGATTCCCAAAAATGTCCCCAACTTTGAGGACCCCCACCGCCGCCTCGAGGACAAGGCATGGTCCAAGGTCTCGGGGCGCGGCAGCGGCCTGCTGTCTGACGTCCAGCACCGCGTCAATGGGCTCTTTGAATCGGACGAGCTGCCCATGTACAAGGACAAGCCGTACTACCACGGTGGCAGCGGCCGTCGCCGGCGATGGTATCGCAAGAAGCGCGTGGTCGGCTCGCTCACCCTCGCCCTCGTGATCCTCTTCCACATCCTCGGCTGGCTGCCCTGGCAGTCGTCGCGGCCCAAAGGGGCGCGCGGCAAGTCTGCGTGGGGCTTCCTGGGCATCTCCAAAAACGAGGTCGTCGACTGGGATCACAGACGGGCGCAAGTGGTGGAAGCGTTCCAGCTCAGCTGGGACGCCTACGAGCGCCACGCATGGGGTATGTCGCGGCGCACTGTTCGCATACAGGCGAAGGCTAATCATGTCGGGAACAGGCTATGACGAATTCCACCCCATCTCGAAATCCGGAAAATACATGGCGCCCAACGGCATGGGCTGGATCATTGTCGACTCTCTCGACACACTGATGCTCATGAACCTGACGTCACGC
The DNA here is from genome assembly GCF_000225605.1 of Cordyceps militaris CM01. Taxonomy (NCBI): domain Eukaryota; kingdom Fungi; phylum Ascomycota; class Sordariomycetes; order Hypocreales; family Cordycipitaceae; genus Cordyceps; species Cordyceps militaris. The sequence goes on along the minus strand of NW_006271974.1, from coordinate 2,960,150 downwards.
CTCGAGCACGCCCGAGAATGGATATCAAATTCGTTAACGTGGGACCAGCACCAGGACGTCAACACATTTGAGACGACAATTCGAATGCTGGGTGGGCTGCTCTCCGCCCACTACCTCTCGACAGAGTTCCCCGAGCTTGCGCCCATCAAAGAAGACGACCCTGGCAAACCAGGCGAGGACCTGTACCTCGAAAAGGCTGCCGACTTGGCCGGCCGCCTCTTGGGCGCATTCGACACGCCCTCTGGCATTCCCTATGCCAGCGTCCAGCTGGACGACTCCAAGGGCATCCCGTCGCATGGCGACATGGGCGCCAGCTCCACCGCAGAGGCGACGACGCTCCAGCTCGAATTCAAGTACCTCGCCAAATTGACGGGCGAGCCCAACTACTGGGAAATTGTCGAAAAGGTCATGGCCGTTATCGACGACAACAACATGCCTGACGGTCTGATGCCCATTTACATTTACCCCGCCAACGGCGAGTTTCGCGGTGAAAATATCCGTCTCGGCAGCCGAGGCGACTCGTACTACGAGTACCTGATCAAACAGTATCTGCAAACCAACAAGAAGGAAACTGTCTATCTTGAAATGTGGAAGGAATCCATGGCCGGTATTCGCAAGCACCTGTTGACCCACAGCGAGCCCTCAGGCTTCACCATTGTCGGCGAGCGTCCCAACGGCCTCGAGGGCGATTTGCTGCCCAAGATGGACCACCTCGTCTGCTTCCTGCCGGGCACCATTGCGCTCGCCGCCACCGAGGGCCTGACTGAGGCCGAGGCGCGCAAGTTGCCGACGTGGACGGCGCAGCACGATGCAGATATGCAGTTTGCACGCGAGCTGATGCAGACCTGCTGGGGCATGTACAAATATATGGCCACGGGCCTGTCGGCCGAAATCACCTTTTTCAACACGGCCAACCCGCCCGCCGCGCCAGACGCCCCGCACCACCAGCCGCCCGCCGAGTTTGACAGTGACCCCGACGCGCGCTGGCGTCAGGACTTTAATGTCAAGAGCAACGACGCGCACAACCTGCAACGCCCCGAGACGGTCGAGAGCCTGTTTTACATGTGGCGCATCACGGGCGACCCCAAGTACCGCGAGTGGGGCTGGGATATGTTTACCTCGTTTATGAACTACACGGCTGTGGAGGAGCAGGGCGGCTTCACAAGCCTGGACGATGCCAATGTGATTCCGCCGCGCGTGAGGGATAACATGGAGAGCTTCTGGCTGGTAAGTCAACGCACCTGTGCTTACGACGTGGATATCACATAGCTAACACGGAGGGATAGGCCGAGACGCTCAAGTACATGTATCTGCTGTTCTCAGACAATAGCCTGATGCCGCTGGACAAGATTGTGTTTAACACGGAGGCGCATCCCCTCCCGCGGTTCGACATGGGCGACTTGTTCAAGACAGGCTGGCAGCGCAAGCCGCGCGATGCGGACGGGAATGTTGTTGGCAAGGTGAAGCCGACGGCGGCGACGTCGGGATAAGACGCCGGATGGGCGAGTTATGTATTGCTTTGATGTTGGTGATTTTTGTACATTTATGGAGATATGCATACATACGACAACATTGGAATGTCGAAAAGATAGAACATGCATTGATTTTGTATTTTGAATATATTTGCACATTATGCAGGCCGTACGGAGACGGCACGCATGTTTTGACAATCCGATTGGTTGCGTATTGTGCGGCGCATACTCCTACGGCGGCGACACAATAGTGTTCAAAGGTGACGGTTGCCTCATCATGTACGGGTTTCCCCCTCGAATTCACAGCTGCTTCACTTGAGAGCGTTCTACTTTGTCTTGGTTTGTTGTTTGTCGCAAGTCGTGTACCACTCTGCGGCCGCAGGTCTTGGCAGGTCTTCCGACACATTGTCTGGCACTTTCACTGCCGTCTCTTTGGCTAGACAGACGTGACCACATTATCTCTTCTCTCGTTTCGGGTAGCAATTCCAAATGCGAGGATCCTGCACATAAATGGCCGTCCCAGAGGGCAACGTTGTCTCTTTTCGCTTGGTTCTGTCAAAAATTCCGGGACATGAGAAGCAAGACATTCTAGACGGCAGCGATGTTGTGTCTTGTGTCAGTGAGGTTGTTGGCTGGAGGACTCGGAACGGATATATAAGTATAGATATGTCCTGCCTCGAGGCCCATCCACCACATATCCTATACGCGGTATATTTGCTCCGACTTGTCAAGATGAATCTTTCTATCCTTGTCCTTTCCGTCAGCGGACTTTTCGGTCTTGCTGCTGCTGGTCCTGCGGCGTACGCCATCTGCCAGTCAGCCTGCTCGGCCAGTCTGACTTTAGGCCCGGCTGCCGTCGCCGTCTATGCGGCGTGCCAGGCAGCATGCGCGGCGCTACTGGTGACGCCGTGCCCCTAGATGGGCCGCTTCTTTTACCCTGAGATAGCCTCACCTTTTGACGAGTCCTCCACAGACTGGTATGTTGTATCTTGAAGATGGAGGGCTGTGCATACATGGGACGGGCGCGTGCCCATCCTGATTCCTTGACTTGAGCGACGGCTAACAGAGACACTACTTGAAATAGTCACAGATGCCGGTCATTATGTCTGAGATGGTCTAGGGCCAAGGCCTGCAAGGTTGCATTGTTTGACATGCGGCCGGCTGGAGTGGGGGGGAACACAAGCAGTGGGATTTTGACAGATAGGGCGCATGTTAGTTGAATGAAAATTGTCATCATATCCTCCGTCTATACATTGTCTTGAAAGTCTTCCCGTAGAATTAGTCGACCACGTAGACGTAATGCAAATGATGACCCGGAATAGAGGCAGTCAGCAACCAGCCCATTTTATGGTGGCCATTCTGCAGTGAAGATCGCTTGTGTCTCACCAGGCTGTGGCTACCCGTCGGAATGGCGAGCAAATAAGATCCTGTACTACAGTCGTACACAAATCCTCTGCAAGGATCCGCGTAGCACAGCTGGACGGGGCACGGGTGTTAGTGATGACAAGAGTGAGACGAGCATCGAGAAGGATATGATCGTGTTGCACAATGGGAGCAGGGAGCTGGCGCTGAACGAACTACCTATTCGGCCAAACGACGACAAAATGAATTGAGGCACTGCCGATTTTCTTCAGCGGCCGGTGCGTCGAGACCACGACCAAGACATGGCAGCGCTGCCCCTTCCGCGGGCGGTGGCCGAGGCACAGGGCCGAGCCGGTGAAGGCTCGTTTCCGGGACTTGCGGGGGCGTAAATCCTCACGCGAATCGGCGCGAGGCCACACCATTTTGATCGTGCGATCAGGTAAAAGCGGGCATCTGGGATATTTACGGAAGGCGATGCTCGGCTTATAAGCGGCAGAGGGTGGTATTGAACTTGCTTTTAGTTTGAGGCTAGGCTCGCCTTTGTCGCTTCGATCCTGCTAGCGCCATGACGATGGGGGCGTCGTTCGACGGGGGGGCGGTGTCGTGGGCAAAGGATAGTACCAAGTTGCCAACTGAAATTAAATTATTAATAATAGCGGGAATACAATTTATTCCCCTTTCGCGTTTGTGTGGTAATTTGGGGGGTAATTGCATGCATAGTACCTCGGTTAGCCTTGCAGCGCGCCCTCTGTGTATTGGGCAGGCTGGGGAAATTATGCAGACCCCTGTGCTAAATCGCATTGATAGTTGCCAACTTCTGCGGCGCCCGATACGCGATAACAAGGTGATGTGATTTCGGAAATCTGAGATTGTCGTAGAATACATGGATGCACACATAATAAATGTTTCAGTAGTGTCTTCTCTTGGTCGCAGACGGACGGGCGGGGAAAAGTGGCCGGGTCACTGGGTCGTTGTGCGCGGTGCTGAGTGCTGCAGCTCTCCGACAGATGGCGCTTCATGGCTTGCGTTTTGGTGGCTGGCGAACGCCGCCGGAGCAAACCACGTATGGCATATCCGTAAACGGTCGAACGATTGATTGATTTTCTGACCTTTGCTTTCTTTCCCTTGAACTCGATGAAGAAAGTCCTCTCTTCAATAAAACGGGTTATTCGGTAACTCTCGGAACATTGCCACTGCGTTTGCAAGCTGTCGGCCCTCCAAGTCGTGATAACCGGCTTGCCAGCTGGCAGCTTATCAAGCCATCATCAGTAACGCCAGCGCCTCCGCTTCAGCCACCAGCCTCAGCCTCATACGCACTTGGGAGTTGGCACCAACCCTTTTCACTTCTAGTCCGTATCCCAGTCAAATCCTAACACAAGCCCTGCGTTGGTTCCATTTCAAGTCATGTTGCGCTCCTCCACCATCAAACCGAACGCCCCCGAAGAACGCCACCCTGGCGCTGTTCTTTGTCTTTGCGGGCACGACGCCCTGCGCTCTTTTTTCCCAAGCTGCACCATCCCTTTCCCGCTCTTCCTTGACCGACCTACAGCACCTATACAGATAAACGTCCAGCCTTGATGGACAAAGTATCGTGTTGGGCTGAGAGCCAGCAACCGATGTAACATAGTGGTTTTTTCCTCCCGTGGACTCGCTTTTATTACCGTCACCGCCCTAGCACGCTAGACCCCCGGACAGCCGCTTCCAACGGTATTGTGCACGCGCCCCAATTCGAAGAGGCTGGCCCCCGACATTGGGACAATTGAGACACGTCCGAGCTGTCCTATTCAGACTATTGTTCTTCTCTCTGTCCCTCCATCTTGCGGCCGCTTTTTCTTTCTTCGCGCCCGTTATTACCCCGCAACGAACCGGGCCCCCGGTCCTGTCTTTGACGATCGAGACCACATTTACTCCGGGAGGCCCTCCCCCCCCAAAACCAACGTCACTGCGGCATGGGCGGATAAGAAAAATCTCCAACCAGTCGCCAAAAAAAGAGAAAACAAAGAGCGGCTTTTCTTCCCTCAAAATTCCACCTCTAAACCACAATTCCCGGACTTGAGTTGGATTTCATGCACGCTGCCTCGCCGGGCTGCCGCTGAGCCCGCGACACCCATACAGACCGGTATTGCCTCGCTTTTCCTCTTCGTGATACACAGCAGCAAACGAAACACAAGAAGCAGCAAAAACTCGCCACAAAATCCTATTTTGTTTACCTGTTTTCCCTAGGTCCCTTCCAGCCTGGTTGGCCCCTCCCGGTTTCCATTTCCCTCCCCTTCAACCTCTACTTCTTCCTTCGTCTTCCACAATGGCATCCTGGCCCAGTGACATGGACCTCGGCCGCACCAACACGCACAAGAGCAAAGCCGACTCCTTGACCTACGGCAGCTCCCACAGCATGCGCGAGCCCTCGTACGAGGCGCACCCGCGCTTCGAGCGCTTCCTCGACACCTTTCGCCGCGACCCCAACTCGACCTTCCTCCTCGCCGAGCACCACGCCGCCCGCCGCCTGCAGCACCCTGGTGGCGGCACCCCGTACTATGACCTGCACCTGGCCACGCTCGAGAATGCGCACATTGGCCTCTCCCGCAGCCTCAAGGGCCGTCACTTGCAGATGATTGCCATTGGCGGCTCCATTGGCACGGGCTTGTTTGTCGTCTCCGGCAAGGCGCTCAACGCCGGTGGGCCGGCCTCGCTCCTCATCGCGTTTGGGATTATTGGCGCCATGCTCTACACAACTTGTCAGGCCCTTGGGGAGCTGGCCGTCATCTTTCCCATTGCTGGGTCTTTTTCTTCGTGGGCCACTAGGTTTCTGGATCCGTCGTGGGGATTCGCCATGGGCTGGAAGTAAGTCTTACACGAGAGCCGTTGATGGTGCCTGGACCCTTCCCGCTTCCCACAGGTTTGCTAACACCGGCCCGATCAGCTACGCTCTACAATGGCTCTCTGTGCTACCGCTCGAAATTATTGCCGCCTCATTAACCATCGGCTACTGGAACGACCGGCTCACCAAGGCTATTTTCGTCACCGTCTTTTTGACCACCATTGTCTTCATCAACATGTTTGGCGTCAAGGGGTATGGTGAGGCCGAGTTTCTCTTCTCTATCATCAAAATCATTGCCGTCATTGGCTTCATGTAAGCAAGCGCGCGCATGCTCCCCTTTTCCCTAGCCCACACCTTCTGTTAACACATCCTACAGTCTCCTCGGCATCGTGCTTAACTGCGGCGGCACACCTGACCGTGGGTATATTGGCGGCGAGTACTGGCGCAATCCTGGCGCCTTTAACAACGGCTTTAAGGGCCTTTGTAGCGTCTTCGTCACGGCCGCGTTCGCCTTTACCGGGACTGAGCTCGTCGGGCTCGCCGCCGCCGAGACGGCGAACCCACGCAAGTCGCTCCCCACCGCCATCAAGCAAGTCTTTTGGCGGATCACGCTCTTTTACATTGTCGCTCTCACCCTCGTCGGGCTCCTCGTCCCGCATAACGACCCGCGGCTGCTCGGTGGCGACAGTAAGGTTGACGCCAAGGCCTCGCCGTTTGTTATTGCAATCGAAGAAGCTGGTATCCAGATATTACCGTCCGTTATGAACGCCGTCATCCTCATCGCCGTCCTCTCCGTCGGCAACTCGGCCGTCTTTGGCTCCTCGCGGACCCTCGCTGCGCTTGCCAACCTACACCAAGCCCCCAAGTTCCTCGGCTACGTCGACCGCAAGGGCCGCCCCCTCGTCGCCATCTTTGTCGCCGGCGCCTGCGGCCTCCTCGCCTACCTTGCCGACGCCGCCTCCCAGGGCAGCGTCTTTGACTGGCTCCTCGCCCTCTCCGGCCTGTCGAGCATCTTCACCTGGGGCTCCATCTGCCTCTGCCACATTCGCTTCCGCCGCGCCTGGGCCCTCGCCGGCCACCACGTCGCCGAGCTGCCCTTTCAGTCCCAGGTCGGCGTCTGGGGCTCCTACTTTGGCCTCACGCTCAACATGATCGTCGTCGTCGCCCAGTTTTGGGTCGCCGCGTTTCCCATGGGCTGGCGCACCATGTCGTCGGCCGCCATTGCGCAGAACCTGTTCCTCAAGTGGATGAGCGCGCCCATCATCGTCGTCTGCTACGGCGCGCACAAACTCTACTACCGCACGCGCTACGTCCGCCTCCGGGAAATGGACGTCAACACGGGCCGTCGCGACTGGAACTTGCCGGTCCTTGTCGCCCAGGAGAGAGAAGAGAGAAAAGCGTGGCCAAAGTGGAAAAGATGGTACAAATTCATCTGTTAATTTCTTCTTGTCCTCTCTTTTCCCTTCTTTCCGACCATGTATAGTCCAAATATGTTTCCTTGTCTCTACAACAGCGTAACGATATCACTCTGGGAAAGAAAAAAAACAGAGCATGCCTCTGGACGGCAAGACTAATTATTTAACGAATCGGGTTCATCTGGGGTTATATACAGGTGGCTTATTGGGTAGCTGGGCGTTGGTTTTTGGGGTTTCTATAGCAAGCATTGAGTACAGTAATGAATGACACGTATTTTCCACAACATTCCTCAAAGTCTTGTCCAGCAGCATGGCAATGTTTTCGTATATTTTTAATGTCTACCTTCTGGCGAGTCAAGATAATAACAAAAGAAAAGGAACCAGTCTGCTCAAAGTGGAGGCCAATGTATCATACTAACAAAAGCTTGCCAGAAGTCATAAAAAGCGTAAAGAGTAGAACAAAAACAGCTAAAAAGGCAGTAAAATTAAAAAGGAGGTCGAGATATAACGTCCTTGTTCCCAGCACAGTCAATGACTGTCAAGAGAAGGGGTAATCGGTGAAAAAAAGACAATGGAAAAATCCAACGACAGACATGCATTTGGGTTGCCAAAAGAGCGCCAAGGTCCGCCCTCAATACGTGATTCGTAGTGAATACACGAAACAGGCAGGATAAACCGACATATAAGTAAATACGATTGCCAAATCAAGCAGTGCACGCTGCTAGAACACAGCTCGGGGGTGCGCAATTTTAAAAGCCCCAAACGCCTTCCGTCTTTTTAGCGGTGCCCCGACCTCGTGGCTGCACCTTGGGCTGCACGTCCTCGTCCTCATCACCGCCCGTCATCCAGGCGCGCGAGGTGCCCTTGCGACCGCCCATGCCGTCGCCGGCAATGTGGATCTTGGTGTCAATGTCGTCGTGTTCAAGTCCCTTTCTCGAGCCCATGCCATCACCGGCAATGTGGATCTTCTGGTGGCTGATGGTAGTGGCGGGAGCAGGTCTGTTGTTCTCCTTGAGGGGCGACTGCTCATAGACTTCCCAGGTGTGGTCCATCTTCTTGGCCACCTTCTTCTTGCCCTCGGGAACCTGTTGAGTTCGCGGGGTGTGCGATGGTGACTCATCAGTCATTTCGAAGTGAGGATCAAAGTCTTTGCTGCGATCTTTGAGGTTGGTGACGGTGTTCAGGGCACGCTTGGGACCGGGAGTTGGGTCGACCTCATCAAAAAGCTGGTTCTTGTAGAGGCTCTGGCCTTCATTGTGCATGGCGCCGCGAGGAAGTCCGACACGTTCCTGGCGCGCGTTCTTCTCACCATCATCCTGAATCTCAAAGTGAGTCTCGGCATCCCGGCGACCCTTGCCAGTGGGCTGACGCGCCTCGGGGTCGGTAGAGAACTGCATCTCGGGATTCCAGTGCTGAACATCCTGCGAGCGCATGCCCTTGCTAGCAGTAGCCTTGGCAGGAGTAACAAAGTCGTTGAAAGACCATTGGCTGTCGTGCTTGGACTTGGGGCGGTTTTCAAGGTCGACGCCGCGGACAGGGCCGTCTTTAGGGTCGGAACCATCGACAAAGTCAAAGTGGTTGTACTTGCTGGGGTGAGGCTTGATGAACTTGTCGCCCTTCTTGGGAGTCTCGACCTCCTCATGATCCTGCTTGCCGTCGAATATACGCGAGGGCTGGAAATTCTTGTTCGATCCAGCCTTGCTGGGTGAAACAGAGCGGTGTCGGTTGTGTCCAAATTCACCGTCTGCCGGCTCGTCGCCGATAATATCAGCGACAGAGCGCTGGCTCGGACGGTGACCACCGTAGGGGTTGGGGGCGGACTTCATAGGAGCCGATTCAATCTCCTCTCTGCTTCCGTACAGGTTGAGAGAGGCATGGGGGTTGTGCAGGGTGTTGCTTGCGTTGTGACGGGTGCGAATGACGACATCATCGTGGCTCGAGGACTGCTGGGCGCCCTTGCCAACAGTCTTGAGGCAAGACTGGATTTGTCGGAGCTGCTCGCGGCTGTCCTGGATGGGCCAATTGCGGCCAGTCTTGCCAACGATATCCAACTGCTTCAGAAGAGCACCCTGATCCCACTGCTGTCGGATCTGGAGAATTTTGCCGTCGGCGTCGAAGGAAACAAAATGCGTCTAAATGGTGGGAAAGACGTTAGCGGCCAAGCGCAAACAGTCCGGGCCGTCACAACTTACAATGGGGACGTAGGCAGTACGATCAGACAGGAAGTTGTCATCGAGCTTGGGGAGGTAGATGCCACCACTGGTAATGAATTCAAGAGCCGTGTGGACCTCAACGACAATGGCATTCTGGCCCTCGACAAGGCTAAGGATCTCTTCCTGCTTCTTGGTGACCTGTCTGCGCAGAGCAGCCAGGTGCTTGATGATCTCGGCAGCACCAGTAAAGTTGGAGAGGGTAGTGATGTAATGCAGCGACGCGTTCTCAGCCAGCAGCGAGGCGTTTGGCGAGGCCAAGAATTGCTTGTATGCAGCAGACATTGTGAATGGTGAAAAGGGGTTGTTGGTGGTAGACGAGTGGGAGGCGAGGACGAGGAGGATGAATGGCGGGGGTGTAAGGGACCTCGGAAAGCAAACGGCAGCTATTGGTCGCAAGACGAACAAGGTCCAGAAGCAGTTGCGTAGATTTTGGGGTCGGAATATGCAGAGCAGTCTCGAGAGAGGATGAATCGAACAGCCAAAGGCAAGTTTATTAAATGGACATGGAGGAAAACAAGGATCAAAACAGAAGCTGGCGCGAGAGAGGAAGCGTGGGCGGGAGGAGGCTGTGGCGGGCGCTCATGTCCCACTGATGGGAGGGGGGAGGGGCCCCTGGTCGTGGTACCTGGCTAGTACCCGCTGCAGCGATGGTACCTTGCCTTGCGATTCGGTATACATAACGTACAGTAGTATCAATAAGGGTTGTCTTTCACTCATTATAATAATAACTATCTAGAAATATAGGTAAGGTAGTGTACTTGCGAGCAAGTAAAAAGCTCCCGTTTCTCCGGGCAAGTACCCAGGGGCGCAACTTGCGCTAGGCGAGAATGCTTAGGTTAGGTACCTTTTAGTGAATGTTTCCCCTGGAATTAGACTAAGACCTCAAGTACCCGTCAACACCACTTGCAGGTCATCCCTCTAAAAGGAGGAGCGGTACCGACACGTGTCAGCCACACTTGAGAGGCGACAGCAAAATGTTCATCCCTTTTTTCTCGGCAAAAATGGCCTCAAGGTACAGTCCTCGTCCGAGATACCTCGCAGGCAGCAATCCGGGGGTTCCATGCTTCTTGTTGCTGTTGCGCTGTCAACTCTGCTTCACAACGCGTATCGGCTACTTTGTTTTGCAAAGTCGCGTCTACTCGTTGCCATGGTACCCGTTGTCCCCATTATGGGTTACTTACCTACCTCAGAAGCGTGTCCTCGGCACGACAGCTGGCTGTGATAACTATGTTGCCGGCGAAGTCCTTTGAAAAAAATGTAATTACTACCCACGATTAGACACCTCTACGAATTAGTTAGTGCAAGTAGCAATCTACCTAGGTACTTTGTTGCAGCAAGGTACTTTGTAAACTCCTTCCTTTACAACGACCCCAGACCATCGGCTGCAGCACTCAGACAGGGGTCAAGAACTCACTGGCTCAGGGGCAGACAACGACTTACACGCTCAAGTCTCAAGTCTCAAGTCTGGCAACGGTTCAACAACTGTACTCCATACGGCTGCGCTAAAATTACTACGCCCAGCAAATCGTACTTAAAGTCATTAACAATCAAAGAGCCGTTATCACATTCCAGATTGTGCCCTGATATCGTTCTCTTGCTCTCAGTAGCAGTGATAAGAAGCGGCGTCGAGTTCCTCTCATGACAACACCAGCGGACTAGAGCAACGGGTAGAGAAGAAATGGAGACAGAAAAAGCAGACCACCAAGAAATGGAGAGAATTTTGGAATAGAAATAGAAGCAAAAGTAAAATCTATTTCTATGACATCTTCTAGATTCAAGCAGCCCTTTGGTTAGAAGCTCATGTGGATCCATCAGCCACAGTTACCTGCGCCACAACCCACCTGCCCCTGCAACCTGCCAGGGATGGCGCGCAAGCCACAAGGTCCTGTGCTGCAAACAACCTCTGACGCAACGAGCTTCAGCTAGGTGGCTTGAACACGCAATCCGCATTGCATTGCCAAATCCTACTCGACTCACCAGATGACCACCTTCATTGCTCGCAACGGCAAGCGCAGATATAACCTCCAAACATACTCTCTTCGCACATACTACATGATAGAACAAATCCCCGCTCTTCTGTCACAATGAGGATCGGCAGCCCGCTGGCTGTGCCTTGGTGGCGTGTCCTCCTTCTCTCCTTGATCTGGACAACTGCCCTCGCCAAGGACGAGCCCACCATTTCGGCCTCCAAGATAGAGGGTTACCCTCGCAATATCAACTACTTTGAAGATAGCGACTCCATCATCTGGCACAACATCGACACCGGCAACATTTTCTGGTCCAAGGATGCTGGCGTTCAGTGGGCCAGAATCGCCGACGTCGCCGAGGGCAAAGCCGTCCTGCTCGTCATGCATCCCCACGAAGCAAAGACGGCATTTATTCTCACGGCCGGCCAAGAGCATTATATAACGCAGGACCGCGGCGAAACCTGGTCCAAGTTCGACTCCAAAGTGCCACCGAGCCGATTTCAGCCCGAAGTTTTAACCTTCAACGCCGCCGATCCGAAGCGCATCATTTTCAACGGCATGGACTGCGACGAAATATTCTGCGATGAAGCGGCTGTCTTCACGATTGATGGTTTCAAGACGGCCGAAAAGCTTCGCCAAGACACGGCTGGTTGTTGGTGGGCCAAGTCGTCGCCTGAGTTTACCACTGGCGATAAGGACCTTGACCAGTCGAGAATCTTGTGCATCATTCGCGACGAACTTTCTCCCCGAAAGCAAGAACAGCGTCTTGTTGTTTCCGACGACTTCTTCAAAAAGGAAAAGGGCGAGATTCAAGAATTTGAACCCGATCTTGACATCAACAAGCCAGTCCGTGGTGTCACCAATGTCGCCATCGTCAAGGGTTATCTTTTGGTAGCCACAACCTCGGCCCGAAGTGACGAAATGGCTCTGTATGTTACTGACGACTCGAAAAAGTGGCATCGCGCCATGTTTCCCAGCTCGGACTCGCATGAGCATTCACACGCCATCAACCAAGGCGCATATACCGTCCTTGAGAGCACAAACTACAGCATCCAGGTCGACGTCATGACTTCCGCTCCATCTAGGCCCATGGGTGTCCTATTTACCAGCAATTCCAACGGCACGTACTTCACTGAGAACGTGCCCTACACGAATCGCGACAGAAGGGGCCACGTCGATTTCGAAAACGTCAGCGGTATCCAAGGTGTCTACCTTGTCAACACTATTGAGAACGGAGCAGATGTCGACAAACATGGCAAAACGAAGATTGTGGTCAGCAAAATCACCTTTGATGACGGCAGAACGTTTGAATCCCTCAAAGCTGGCGAAGACACAATCCACTTGCATTCGGTCACGGAACTGGACAACATTGGCCGTGTATTTTCCAGTCCGGCACCTGGTCTGGTCATGGGCAACGGAAATACTGGCAAGTCCCTCAAAAAGCCATCTGAATCCAACTTGTATGTCTCTGATGATGCCGGCCAAAGTTGGAAGCAGGCTCTCGAGGGCCAGCACAAGTACGAGTTTGGTGATTCTGGCTCCATTCTTATTGCCGTTAAAGATTCAACCAAACCCGATATTGATAAGCTCTCCTTTTCTCTCGACCACGGCGAGAAATGGGATACTGTTTCTTTCCCAGATGGTCTGAAAATCAAGCCCGAATTCCTCACATCGGTGCAAGATGCTACCAGTCTCAAGTTTCTTCTTGTGGGATCTCGGAAGGGCGAGTACCACAGTTTTGCCATTGATTTCGAGGGTCTTCACGAACGGAAGTGTGGTGAGGACGATATGGAAGAGTGGCATGCCCGTGCCGATGCCGACGGCAAACCACAGTGCATCATGGGCCACAAGCAGACCTTTACTCGCAGAAAGAAGACTGCAGACTGCTTTATCAAGAGCGACTTCAAAGAACCAATTGCCAAGACAGAAGAGTGCGAATGCTCTGATGCCGACTTTGAATGCGATTACAACTTCCAGCGCGACCCAGAGGACAACACCAAGTGCAAGCAAGTCGGCGCACTTGTCATTCCCGAAGACTCATGCAAGGGAGATGATAAGTCTTTCAAAGGCTCTTCTGGGTGGAGGCTGATTCCAGGAGACACATGCAAGAGGAAAGATGGTGCCCAGAAAGATGACGCCGTCGAGCGGGAATGCAAAGACGGTGGCAAAGACGGTGGCAAAGACGGCGGAAAAGATGATGGCAAGGACGGTAAAGACGGCACTGAACCTGCCAACGGCGATGTCTCTCACAAAAAGCATGATTTTGACACGGATTTGAATGACTTTCAGAAGATTTATCTGGAACACGGCGACGCCAGCTCCTCAAAGGACGAGACGGTCATCGTGCGTGCTGCTGAGCATCGCAGTGGCGGTCAAATGAAGGTCGATGACCGTATCTGGCGCTCTCCCGATCATGGCAAGAGTTGGGAACGCATCCTTGAGGGAGAGGAGATACAAAACATTATTCCTCACGCGTACTTCAACGATGTTGTCTATTTCACTACCGCCAAAGATAACAAAGTCTTGTATACGATTGATCGTGGGCAGAGTTTCCATCCCTTCACTGCCCCGTCTGAGCCTTCTAAGGAGCCATTTAGCTTCCATCCTGATAAAAAGGACTGGATTCTATGGGTTGGCCAGACGTGTGAGAAGGTTGGTGGCAAAGAGTCTTGCTACTTGAAGGCGTCTGTCTCGACTGATCGCGGCGATGATTGGCATACGCTACGAAAGTATGTTGACAAGTGCGAGTTCACTGGTAACTCAGAGTACAACACTCGCGCCGAGAAGCAGATTGTGTGCCTCGCTCATCGTGAGGAGAACGAGAGCTCTTCAATGGCAATTATCACGAGTGATGACTTCTTTGATGAAGATGTGACGATGCTGGACAACGAAGTGAGCAGCTTCATCACCATGAGCGAATATATTATCCTGGCCGACAAGGACCCGAAAACCGGAGCCGTGAAACCTCTGGTCAGCATTGATGGAAAGCATTTTGAGAAGACGCACTTGCCGTACAAGTTCCAGGAGGGTCACGAAAACGAATACACTGCTCTGGACAGCTCCACTCACGCCCTGAATATGTTTGTCAAGACGGATGACGGTGCAGACCACCAATATGGCTCGATCATCAAGAGCAACTCCAACGGCACTTCATTTGTGCTCAGCGCCTCTAATGTCAACTGTGACGATACACCATATGCTGATTTCGAAAAGGTTGCAGGCTTGGAAGGATTCGAGTTGATCAACGTTGTTACCAACCCTGGCAAAGGAGAAAAGACCAAGAAGCTCCAATCCAAGATTTCACGCAATGATGGTGCGGAATGGGGTTATCTTGCTCCTCCCAGCAAGGACATTGAGGGCAAATCGTACTCTTGTAGTAGCTCCAACGGCGACAACTCCTGCGCTCTCCACATTCACCACTATACAGAACGCGATGACAAACGCAAGACATTTGCCGCCGTAACTGCTGTCGGACTCATGTTTGGCATCGGAAATGTTGGCCCGATTCTCGGTGATATCAAAGACGCAGACACATTCATGACTGCCGATGGCGGTATTACCTGGCATAATGTCAAGAAGGGGCACTGGACATGGCAGTATGGTGACCAAGGATCTATCATTGTGCTCGTGGAACGTGCCACTCACGATAATAAGGCCACTACTAACATGGTTTCGTACTCGACCGACGAGGGCAAGACATGGACCGACTACAAGTTTACAGATGACAAGGTGACGGTGCTCGACATCACCACGCTGTCTTCTGGTACCTCGCGAAACTTTCTTCTCTGGTGCAGGTCAGAATCGGGCAAACTATTTACTGTCAACATGGACTTTACTGGCCTTGCCGACAAACCTTGCAAGCTCGGCAGCCTTGGGAAGGAGGGAGGCGACCCGGACTACGACCTTTGGTCTCCAAAACACCCCATGCTAGACAATGACTGTGTGTTTGGTCACGTTGCCAAATACTTGCGCAAGAAGACGGACCGACAGTGCTACAACGACCAGGATCTCCAGCGTCTATACAAGAAGGAGAACTGCGCCTGCACCCGACGTGACTACGAATGGTATGTGCCCGATGGCGTAGTAGAGAGTATGCATACTAACAAGTTATTGTAGTGCCTACAACTTTGTAATGGACAGCAGCGGGCAGTGCGCCTTGGTCGACGGCCTCGAGCCGCTGTCTGGCAAAGAGTGGTGTGAAAAGTACAATGCCACAACGTACTTTGAACCCACCGGCTATCGCCGGCTGCAGCTTACGACATGCGAGGGCGGCAAAGAGTTTGACAAGACATCGACGGAGCACGACTGCGCAGGGTACGAGGGCGAGGTGGCCAAGAAGCACCGGACGTCGGCGGTGGCCATTCTCTTTGCCGTGTTGCTTCCCATTGCCGCGGCGGCCGCGGTCGGCTGGTACGTGTACCGCAATTGGTCCGGCAAGTTTGGCCAAATCCGCTTGGGCGAATCGTCGTCGACGTTTGACAGCGACCAGCCGTGGATCAAGTACCCTGTCATTGCCATTGCGGCCGTGGCGGCCGTGGTTGCCGCGCTGCCTGTCCTCGGCGCCAGTGTGTGGCGCACCGTCGTCGGCAGTGGTGGCGGTGCCGGCCGCAGCTGGAACCGCCGCTTCACGACACGGCAGAGCTTTGCCCGCGGTAGCGGCTACTCCCAAGTCGAAGACTACGACGGTGAACTCCTGGGCGAGGACAGTGACGAGGATGTATAGATGTGGTATATTGTAGGGGGAATCGATGTCGATCAGGTGTACACAGTAGACCAACAATGGTTTTTTTTGTCTCTTTTTTCTTGTATGAAGCGTTGAATGAGCATTTCTTTTCGAGTTTAAGCTGTGTGGAGTCAATGTCATGATCACTAATGGACAGCTGTTGCAAAAAAGAAGATTCATTTTGTTTCTCATTGCATCCCATAGTGGTGTAGTTGCTCATGTCTGCACAAGGGTCAATGGTCCAAGCCAGAGCCGGCACCAACATGGCGGGTGTGAGCCACGAGGTGGTTTTTTCTCTGATTTATTTTTTTCTATTCCAAGCAAGATGGCTCAGTCCCGTCCAGATGCTGTATGGTTTCTATTTTTGTTCCCCCCCCCCCCCCCCCCGAATCAATTTCTCTAAGCAAACGGTTGCAAAGTGCTTGGACCCTGTCCCAGCCCCCAAAGGTCCGCACATGTACGATACTGATCCGATGCTCTGATGCTCGCTCGCCCCCCCTTCGCTGACGTGCATGGCTTGACTCGAGGCTGCTGCAAGGTGGTCGGGTCATCTGACGTTGCATATGTAGCTGTCCTCCTCGACGCACACACACACACACACACCAGGTCGTGAAATGCCCTTTGTTGAACCAACCCCCTTGCATTCCAAATTGGGCGCGCCGCATAAACAAAATGTCGAAACAAAAAAGAAGAAAGAAATACATTCTTTCTTCTTTTTACCCGGTCCTTGCCCCCCCCGCCCGGAACGGCCCCCGGCTCGATCCGTTCGCACAAAGAGAATGGGCTTTGCCTTGCACCCTCCCTCCATCGGGGACTCGTGAAACGTGTCAGAGCGCTTTGGGGGTGGAAAGAAACAAGAATCGGGCTACGGGCCGTTTCATCTCAACATGGGGGGACCCTAGACGATAACAACGGTTTGCCCGTTCATGACAGTTTAGAATTCGACATTGCATTCCAAACTTTGTCAGTTGAGTGCATGCATGATTCATTCACCTAGTTTCAGCACACCACATCACATCACCATGCCAGACCCCGTGTATCAAAAAAAGCTTGTCATTGTGTAGCAACTCTTTCCCTCGACGCCTTGACTACCAAGAAACAACTCAAAAAGGCAACGACAGTGAACAAAAAGTGAAAGAAAGATTATATAGATCATGCACAGAAAGTGGGGTATAAAACAAAAACAGAAAAACGAAAAAAACACTCGAGGCCATCAATGTCGTTAGCCGCAAAATAATAATGAAAAAAAAGGACAAAAATACGTATACCGGCCCAATGTAGTTTGAATGAGTGTGAAACAATAAAGCAAGATTCAAAAGTAGCAGAAAGGGGGGAATAAAGCTATATGAGAGAAAAAACAAGAGACGATGCTTCTCCAAACACGGCGCGCTCAAGTGCAAGGTATAAAAAAAAGAAAGGCTTTCCAGTTGCATAATTAGAAAGGGGTGGTCATGCCATGTGTGTGTTGGCGTGTCTTGTTGGCCGTGCGTCAAAATGGTGCAAATATTGGAGCAATGTGCGTGTACTGGCTTGCGTAAATGGAATTTCCAAGTCATGTGCGGCGGAAGCGGTTCCAGAGGCGCTTCATGGAGCTTCGCTCTGGGTAGAGCATGTTCTCCTGGTCAATGGCCGCCAGCTGTCGCTCAATGCTGTCCTTCTTGAGCTCGTCTTCTGACCTCGGCGCGGGCGGCGAGTGCGGTGCGTCCGGCAGGGTTGGGGGTGCGCCCTTTTGCCAGCCATACATGAGGTTCTCATTGGCCCGCAGGTCCGGTCGCGTCAGCGTCATGCGGAGCGTCATCTCCCGCGAGTACGCATGAGCCTGGGTATAGTCAATCTTGGGCGCTGCTTCGCGATCTTGGTCGGCAGCGGGGGTGGCGAATGGCACCGACGGCTTCTCCAGAGTGTCGGGGGTGCGAGGCGAGTCGGGTTCCGTCGCAATCGTCTTATCGCTATAGAGCGAGCATCGCCGGTCCTCAACAACGGTCTGCATGCGGAGGTGCGCGCCACGGTCGGCGTTGCGAGGCAGCGAGTCAACACGCTTGGGCGGCGTGGTTGGGCTGGGGGGCTGCTGCTCGGTCGAAGGGAATCCAAACTCGACCGCCTCGTCAAACTTGTGCGGCGAGGCGAGGTAGACGCGGAGCTTCATGCGGGCTTCTGGGTCTTGGTAGTGGGCGGCAGGGTCCATGGCAGGCGGCGGCGACGCGGCCGTCGTGACCTCGGCAGGCGGCTGCTTGGTGGCGGACATGAGGGAGAGGGCACGGGAACGTCGGCGGACATGGCCGTTGCAAGAGGGGTTGTGGAGGGACAGCATGGAGCCACCAAATGGTGTCGAGCCGTCCTTTGTGGTAGGACGGCTCAGCGTAGACGAGGCACGGCCAAAGGTGACTTTGGATGAAATGGAGAGCTTGCGGCGAAAGGAAGCCGGGCGGTCCTTGTGGTACGGGACGTCTTCGTGAAGACCAGTGTGGTAGTCATTAAGGTCGAGCCGTAGGTCAATGTCGTCTTCCAGCCAGCGGAAGCTGTCGTACAACGAGTCTTCCGTCTCCTTGAGGCGGCCGTCGATCCAGGCGGCGTCGTTGGCGCGGGAATGCATCCTGCGGGAGAGTGTATCGAACGAGGCGGCACGGTGTAAGTGGCCCTTGGACTGGCGGGCGGTGAGGTGGGCTTGTCGTTTTCCGCGCTTAATCAGGGCTTCGTCAGTTGCATCCAAGATAACGCTCTGTCGGGGAGAGACTGCAGGCTGTTGACGGTTCCCGGATTTATTATGTAGTATGCCACCGAGCTTGGTGGAGGTGTTGGCGAGTTGGTCAAGGGCCGGGCTCGAGTGCAGGCGAATCAGGGCGGACCTGGGACGCCTTTGGGGCAGTGAGGCGGCAGCGAGGGGGCAAACAGCTTCGGATGGGAGCTTGGAGAGCACGGTGAGACGAACAGGCTGGTGGTGGTTGTTTAGGAGTGGTCTGGGTGCGAAGGAGGCGGCGGCCAAGGGAGCGTTAGTCGTGCTGGCGGCAGGGTTGATATTAGATTGGAGCTTGGGGAGATTGTCGAACGAGGCCGAGGGCGTAGCGTCCGAGGCTTCAGGGTCGGTGTCTTGGGCGAAGCGAAGACGCTCGAGGGTAGAAAAGTACTGGCGAGGGAGGAGAGCCAATGGTCAGTATATGGGATTTGTCGGGTGCGCAAGATTGGTGTTTTGCAGAGGCTGGCTGAAGGAGAAGAGGGAAGGAGAGAGAGCAGGCGGGACGGGCTCGTGGGGGAGACGAGGACAAAAAAGGACACCAACGAAAAACAGAACAGGGATAAAAAAGCGATATATGGGCATGCGTGTCTGCAATATAAAACAGAAAGCCCAGGGGTGCAAGAGGAATGGTGTGTCTCGACGCAGGAACGAGAGAGGATCATTGGTGGTGGAGGGATGGGATACCGCGAATAGGTGAGGCTTTTCCAGGCTGTACAGGGCAGTCTAGCCAAGCCAGGAAATGGCGGTGATGGGGGGGGGTAGTGCTGTCTGGTACTCCAGTTACAGCGGGGGAAGAGCTGGCAAACGGTGCTCGAGTACCTGAAAGTACAGTGCTGCAGCACTAGTCGACCGCCATCACAGAGCAGCCAAGGCCCGTTTCAGCGCTAACCCCAAGGTAGCTCCAGGTACCGTGCTCCCGTTTCTCAGTGAACGCCAAGGCTCTCGGCCCCCTGTGGCCCCCGCCCCACGGGGAGTGCAACAGCATGGTTTACTATCGATGCAACCCTTGCGGAGCCACTTGGGAGGAAGCCGTAGTCGGAGAATAAAAAAGTAAATAAGGACAGTAAAAGTGCCTGCCGCCACTGAGCGGGACAGAATTTTTGGCGATTTTTTTCCTCTGTTTATATTGTAGAAGTGGCTGTTGCTGAGTGCAGGGGGGAAGCTCATTCGGCCGAACAACGTACTTGAATACATGTGAAGTTGCTCGAAGAAGCAGGCGAGCAGAACCGCGGCAAAAGAAAAGAAACCACCACCTCCACAGTAAGTGAGAGTGTCTCTTTTCCTGGAATGGACAGCGATACGCGAACCATCATGTGGCGGGCGACTGGGGCAGAAGGTAGGGGAAAAAAGAAAAAAGCGAGAGAGCAACAGAGCGAGGCTGCAACAACGACCGCACCAGGGCTTCCTGCATCCGGTCTTGCATATGGTATGGGCACGATCTCGTGGAATGCATTCTGCAAGCTGCCGTGTCACCGTAACTAGTCTGTGCCTGCCAACGCATGGCCGCCAGCCATGGTCGTGCCCACACACGCGGCGTCCAACTGGCGTCCAACTGGCGTGGTGTGGCTGACAGGTTTAACACTGGAGGGAAGAAGCAATAGTTAAACCCCTGCTACCAACTCTGGATCGTCATGCGGTGCTTGCTCGTCATCCTTCCTTTTTTTTTAGCACCTCCGTGGCTGCAGCATATTTGCTTTGCGTATGCCTCGTCAAACACGTGTACTCGGCAGCCTCAAGTTTGCGTGCTCAGGGATCGAGACGACAGAGTTGCTCCCTTGCTTCATTAGCCAACAACTTTTGACACAAAGTCTGTCAACTTTGACAAGACTCGGCCAAGTAACACATGGCCAAGGTCGGGTTGGAATATTGGAATGCGAGCCCCGCGACGACCCTTGCTATCCTCCACCCCCATCGCGCGCATCCCTACCTACCATCCCATCCGACGCATCGCCACCAAAACGGGGGACATGCCGCCGTGGCTTGGAAGCCCTTGCTGGCGCATATTGCTATATTCTGCAGAATTCGCAAAAGCGCCAGACAAGGCAGAAGGGGCAAGGTGCCATGGCGGACAATTGCTTCTTCTCCGGCACTTGCGCGTTGAATGAAGAAATAGTCGCAAAGGGAAGACTTGTCCTCTTGCTTGCTTTTTGGGGGTCGGTCATGTCTTTCTTTTTTTCGCTCGACAACTGAATCAGTTTTGCGTGAACCACTTGTCACTGTGCCACATGCAACGCTTTCCTGTGCCACGATTCTGCTTCATGGGCGCTCGCTAGTGTCACTTGAAGGGACGTGTCACCTGCGAGTGTCTGTCTGTGTGTTTGCTCGTGGCCGCCTTGAAGCCACAAGCCAGGTCGATATTTGAAACAAGCTGTAGTCACATCATTTTCCTTTTTGTATTTCCCTTGCTCTTCATCGTATGTCTGGCTTGCTCTTTTTCAACACTTGTCTTTCCAACCACTCGGCAGGAGAAGCACGCCAGCCCAATTGATGATGGGAGAATAAACGTCCGTCTTGTCGCTTTCGTTGTCGTGGTCCTCGTTCAAAACCCGTCCAAACTGGGAATAAGGCAAAGACAGAATAAAAAAGGCAATTGCCACTCACCTTTCTCTGTATCGTTGGCGGCAACGCCTCGAATTCCTCCCTTGTCATGACCGGAAACGACGTCGTCGACTCGGACGGCGAGTGGCCATCGGTGCCGCTGCCCGAGCCCTGCGACGCCTGACTCCGTGCATAGCGATGCCCTCGCCACCCACCGCCGCTGTCGCCGATGCAGTTGATGCTCCGGCCCCGCGTCCGCTCGAGGAGCTTGAGACCCTGGTGCAGGCGCCTGTGGCGGTGGTAGCTGCCGTCGTCCTCGGAGGAGCTCGAGACGTGGCGAAAAGGCAGCAGAGAGTGCCGATTGGAGCGCCCAACACTGCGGTGGAAGCTGTCGGTGTCGCTTCTCATCATCGTCGTGGTGGCCGCTCGTCTCGTTCTCGTCGTGGGCCCGACGACGCCGTAGAAGGGGTCGTCGCGGTCGTTGGCGGCCGTCATGGTCTTGTCGTGCTGGCGGTGGTCGTGGTGGTGATGATGGTTGGTCCTCGCGGTCCCTCGATGGCGTCGGATCCGGCTGCTTGCAGGAGGAACACGCGATGATGCTGAGAGGCGACTGGCGGGCGGCGACATGGTCTCGACGGTGGCTGGTCGCGTCCGTTTGTACATGCTGCAAACGCCGTTGTCCAGAAACCCGTGACAGAAAACTGCCGTTCTCTCTCGCGCTCGCCTAAAATACCACGAACCTGATGCAGGAACGCGGCCGCTAGCCAAGGAAGACCCTTGCAAACTAAACGTGGGCTGATGGTGAGGGTTCGAGAGCAGCTTTTTTTTTTTTGGCAGGCGTTGAGACGTTGATGGTATGTTACACTTTATGATTCACGGTACAGCAAAGAGGAAACGAAAGGTGGTAACTAGAAGAATTCCATGACAACGGGGATAATCACAATACCCGCCCCAGGTTCCAAATCATGACAAACATATTCACACAACAAGCGACGGAAGCTCTAACCAAGATGGAACGACAGCCCGCGAGCCTTGGCCCTCGTCGCGGGGCGCCCG
Organism: Cordyceps militaris CM01; assembly: GCF_000225605.1. NCBI lineage: Eukaryota > Fungi > Ascomycota > Sordariomycetes > Hypocreales > Cordycipitaceae > Cordyceps > Cordyceps militaris. Next base: position 2,937,852 of record NW_006271974.1, on the reverse strand, counting down.
AACTGCAACCACTCGTTTTGGGCGAGACTCGTGTATGTGCTTCAAGACAAGAAGAGCCACAAGAGCCTGCCAGGGTGCGCCAGTTGGCCAGGCGCCGAGCTGCGAAGTGTTGACACGGCCGAGTTGCTCATCTCGTGCTCCATTGACCAGGCCAAAATAGATATGGCCACTCCTTAATCGGTACGGCTGGTGGAGATTGAACAGATTGGAAGAGAGCGCCCCTTTTTTACGGCCTGGAATTAGTTAGCAGTATCCGTACCATACAAATTATGCTCCGGCTCCGTAGATTGTGTGGATTCGGTGGCTTTGCTGATCACTTGTGGCGCCCAGATGAATACCGTCCTTTACCTAAGAGGGAGGTACCTAACTAATTTATTCACTGACCTTGTCACCGATGGAACGCTTCTCGAAGCACGGGTACCTCGCTGTCCGAACCGTTCTCCTGATAGTCATAACTAGAGCAAGACAAGGAAGCTTCGAAGAGAGTCAACAACACTATCTACTCCGTACCAAAGAAATGTGTAATAGGGGAAAGACAAAGGTAGCTTAGCGTACGGAGCGGGTCGCTGCTCTTTTCTCTTCACTGATTCTTCAACTCGGCACATGCAGATGCCCATCTGCAGGAAGAATGCCCATCGACTGACCTACCTACCTAGCTAACTAACGGAAGGTTGTAGTTTCGGCTCTGGCATTCCCCTCGCTGCCAACCCGTCATGTCTTGTCTGCATCTGCCGTGGTGCGTTTCAGGTTTCCCTCGCGCCAAACTAGTCAGTTACCGACCGGCATGAACCGACATTGCACCATGGCCAAAGGGGGCGCTTCCAACCTTCCAACCGACCGACCTGTGAATGATGCTGCTTTTTTTCTTTTCCTGTTTTCCGAAAAGCGCAGCTATTCACAACTAGCAGACGCCATGTACCACAGATGGCCCTCGCCCGCGCCGCCACAAGAGCCACATGGCCCGCCTCGTCCCGTCAAGCCTCGCAACGACGTGTGCAAGGTGACACCAAAACGGCGACACCAAGATGAAGGCAACTTCTCACCATATTACTACATGTCAGTGGCAGAAGCTTCCGTGCATATTCATGGTTTGTTTGCTGGTTGTCTCTTTATCGGGAAGCATCACCGCCCCAAATTACCGAGTTCCCTCTCGCGCTGCCAAGGATGGCGGCGCCCACTCAACCACCTTCCGCCCCTGGTCCTCGACCCTGTGCTCCCCCATGTCGTCCCAATTTTCGCGCGGTGAGTGAGGGAAACGAGGCCAGCCAGCTGGGACTGGGGATGCATCATGCATCATGTTGTGGGATCGCCTCCTCGGTCGCCTGGTAACCAACTTGGAAGAAAGAGATGCTGGCGAATAGACCACATGCCCATAAATAGAAGACGTTGATTACATTGTTTATGTACTCGTTTTGATTACACATGTTGTCATTTTGAACCGTAATAGAGACTTGGTTGGCCAGCTCACATCCCAACCTGCAGAATGCACATGCGCGTTTTATCTCCGACACACAGAAGAACCTCGCATCAAACCTCGCATCACTCCGCATTAGTGGCGGCGCCCACAATCACTACTACCAGTATTATATTGCAGAAAAACAGGGCCTTTTTTCTCCAGCGATCCATTACGCGACCCCGTATCGTCCATGTACCGAGGAAGAGTTGTAATACCGATAGCGAGGGGAGACTCTCTCCCCTCACCTCCTCCCGAGGACTCACCGGCATCGAACCAGTCGAGGATGCGACGCTGCCGCGCCTTGGATCGCAGAGAGGTAGGGATATGCTGGCCGCTGGCCTTACTTTGTCTGACTTTGAAACGGCCGCGAGTGAGACCTAGCTCCTCCTCTTGGTTCTCTGTCGACTTATTTTTAGCTCGGGCAATTGATCATGTCTTTGATTTTATTTATCAAGCCGCATGGCTCTAGTTATTTTCTACCAATTGGGCGAAGAAGCGTCTTCATCAGCCCCCTTCGTTGAAGCGTTGACGACCTGTTCGGACTTGATCCATCGAGACCGAGTCTTCGGCTCTTCCATACACAATACTTGTTCCCCTGAATAAGATCGGCAGTGCTTCTTTCTTACTCTGATAGTTACCACAACTTGCAAGGGTGGTGCCGACTGCACCACCATCCCATCCCTGGCTCTCTTGCTGAGATGAAGACCCGGGATCAACCCCTGGCCCTTTCGTTTGGCTCGTAGCTCAAAGTGCCAACACTTTTTATCTATATTCGTAAACAGAAACCCCTGTTGAGGATAATTAGGCCACACTCATGCTCCGTTTGTTCTGGAACTCTTCCATGGCACTGGAACATGCTAATTTATGCAGTATTACGAATATTATTTCCATATGAATAACTACGTAAGAGACGTCAGGTGGCTTTCTAATTAAATCTCGAGTAGAACCCGGCATGGTACATAGTGTTCTCACTCTCACAAACCTCCGCTCACGAGAACCCTTGGACTTTGCTGGCTGGCTGGTGGCGACAAACGCCTTTCTGCTTGCTCGGTGCTCATCAGATGCCATCAACTCACTCCTTGGCCAGTTTTCTGATTCTTTCTTTCTTCGAGTTTTCCGTCTTCCCATCGTCTGGTTTAACTTGCCGTCTTCTGGGAACGCTGCTGCCAAAGTGCTGTCGGTCGCGCGATGCATAAACCAGAACTGGGCATATGTTCTTGCCATATTCGACTCTTCTCGCACTAGTTCCTACAATATTAATCTCGCAACCATTATATAAAGAGAAACAATGATGAAAAAGAAACGTCAAATACCCATCGGAGCCTTGCCTTCTCGTAGTCGCTTCTTCGGCGCCGATAGAGGCGGGTTTGGCAGAGGTGTGAAGGTGTCCGCTCAGCGTCAATCAAGCATTTTTACAACTATCAAGGATTGCGCTCTTATTTGCTCGCAAATTCCAGCCTGACGCACATGCCAAGGGTGTATTTCCAGGGCTCGATAAAAGATGAAAATGCGTACTCCCAGAGGGCGAGGTCGGGGAAAAAAGAAGCATCTATATTATAAATTAGTATACAAGTTTCACATATCCTCGAATTATAAGCTGCTGTCACGAGGGAAATTTTGGTTTGCTCAGCCTCGTACGAACATATCACGGGTTGACACGGGTCAAACGTTACACACACAGCAGTGCCCTTGTTGGCTCACATCTCAACCGATTCTCAAGTCGAAAAATTCCCCCGAGTCTCATCCACCAGGGGCTACTATTATGGCTTCCAAGTTGCAAATGTCTGAAGACGACGACATTCGGCGCAAGCTCTCGCAAGATGCATACTCGGTCTCTCTAGATGCTCTCGGTGTCAAACGAGCTGATGGCGCTCAACTGCCGTCCAACAGTCCCTGTGAAGACCGCTACAATCGCGCCCAGCCAGTTCCTCTCTGGGAAGGCGAGGAGACCTGGGTTGGCGTTACGATTTTTGATGGCCACTATGGATGGCAAACCGCGGACCATCTTGAGAAGGAGCTCTTGAGCTGGGTGCAAGCCAAACTTAACAAGCTCCAACCCGCCTCACGAACCGACGCATCGATCCAGGATGCCATCGAAGCGGCGTTTACCGAGCTTGATGACTCCATAATCAATAATTACGTTGCATACGCACGAAGCAAGGACATGACGCTCGAGCAAAAGGTGCCCTACATGGAGGTGGCCATGGCTGGGTCGTGCGCGCTGCTTGTGCTCTACAACCCCAACACCAAGACGCTGTATACAGCGTGCACGGGTGACTCGAGAGCTGTTCTCGGGTATCAGGCGTACGACGGCACGTGGTTGCCCGTGGCGCTCTCCGAGGACCAAACGTGCGCGAATGATGCCGAGGCGGCCCGACTGCGCGAGGAGCATCCCAACGAAGAGGGCGTTCTCAAGGACGGGCGGGTGCTGGGGCTGGCCGTCTCCCGCGCCTTTGGCAACTTTCGCTGGAAATCGCGGCGCGAGGAGCAGGAGGAGTTTGGCCGGCGGTTCCTGCACTGCGGCCCCGTGGGCGGGCGGGAGCGGACACCGACGCCGCCGTACCTCATCGCGCGGCCCGTCGTGACGGTCGCCCGGCTGCGCGACGAGGGCCCGGCCGTGCTCGTCGTCGCGTCGGACGGCATCTGGGACCAGTTCGAGAACTACGAGGTGGTGGACCTCGTGGTGCGCTGGCTCGAGGCCCAGCCCGAGAGCAGCCTCGCGGCGATGCGCATGACGCTGACGAGGACCCCCGACACGGTGTGGTGGAAGAAGACGCCGCCGCCGCCGGCAGAGGCGCACTGCCCGCCGGGGTTTGACTTTTTGGAGCGCTGGAACAACTTTGATATTCGCTTCCGCGAGGAGAGGGGAGTGGTTGAGGATCTGGACAATGTTGCGGTGCATATCCTGCGCAACGCGTGCGGCGGCAACCACCAGGAGCTGCTGAGAGCAAGGCTCGCGTATCGTCCGCCGTTTTCGCGAGATGTACGGGATGACTTGACTGTGCAGGTTTTATTCTTTTGACGCAAGAGCAATTCCATAATACACAAGGCTATTTTCCACTAGATAAACTAGAGCTATTTGCTCTTCGAGTGTCGGTAGTTTCCTAGTGAGGAATCCGCAAGAAGACAGCGTATCAAGTACTATTTCTGCTCTACTATCGCATTAGAGCATAGACACGTCTAGTATACTATGCTGTTTTTTTTTACAGCACTCCGGCGATCACATGTGTACACCTCCAATGACCTACTGCGTGTGCATATATGTTATTCGGCATCGTGCAAGGTTGTCAACCCGTTTGCAATATGTCATGAGCCCTCTACAGTATGTTTAAAATTATAAAATGACCCCAATATTATTAAAAAGAAATGTTAAAAAGAAATGCTGCCTGACAAGGGCATCGCAGGAAGCACTGGTATGCCCCAGGTGGTGAGTAGAAGTGATTCAACAACCGTCACCCCTTGACAACCAGGCAACAGCAGCGGGACCAGAAAAATGTGTAGATCTCGGAGCTCACAGTACTTCTCGAAGCAATACTTTTTAACAAAATACGCCTAGCACTCCCCTTGGCCTTCCGGAACCTCTTGCCAAAGATCAATACAACATAGGGTAGCGGGCTGAAATAGCCGCCCGTGGTTTTGCCGGCGGTTGGTACGGTACTACCTATTCTAGGTACAGCGCGGACTCGACAAGCGCGTGGTCGAAACTGCCTTCATCAGTTGCGCAACCATCTCATGGTACTCCCCTAACTCCTCATTTCATCAAAAAAATCATATTCGTACGTCAAACCTGCAAACGAGGGCTTCGTACGTAGTTCATCGGCGCCGGAAGAAGGATGCGGGAGAAGCCACAAGCCATCCCTTGCATTCGCGACTAGTATCCCACAACTGGACAGGATGCCGATGATGCTGGATACCGCCATGCCCGTCGGCCTCGGCGGCGTGGAAGACCTTTTCGGGGACGAGGTGCCCCTATCTATTCCGCCCAAGACCCAAGGTCGGCATCTGTATCAACGGCTAGATGAGCTGCGAAATCGCGGATGTTGCCAGTACGCGCCCATCTTCCCCTCCGCTCTCGCATGGCGCATCCCAGCTGACACTGTCCCAGAACGGTCGCCTGGTCTAGGGCAGGTAATATTGCGTCTATTAGCCCTGATGGGATGAACCTGGAACTGCGCATGCTTCGCGCCCACCCATCGAATGGTGTCTGGAATCTGAGCGAACCTACCACGACGGATCTTGTCAAAGGCAGCGTCGTCAATCCTCTCGTGCACCTGGAGTGGAGTCCTACGACAGCGCCCGATCTTGCCGTCTTTGACTCGGTAGGGCGTGTCATGATTATGAACTTCCCGGTTTCCTTGAACAATGCCTACGTTAATCGCAAGTGGGATGCCGATACTGTCGACGACATGAATGTCGTTGTTGGATGTCACTGGCTGCCGGTGGCTCCTTTATCACAGGTTAGTTGAAAGCGGCGGAAATGATACATGCTACATCATATCTAACGGCTTCAAGAAACCATTTAATATTCAGTACGGCCCAGCTACTAAACCGTCCAAGTCGCATAGAGTGTACCAGTACGAGAGCTCTTTCGTCCACGCAATCGGCCCCCATCATCCGCACATGTCCAAGAGCGCCTTATTTTGCGTCACCATGGGTGGCTTGTTAAAGATGTACTGGAGTCAAAACAATGGTAGAATAGAAGAGACGACAATGGAGCTGGAGAGCGTCTGTTCTTCCGATGAGCTGGTTACACATGCGTCACTGGCTACCGACAAGAGTGAGTTGGAGCGCCTCGCTTTTTGAAGAGACTTGCTGACTCGACAGAATACATCATTATTGTTGTCACGACAGCGACAAAAAAACTCAAAGTCATCAAGCTGGAGATTCAGTGGGCTGGGCCCGGCGCGGTGCAAGAGAAGACGCAGCTTTCTCAAACGGCACGATTGAATCCGTCACTAGTGGAGGATCACCTGGCTACCATCGACTGGCTTCAGATGGTTGACGAGCCCTCATTGCCCGAATTCACGACCTTGCAAGCTCTGCCTTCCATCATCGATAACGGCGGGAAGGCTGGCCTCCCACTCATAATTGGCGTTCGGGCTCGTTCATCTGGCGTTGGCGGCTTCGAGATGATGCAGACGGTTATAGATCGTTGGGAATGTGCCGAGCAGAAATCAGCAATACAGACAGCATTTGAACAAATTGGAAGTCGTCGCAACAGCGTCTCCAACATTCAAGAGCTGCCTATTTCTACACGGCTGAAGCGGCTGGACCCAATCACAATCAACAAGACTGTTATTGGCGTGCAAGCTTCTCAGTATGGCAAGGCCCTGGTTTTCATCATGTCTGACGGGTCAGTCGAGCACAGAGACCGCTTCACATTTGAAGAGCTATATACAACTACCAATGAGTCCAGAATAATGAATCTCCGGGAGGCTGGCTGGGCCTTTAGCGAGGAGGGACCCTGCTATCAAGCTGCCTTTTCGCCTACACAATGCTCCATGATCCAGATAGGTGACGACGGCAAGCTGAAATGGAGCAAGCTGCAGCACGCGCAAGGCGATATTGGAGACTCCAACAACGACGGCGTATACTGCGCCAGTATAGCTGGACTCTCAATTGCCGCCGCGGGCTGCGTTCATACGCAAGCCAACTTTGACGATTTGCTGGCTATTGCGCACCCTTTGGCGGACAAGAAAAGGTTTACACAAGACTGGATCCAAGAACTCATCCGAATACTGAAGATTCAAGTCGACTATTCACAGGAGAGCCACCATGAGTCACTTATGCGCAACAACTCGCTCCATGCGTGTATGAGTATTATGAACAGCCTTGGGTTCAAAGGAGAGCTTGCGCCTCGATCGTTCCAGAGCAAGTTTGCCAACGTTTTCTTGAATGTGCGCATCATCGTGATTCTCACGACGGTCGCATGCAATACACCGTTACAAGCCAGAGACAAGGTGTCACCCCTAGATGAACCAGGCAAGTCTTTTATTTCGTACAACACGTGTTTGCCATTGACACATTCTGACCGAATCATAGAGGTGGTGGAAGCCCTAGCCGGAGAGCTCAAGTGGTCCATCGATCTACTTGCGTGGATTTTGGACTGCCTGTTTGAACTGATGAGCGACGAAACGTTTGTGCAACATTTAAACGGCAAGCTCTCTACCGCTGCGGAGTATCTGCAAGAACGCAATGATGTTGCGTTGCATGTGCTGCTGTGTTCATCTACGCGCAGCTTCCTGTTGGCCATGTGCCGTCGGATCGCGCACCTGGACGGTATCAGCTTCCGCGCCGTAGAATTCTACCGTAAGGAGGCGGCCGAGGCGGAGCAGTCCGGAGTGGCGCGACTGCCTAGCGGACAGCTGCAGCAGGCGTACCAGCGGATGCAGCGGGTGACGAGCACGAGCCTGGTGCCCGTGGGCGAGTTTGAAAAGATGCTCAACACGCTCGGCCACGACGTCAAGCAGGCATACGCCGTGTACCTGCCGGCGCTGCTCAAGCAGAGCAGCCACCCGCCGCAGGGCAAGCAGATTGACCACATGGTGCGGTCGTCGCAGGCGCAGATGGAAATGGTGATGCTGGTGTCGCGGCAGGTGCCGCCGGCGTTTATGCCGCTGATCAAGAAGTTTCTGATGGACGACTTGCGGGCAATGCGCGCGCAGACGGACCCGGCGCAGCTCTTTTTTGCCGACTACGCAGCGCTCGGCGTGCAGGACGACGCGTGCAGCCTGGCGGCGCGGGCGGCGCGCGGCGGCTCCTACTACGACGTGTTCAAGCGCGTCGAGCTCCGGCCGAGCGCGACGCTGGCGGTCAAGCCATGGCGGCGGTGCGTCCGGTGCCCGGCGGTCATGGAAGACGTGTCCTCGAACCGCCCGGGCGTTACGTACGTGGTGGCGCAGCAGAGAAAGTGCTCCTGCGGCGGCAGCTGGGGCCTGTTGGCCAAGGACAAGTTGGTATTGTAGTACGATGCTCGCAATGTCGGCAATATGCAGCCAATGGCTTGTCGTGTTTCTGAAGATGACTGGACTGTTTTTTGAATACATTTTGGATAAGGATTGATGTCGTGAAGCGGCTTTTGTGACGTGGGTGGTGTTTGTAATAGTTTTGGATGGGCATGAGGCTACATACTTGGGTCTTGAACTTGGTTTAGAATAGGTAATATTGAATTTGAAGGAGTACCATTAACTGTTACTGGACGCTTGGAACTGCTTCAATTTTGTGATGACGAGAGCAACTTTGGACTCGCATGGCGATGAGTTGAGCACTGGCGGGCGTCTCTACAGGAGGCTCAATTATCCGTCGTGGCATATTGTATGAGAGACGAGAGATGATGGCAGCAGATCTGACCAGAGAGTTATAGTGGCCGTTCTCATTTCGTGGTTCATTCAGGGCGTCTCATAGTCTTCTGGCATTCTACTTATCAGCTCATACTGCCCGAACAACAGTAATACAAGGCGCGACTTAGAACATGTACCGAGTACTGGCAGAGTATGTAGCTGCACATCCGAGCATCTTCCCCCGATCTACGGATTTATTTCCTTGACCTCGACGCACATGTGAGGGGAGGCGGGCGTGGCTTCGATTGTGGCGTTCTGGAGTAGAGCTGAACAGGTAGCTGGCAGACAAACGGTGACAAATGATTGCCTGGCAACCTGGCAGAAAGTCACTCGATAACAAGCGGTGAGGGGGGGGAACAGGGATTGCATTTTCGTGGCAAATTACTGATGGTAGGGGGCCATGGACAAGTTCGGCAACGTGGGCTGCGTGGTTTGTGCAATTTCATGATGACCCCGGGATGCACCGCCCCGATCGATGAAATGAACGACTTTGGCAGAGAGTTCGAGGAACATCGGCGTCGGATATAATGCGATGGATAATAGGTGATGTGTAGCTCGCGAGCGACTGTGAGAGACTGTTTACTAGAGTGGAAAAGGAACAAAACAATGCTCAAAACTATTCTGAAGCGGATCGGAACCAACCGGATAATTGGTTTGGCGTGTCTCCGATTGACATGATGCGACAAGGGGCGAAACAAAAAGGGTGCTTTCTGCTGCTTTAAAACAATCGCAAGTTTGACAAGAAAACCCGAAACTTGACGCTGACATAAGATATGAAGTAGACTTGGCTGGCGTTTTCTTTTCTTTTTATCGGATTTTATTGATTTTATTGTCCGAATGCAAGGCGGCGTCACTGACGAAAGGGTGCACGTTGACAAGGTGGACCAAAGTCAACAAGGAACTAAAAAGCAAAAGGATAGGATCAGACGCCACAACTCTTAGCGTAGTTACCAGGAACCAAAGACATTGGGAAATTTGACCTCATTAGAACAGATGCAACCCTACGGGGTAGAAGAGATGTGCGATGGCAACTACCGAGCCAGAGGATGATGGGGTCACGAGATTGTCCAGAATGACTTACAGCCGCCCAACTTTTTTGGCAAATCACTGTACGCCAATGAAGTGGCATCGGTGTGACCTGTTTGAGGAACACGGAAAGGAAAGGGCTTGATGTAGCCGTGTGGCACGCTGATTGGCGCAGTGATAAGCGCCGAGGCACGGAGTACAGAGGACGAGGAGGTGTTGAGTGGCTGCCGGGAAAGGTGGATGGAATGCAGCTGACTGCATTTGTGTGGCGAAAGAGGAGACTGTCCGAGAGAAAAAGCTTGGTTTTATGCCAAGCAGCGATGCCTGCTATGGACTCGGCGATACTGGCAATAATAACAAGGCGCAAGGCGACGTCCTGGCAAAAGGGCAGGGGGAAGGGAGTGGCGGTGGAGAAGAAGTTATAGTGGTCTCCAGCTGAGTTCTTTGGACCCCTTGTTGGGTGTTTAATTAGGTCGTGGGGGTCTAAGGAGACGACAATGGCTCTGATAACTACCTGTTGGAAGACAAGACTTGAAAGCAGTCGGAAAAGCTCAAAGGAGAAAAAGACACGTTCAGGAGTACATGTGAGAGGGTAGTACAGCAGCGCGCGGCAACATGTACCCCTTCAGCGGGCGCGTATCAGGTGTGGCAAAAGCGAAGAGGGTCGTTTTCGAGTAGAGTGGTACATATACATATTACATATTGTCAAGGAAAGACGCGAGTATCTTTGTCGATAAAAGACAGATACGAGATACGCGGACTTGTGCTTGTAATTTGTAGTAGTTACTGAGTCGCCGCCACTGAGGCGTCACCCACCAATGGTCGATGAGCGATTCAGGGGGAAGCTGCATGTTTCCGGTACCTGACGACCCTGGGCTAGGGAGGCTGACGACATGAACCACGCATCTTGGCGGCAGCTGAGGATAACAAATAAAGCCATGTGCATGCTGAGATCTTGAGAATAAGCAACGTATTGTCTGTTTTTATTTTTATTTTTTATTTTTTGAGATGGCTGCCGGCATTTGAAGTACTTTGTTACACGTGATAGAACCGCTGGTGACCTGCTCTGGCCTGAACGCGCCCCATCCAAATCGGTGCCAACGGGCTCTGGTTCCTGGATTTAGTGGCTGAGCTAGACCGGGTCGAGCTAAGCGCCGAGCTAACACAGCGGCGAACTCCCCTGGCACCCTGCAAAGCAGCCACCACCCCTGAAGCCTGAGGCGGCTCCGGTTTGGCGGGCAGGCAATGGCTGCTGCCATCACCAAATCACCATCGACCACCCATGTTTTGCGCCTCCTTCCCCCCCTTTTTCCTTCTTCCTCTTTTGCTTTCCGCGCAGCCTCGTCGCCAGTCAGGTAACGAAACCAAACCAAACTACTGGCTGCCATCAATTATCCAGATTCCGCACGCCATTCGCCATTCATCTCCCATACGACCTCCCTCACCAATTAAACCCGCCCAAATCCAGGGCCTTCCCAGCCCTGTCGACAACAAGTCCCCCCCCCTGGGCCCTTTCCAACCACGTCCCACCCCCCGGCCGCCTTTTCGCGTTGGCGCTATCATCACCGAGGTCACATTGGCTGCTTTTCTTTATCATATCCTTTCAACTGGTCATCTTGTAGATCCATGGCCAATTTAACACTTGCCCAGCACTATCCTACTCTGGTTCTGGGACAAGACTCACAATACGAATAGCTTGGGGCCCCAAGGCCTCGCACGCGCCACACGCCCCCCCGTTTCTGCTTCCCTTGAGGCCTGGCTCCCTCGAGGGCTCCTCGCGACACTCTTCCTTACTGCCCTGGGTAATATCCGTACCGAGTACCAAGTACATTCGTCCTGGTACATGTTACGCCGCATCTTGCACAAACCGGAAACACCATGGCCGCCATGGCTTCGCACCACAAGGCGTCGATCCCGCACCCCTCTGACACTGACACTGTCTCTGTTTCGTCCGAGCTCGACACCACGCATCGCCAGCCGCCCTTGTCGTCCAGTGCCAGCCTACCGACTGTTGCCTCTGCCGCCTCGATTCAGCTAGACGACGAGCTAGACTATCTCGTCGACGACCAGTTTCATCACCGTTTCCCAGAGTACCACCATCACCATCGACACGCCTCCCACTCCCAGACGCACCACGACGCTCGCTACTCCATCACCGGCTCGTCTGCCTCTACGACTCCCTCCCCCCATCGCTCTCGCCTCAAGTCTATCGAGAGCAACGCCAGTGCTGCCACGAGCGTCTACTCGTCTCGCTCCTCACACCCTCCTCGGACCTCCTCGCTCTCCCACTCCTCCTCCTCCGTGCCTCCGCTCTTTGCATCCACTGCTCGCGTTGCCAGTCCCATCAAGAGGAAACCGTTGTCTGCCACGGCCTCATCCCTGGCAACTGCGTTTCAGAGATCCTCGACCGCCTCGTCAACCGTCGCCAGCTCCGTCATCACCCCAGACGTCCCTCCGTTGCCTCACGGAGCAGCTACTGCGACAGCGACACCCACGACCACTGCTACTCCTGTAACCGCCCACTCGCTCAAGTCTTACGAGAGCTCCCAAGAGACGACCCGTCCTTCCACTGCTGTCTCGTCACACACCATCGGTCTCCCAGAGCCTGATACGCGCTTCGCACGACCAACATCTGTCGACAGTCCCACCCTCTACCACTTTCCTTCCGCGGCACCAATAGGACGCCTACACGCATTCCAGTGAGTATCTCAAACCAACTGGACCCTACCTCACGTCCACACCATGTCTTCTCTCAGTCCCGACGGCAAGCACCTGAGTTTCTGTCGCGGTGTTTGTATCGGAAGCGCCCCGTTGCTTGGAGGGGCTAGACTCTTCCATTCAACACTTCCCCCATCCTAGATGCCATTGCTCTTGAATGAGCGTCATCCTGAGACACCTTTCGTTTACTGACTAGTCCTCTTTCCTCAATAGGTCCCGGGAAGACTATAGCCAGCACTCTCGTTCCCGAACCTCTACCTTGGAGACACGCAGCAGCATATCCCGGGACCAAGTTTTACAACCCGACTCGATCGAAGCCTCCGCTGACTCCGATCTCTCTGACGTTCTCTCCATCTACGCAGGGGTCGAGTCAGTGCCCACCCCGGATGCTTCTTCGCCAGCTACTCACGCAAACCCCCTAACGCGCCACGACTCGTACGACGGCCTTGACCGGAAGTGTTCCGACTCTACCACTACCGATTCATCGACTCTCATGTTTGCGCCCAAACCGACGCCTCCCCACCTCAAGTTGGACACTGTGGATACGTCACCTTCTGTCGACTCCGATCACAACTCGGATCGCGCCGCTTCGGACCCAGACTCTCCTACGCCCGCTCCCAAACTGAACAAACCTTTACCAAGGTCACCTGGCCAAATTTCTCCATTTTCTGCCCTCTTTAGCTGGGGCAACGGTAACAACCCAACCGCCGCCGACTTCTCACCCATCCCATCACCAGAGACCCCTACTCGCCGTGGTGGACTGTTAAATGATTCCTCTCGTCCGCCGCCGTCGAGTGCGTTACCCAGAGATCAAAAGACTAATGCTGCCGTCGCCAACCCACTCGGCTATTGCGAAACACAACTTTCTACTCCGCCGCCTCTCGTTGCCGCCTCGTATATCCATCTAGAAGAAATGGAGGACGAGCTCAAGGCCATCAGCTCTGAGCTGGCGGGCTCGATCCGTCGAGAGATAGACTTGGAGGACCTAGTGGACCGTCTACAAGAGCAGGCCAACAATGCCCAGGCTGGTGGCAAGCGCACCAGCGATTACTTTTCCGACTCGGGCTACAGCTCTGCCAAGCTCAGTGATTTTGACCAATCTCGTGACGAGATTGAAAAGATTCAGCGTCGATCCGAACAGGAGAAGGCATCGCTACGACTGGAACTAACAAATAAACTTCAAGATGAGCGCCAAAAAATCAAGTCCCTCGACCAGCAAGTCAAGGAGCTCGCCGAGAGAGCCTCTCGGATTGACCTTGCGGAGATTAACAATCTGGATGTCAACGGCCGCCTAAGAGAACTCGAAAACACCTGCGAAGAGCTTCGAAGGAAGCTTGTTGAAGAGCGCTCCTCCAAGAGCAACTTTGAGGACTTGCTCATAGCCCTTAAGGGTGAGCTAAGCAACGCCTGCAGTGAGCGTGATAATTTGCGTGAAGAAATTGTTCCTCAGCTGCGCGCTCGAGTCGAGGGGCTCGAGGCCGAAGCCGCTAGCCACGCTAGCTTAACATATGAATCTACAAAGATGCAGCACCAGCTGCAATCCTTACAAAAGGAGAACTCATCTCTCCGGGACTCTGCCGCCGGCCTCGAGGATATTGCTTCACGTGGCGGACTCTCAAGATCAGACTCCTTGTTTCGAAACCAGAAACCGCCCGTCTCCAGGAGCGATAGCGTTGCCAATAAGAACGCCCCCGCTGAGTCTCGCGAGGCCCTTGCCGAGCGTCTAAAAGACGTCGAAGCCCAGCGTGACGCCCTGCACAGCGCGCTCAAGAATCTGCTGGAGCGCCAAGAATTCCAGAACCGCGAAAATCAAAAGAAGATTAATATTCTTGAAAACGAGCGCCAACGACTGCTCTCCGAATCGCCCCAAAAGGCCGGCTTCGAAAAGGATATTTCCAACCTCCGCACAGAAGTCAATGTTTTGCGCCGCCGCGCCGAGGAGGCCATGGAACAGAAGTGGCAGGTTGAAAAGGGCCTTGGTGGCTTAAAGATGGACCTTGATAGGGCTGAGGAAGAAGTCACCTCCCTGCGCAGCATGCTCAAGGAGAACGATATTCTCACCGCTCGCACTGCGAGCTCCGCTGCTGATGCCAGCGTCACCTCTGAGGAGCTTGAGAATGCCTACAAGGCACTGCAGGCCCAGTATAACGAGTCTCTTGAGCGCCTCAAGAAGCTCGAAGACGGTGTTCCAGGCGACGAAAGGACGAAGCAGGCTCTCCAGCGCCTCGAAAACTCCCTCAATGCTGCTCTGTCTGAGCGCGATATAGCCCGCAGCGACGCCAACACCCTTCAGAGCCAGTATAACGAGTTGGCCAGCTCCTCGTCCAAGACTCTGGGCTCGGAGCATGCCCTTGCCGACGAACTTGGTGAGTCTGTCGCCCGGGTCGAGCAGCTTGCCTCTCAGGTCCGCTCGCAGCTCGCCACCAACTTTGAGCTGCGCCAGCGTCTTAGTGACGCCGTCACTCGCAGCGAAGCAGACCGAAAGGCAAACTCGGATCGTATTGCTGGCCTGCAGGAGCGCTTGCATAGTTTGGAAGAGCAGCTAGTGGTAGCCCAAACCTCATCCGATGAGCGCGTTGCTCATCACGAGGACGAAGTCAAGAAGCTCAAGGAGGCTCACAACGAACAGCTCCGCCGGGTGCACGAGGGTGGCAGCGTCGGCATCGTTGGTCCCCGCAAGGGCTCCCTGCTGAACCCGGCCAACAGCATGTTTAATCGTGCTGGCAATGCCCTTCCTCCCAAGAACCTCGAAGAGGAAGTTGAGATTGAGAAGCTCCGTGCCCGCGTGGCGGAATTAGAAAAGGCCCTCGCGGATGCCGATAACGAGATGCAAGAGGTGATTAATAAGATGAGCACCGCACAGATTGAAGTCATGAACTTGCAAGAGGAGCGCGAGGTTGCTGTTCGTGAGACCAGACGCCTCGAAAGCATGCTGAAACAGGAACAGACGAGTCCGTTTGCTGGGCGCCTGAGAGCACTTGCTGTTGGTGCTTAGACTCGGCTGCCGGCTTGATGCCTACCTACGGCGAGGGACTAATGGATCAAGCCGGACACGTTTCGATGATTTCAGCAGGATACGAATGCATTACATATAAACACTGGAGTTTTGTTTCGCTTTGAAAGACGCTGCGGCTTTGGCAACGTCTACACAATTGCATTTCTGGGGCGACAATAAGGTCGCGGACGACAAAAATGGCAACTTCGGAGTTGCTTTTATTATTGGGTGGAGTTGATGTTTTATTTTGCTGTGCTCTGGATGACTATCCCCAGAGCTCATTCTCTTCTTATACCTGGACGGCGGCATCGGATTGCTTTTTCCCTCTTTGGCGCTGAAGGATGTGCCTCTTGGCCAGGTCTTTGCCTGCTCCTTGATTGTTCTTGACATCATATCGGGATGAGCCACGGCACGCCCGCATAATTATTCATGTTGCATAATAGTATTGTCTACACCTTTATATATATATAGCAGGTCCATACCGCTTGCGGATGGTCAATATGATGACTTGTAAGAGTCGGATGAATCGAACACATTTATATGTACTATTCAGCACTTATTAATAATTAGTGTGGGTGTTGTCACGAGGGAGCTTTCCTTGGTTGTCGTGAACTAACGTTGATGAGGAGGCCCACTTGTTCTAGGTCGTGTAACCGTGAATTTAAGCTCGCAGTATGTCACCCAACTCACTCAAACAACATCGGCTGCCTAAATTTGTTTCATCTCAATGAAACAGATATACAGCGTCATATCCCATTGAAAAATGACCGCTACCTGCAGCTTCAACAGCTACTGTACCCGCAGACTGCAATGAATTGGGCATGCCCCTTCGCGTGCTGACCTACGAAGTTGAGCAGCATGGCACAGCAACAACCCTCGCTCGAAGCGAAGAAGGCTTTCTTTGCGCATTTTCCAAAATTACAGTACAGTGACGACGAAAATGACGAAAATGGCAAAAATTATGACAAGGAAGGGCCGGCTGATGACGATGAGCTCGATCCGCAAGAGCAGCGCATGCGAAGTCGTCATCGGCGGTTCTTCCGCGACACTTCATCGCGCGAAATGTCACAGGTAGAAGGCGAACCTACAAATCACGATAGAGGCAAACGGGTCGGTCAGGCTGAAGCCCGTAATGCTCGAGAAGCAACGCCTGATGATGATGTGGTGGTGACGAGCTCGGCACGGGCGACGCCTGCATCCAAAAAGCCCGCCAAGGCAAAGAACAGGACAAGGAACAGCGCTGTTGATGCCCTTCTGAGTAATGGCGGGGACGATGAAATAGAGCTTATCGGCGAGACACCCGTTCAGGCTACAAAGAGACCACGCGCGCCCGCCAAAATCGAAACGCCTCCTCAACCTACCAAGCGCATCCCGAAGCTAAAGTCCTCGTCGTCCTTGCAACGAGTCGGCACCACTGTGGCCGGCGCGACAAAAAAGCGTAAAAAGCGCGGGCAGGTGACGCTGCGCCCAGAAGGGGAGCAAATATTTCGGGGCTTGGTGTTCTACTACATCCCCGATAATGAGATTGCACCAGCGCGAAGACTGCGAATCCACAAGGCGCGCGAGTACGGCGCTGTGCGGACGAGCGACGCGGCAGAGGCGACCCACGTCATTGTCGACAGAGCTATCGGTTACCAAGACGCTGCAAAGGCGGCGGCGTCGAATAGGGGAGGCAGAGGCGTGGAGGGTATCGTGATGGTCAATGAGGACTATCCGATTGACTGCATGCAGTTCAAGGTGTTGCTGGACTGGAAGCAGAAGCGATATAGGCTTGCCGGGCAGCCAGGGGAGGGCACTCTGCCGCGCGAGTCGGCTGAGGCAAAGGAACGAGAGGAGAGGCAGAATCTGACTACGAAGGAGAAGCTGCAGCTCAAGGAGCCGCAACGGAACCCGAAGAAGTGGGATTACGTGCCCAAGTCGACGCCGCCACACGCCAGCGAGGAGTCGCCGGATATCGGCTCGCAGCACATTGTGCTAAATCCTGCCGAGACAGCAGAGAATGAGCACGACGGTGGGGCAGTACATGCGGAGAGCGTACCCCGAGGAAGCACTGCGCCGGGCGACGAGCTGACCAAGGTGATTAATATGATGCAAGAGTTCAAGGACCTGCCCCTGGACGACGACGACGACGAAACGGCGTCGGCTCTAGGCCACCAGTCGAGCTCTGATGACGACCGGGAAAGCCAGCGTAGCGCGCCTGTTGGAAAGAAGGCGGCCCCGTTTGAGGAGCGCTTCGCCTGTGCCCGGGCCGGGGCGCTCGACGCGCACGCCGACAACCCCAACGCGCGAACGGTCGAGGTCCTTCAAAGCATGCTATCCTATTACGAGCGCACGAGCGACCAGTGGCGCGTACTGGCGTACCGCAAGGCGATTGCGACGCTGAAGCGGCAGCCGGCGCGCATAAGCACGGAGAACGAGGCCCTACGGCTGCCCGGCGTGGGGGCGCGGCTGGCGGCCAAGATTGCTGAAATTGCAACGACGGACCGCCTGCGACGTCTGGAGCACGCGCAGCGCGACGGCAGTGACCAGGTGCTGAAGCTGTTTCTGGGCGTGCATGGCGTGGGCCCGGCGCTGGCGGCGCGGTGGGCGGCGCGCGGCATGCGCACGTTGGAGGATGTGCGGCGGCAGGTCAAGCTCACGGCAGGCCAGCAGATGGGCATGGAGAGGTATGCGGACCTGAACACCAAGATCCCAAGGGACGAGGTCGAGGCGCTGGCCAAGGTGGTGCAAGACGAGGCGGCGCGGGTGGACGATGCCGTGCAGCTGATTGTCGGGGGCAGTTACCGCCGCGGCGCGCCGTCTTCGGGCGACGTCGACATGATCATCAGCAAGCCGTCCACGACGCACCGGTCAGAGCTGCTCCCGTTTCTGCAGGAGCTGGTGCGCCGGCTGCGCGACGCGGGCTTCATCGTCGCGACGCTGGCGGCCGACGGGAGCATCTGGCAGGGCTGCTGCGTGCTGCCGCGGGGTGACGGAGTCTGGCGGCGGATGGACATGCTGCTGGTGCCGGCGGCGGAGATGGGCGCGGCGCTGATTTACTTTACGGGGGACGACGTGTTTAATCGCAGCATGAGGCTGCTGGCGAGGAAAAAGGGCTGGAAGCTCAACCAGAAGGGCTTGTGGAAGCGCGACGGCGGGATCGGCATGGAGACGGGGCAGGAGGATCTGCTGGAGGGGAGGTGTGAGAGGAGGATTTTTGAATTGTTGGGGGTGACGTGGAGGGAGCCGACGCAGCGGTGGTGCCGATGATGGTGATGATGATGGTGATGGGAGGCGTCTTTGATTTTGGATAGGGTTCATGTCTGGTTGTGCAAAGGATAGCAATGCAGGGTAGAGTTGGATATTATCGCATTGTATATTATCGCATTGTATATTATCGCATGCGTTTTAATATTTGCAATCGACATTGAAAGCTGCCAATCTTATGAACCTTATCGATTGTTGGCGTCTGGGGCAGCAGATTCGATGACATGTGATCATCATCAGCGCATTTTTAACATGTGAGCCCCATCCATCCGTCCGCCCGCCGCCAAATCTGGGAAGCCGCCGCTCCAGCGGGGCCTTTTTCCGGGGGAGGTCATGCCCTTATTCGTTCGTTCGTACTATCCGTACATACATACACTAGGTACTAGGTACCTAGAGATGCTAGAGATGTTCCCCGCGGACGGACGTTTCCGTCCAGGGTAAACTGGGCGGCACCGAGGCTCGTCCCATCCTGCACGCACCTTGTTTCCTTTGTACTCTTTCTCTTTTCTAGATTTCTGCATCTCATCTCCCTTTTCCTTTTTTTTCTGCTCTCGTCCCTGTGTTTGCTGTTCCTTTCTTGCCCTCGTCCCTTGTTAAACTAGGTACATCCACGCCCCTCCCCACTGAAAAAACCCGCGGCCCCGTCCAGCCGAGGCCTGAAACCCTGTGACCACCAACCCGCGCCCCGAAAGTCGTTCGTCGGGATTCCGTCTTCTGTGCTTCCTTTCCACCAAGCAACCCCAAACGACAGCAAAGCACCCCGCCATGGCGCCCACGATAGAGTCGCTCAAGGTACCGAACCACTTCCCCCAGCCGGCGATGGCGCGAGAGACGTACATTTTGCGCCTAGAGTTGCCCAATTGGCGCTGACGTTGTCCCCCCCCAGGCCATCCTCGAACGAGTCGCCCTCGACCCGCGATACCATGACCTGCTCTCCCTCGTCAAGACGGCGCGCAACGGCGCTGTCTATGGCGCCAAAGTGCGCTTCCCCCACGCGCTCGTGTATGTTGCGGATATCCCCCGTTCCCCTGCTCCTCGGCCCATTTCGCTAACTTGTCTGCCCGCTCCCCCCAGCATGGTCTTTCTCTTTCGATCCGGAACGTGAGTCGCGATACCAACCGAAAAAAAGACGGACCGGACAAACAGGGTAGAAAACTGACGGACAGAATACAGCATCCAGCAAAAATGCCAGCTCGTCTTGCGCGCGACAAAGAAGCATGCGTCTAACCTCGCCCGCTTCGCCACCATTTACAAGCTCGTCATGCTGGGTCTCAAGTACTACGGCCCGACCCCCGGCAAAGAGGGTGCGTACTTCCACCCCCCTTGTTCCATCTTTATATCCTGTGCTGGACGAACTGCGAAAAAAAAAAAGCTTCAACACTGACCCCTCTTGACAGGACCCTACGACTCCTTCTTCGCCGGCCTCGTCGGCGGCTACCTGGTCTTCGGGCAGCGCTCGCCGCGCACGGGCAAGATCTCCAGCGTCAGCCAGCAAATCGTCATTTACATCTTTGCGCGCGTCTGTCTCGGGCTGGCCAAGATTGCCGTCAAGCCCGGGGCGACGCCGCTGCCGTGGGTCTCGGACGAGCCGCTGCGCGCCGCCATCCACCGGTACGCCTGGCCCGTCTTCGCGTCCGTCTCGTGGGGCGCCGTCATGCTGCTGTTCCGCTACCACCCGGACGAGCTGCAGAGCAGCCTGCGGAGCAGCATGACGTACATCTACAGCGACTGCAACAGCTGGGACTCGCTGCGGACGCTGGTGTGGCATAACAAGTAGACCCAAATAGGTGAAGAGTGGTGGTCAGAGGATGATATACCGGTGTATACATGTCCATTTTTCTTTTTCATTGGGTCTTTTTTGCTTCGGTTTTAAAGGCGTTGATAGACATGTGGTGGGGGCAAGTCATTTTGGCTATTTTCTTTTTTTCATCATGGATTATACTAGCATTTGATACAAGGACAACAAGACTTTAGATACCCCATCGGCACAGCTTGTGTGACAGTCGCAGTGAACGAGCCGACCAAATCTATGTACTCAAAAGCGGACGAATCGAAAGACGAGACACGAGACATGGCTCGCTGATGGGCCATCTGCGAATAGAGACCCCCAATCTATAAGGAAAACCAGATTTTTATCTCTTCTCATTCCAGTTCTGTCGAGGCTGCTTGTAGTGGGACGGCGCGGGTTGATACTGCTGCTCGTACGCAGGCGGCGGGGCATAGTACGCCGGCTGCGGCGGGTAGGGCTCGGCGGCTTGGCGGCTCGACTGCTCGCTCTGGCGGTTCTTGTTGAATTCTCGCGCGACGCCGTAGACGGTGCCGCCGAGGATGAGCTTCTTGACTAGACCCATGTTGGTTGTGTAGGTGGGTTGTGTGCGAGGTGGTTCAAGATTTTGGTTATAGTGAGAATTATGGACGTGAAAGTGATTGAAGTGATGGTTTTTTTCCAACAATTCAAAAGTATTGCCAGCGTGGTGGGATATATATATCTATTCGGCAATCGGCACTTACACTGGCGCTGACTGTGTTGCGTAGACTTTACTGCGCCTCTGTTGGCTGAGCTCGGAACGATAGCTCGACCGATAGCGAGCCCGAGACCGACACGTACACAGCCACCAACCCGGACATTCCCTCTGCAGCTTGTACCCGAAGATGATGATAAAATCTATCAAAGAAATAGAATTGTAGTACCAACTCAAGAAATTGTAGCTTTCGGGTTCTTTCCATCTTTTGTGCACCTTGCTCACTCGTTTGCACCGTCGTCGTCGCTGCCTGGTGACACCCCGCCCCCACCAAAGCAACTTGCAAGCTCCAGCTTCACTTCCCTTCATCATCAACCACCAGCACCACCCCATCCCAGCCATGGCACCCAGTCCCCAGGTCGCCGAGGCGCTCGCCCGCACCGAGGCCTCTACCGGCGAAAAGACGCCCCTCTACGAGTCCCTCGTCGGCTCGCTCAAGACGCTCTCCACGCCCGCCACCGCCATCGAGGACCTCACAGCCGTCGCCGACTCGTTCTTCCAGCAGTCCCTCGGCGTCGTGTCGACGCGCTCCATCCTCGGGGCCTTCCTCGCCACGCTGCCGACCTTTGACGACGACGCCCTGTCCATCGCCGTGGGCGAGCACACGCTCGCGCGTCTCGCCGCGCAGCCGGCGTCGTTCGCCGACGCCGCGGCCGAGCTGGGCCTGCTCGTGGCGGCGGCGCACGAGGCGCGCGACGACTTTCTGGCGGCGGCGCAGACGCTGGCGGCGATCCCGCTCGACAGCGCGCAGCGCAAGGTCGGGGACGCGGACCGCGCGCGCGTCTGGGTCCGCATCGTGCGCAACTACCTCGAGGTCGACGACCCGCTCGCCGCCGAGACGTACCTCAACAAGCTCAAGAACATCATGCACACGGTGCCCGACGCCGACCTCGCGCTGCACTTTGCCCTCTCGCAGGCGCGCATCCAGGACGCCAAGCGCGACTTTCTCGGCGCCGCCGCGCGCTACCACGAGATTAGCTTCTCGCCCGCCATCGCCGACGAGGAGCGCCTGCACACGCTCGCCATGGCCATCAAGTGCGCCATCCTCGCGCCCGCCGGCCCGCTGCGCAGCCGCGCCCTCGGCCGCCTCTACAAGGACGACCGCGCGCCCCAGCTGCCCGAGTTTTCCATCCTCGAGAAGATGCTCCTCGACCGCCTGCTCGCGCCCGCCGAGGTGGCCGCCTTTGCCCAGGGCCTGCAGCCGCACCAGCGCGCCACCACGGCCGACGGATCCACCGTCCTGGACAAGGCCGTCGTCGAGCACAACCTGCGCGGCGCCAGCCGCCTCTACGACAATATCCGCTTCGACGCCCTCGGCGCCCTGCTCGGGCTCGACGCCGACAGGGCTGAGCGCACCACGGCCCGCATGATTGAGCAGGGCCGTCTCGTCGGCCGCATGGACCAGCTCGACGGCATCGTCTGGTTCGAGGGCGGCGAGGCCTCGGGCGAAAAGGGCAGCGCACACGCCAAGGAAACCGTCGGCAAGCAGACGCGCAAGTGGGACGCCAATGTCGAGAGCCTGGCCCAGCAGGTGGAACAGGTGACCAACTCTCTCCAGAGGGAGTTTCCGGTATGTTGTTTATTGAGGAGCTTACGTTTGTTGCGACCAACGTGACTAACATGACTAGGGATTTGTTGCTACGCATTTGGCGGTCTAGCATGCGCAGCATCATCTGATACTTGGGAAACGGCGTTTTACTTTTTGGCCATTAGCATAGCATACAGGGCGTTCCCCTGCCGTATTTCTCATCGGTTCCACTTTATTCATGAAACAAAAGAAACCTGGCTTTACAAGAAACAAGAATCTCACACGGACTTTTTCTTAATCCAAGTCGTTTCTGCGCACCACCACGTACCCTCGGCGAATGTCTCGGGCAGGCTCGTCCTCCTCCTCCTCAAACTTGGTGTGATCCTCGATGACGAAAGGCAGGAGCGCGTCGGCCACGTGGTCGCCCATCCAGTTGTAGCCTTCCTCGGTCAGGTGCACGAGGTCGTCCCAGAGCTCGTCGCGCTGCTTGTCGGTGAGTGCGTTGTATGGGATTTTGCTGTGCAGGTCGAATGCGTGGCTGCCGGGGGGTTTGGTTTCAGTATTTAGGGGAGAAAGAAAAAAAAAGCATTGGTAAAAACGTACTAATTCTCGGCTTCAAAGTCGAGGATGCGCTGGTTGAGATCCGCGCGCTTGGCGTCAATCCGGGCAAAGCGCGCGCCCGTCTCGGGCACCGTCATGGCCAGCACGCGGCACCGCCTCGACAGGGCGAGCCGCCAGATGCTCTGCAGCGACTTGAACGTGTCGTCGACGTGGCAGCCCATGGCAATGTCACTAAGGGGCGCGGCCGTTTGTTAATACACCCCCCCCCAACACACAACTCGGGAAGCTTACTTTGTGCCGCCCAGGGTAATCACCCAGTCAAAGGGCCATAGTCTAACTGTTTTTTTTTGGTTAACAAGAATGTTGGTTTCATATACACAGGGGGGGATTGGGCGCAAACCGTACTCTGTTGGTTGAAACGCTCCCGGAAGCGCGGAAAGGCCGCCACGTCACCGGCCTCGCCGCTGGTGCGCACCTCGAGGCCCACGTCGGGCGGGAGCACCTCGCGCAGGCGCTCGGTGAGACGCTCCGAGTAAGGGTGCTCGCCCATGCCAAAGGAGAACCAGCCCTGGGTGAGGGAGTCGCCGAAGCAGAGGATGCGCAGGGTCTTGCGCGGAGGCATGGCTGCGGGCGGGGGTGGGGGCCGTTAGGCTGTACCGATAAGCTTTGGGGAAAAGAAAAAGACCCGCGGGTTGGTGAAATGGGCCCGACGGAGGGAGGAGGAATTGAAAAAGACGGGCGTCGGCGGGCCGGATGGGGGAGAGAGAGAAAATGTCGATGTTGGTGAAGATGGCGAGGTAGGTCGGTCTGCGGCTGGATTCACGGTCGGTTCAATGGCGGGGTGAGGGGCCCCTGGTCGTGTGGGCGGTTTGCTGCACGGCGGGCACAATGTACTTGATGGCCAGAAACCAGTCTTTGTTTCTGGGGTGGCAATATATTCTTTTATGGAGGTTTTTTTTTAATCTATTCGATCAGACTCTAATCAATTGTCAAGTAAGTCTATTTTTATCCACATGTGCACCAGTTGGTAGTTGATCAACTTGTTGCAACACACGACCTGCGGAATGTTTGTCACGAATACAACATGACGGGAGATACTGTACAATCAGTAAACAAGGTCATTATCGGACAAAGCCCTATAATTATGCACTATAAAGAAACAGCACTTCAGCTCTGTCTGGCTTTCGTTTCCCTCTTTTGCCTCTCGCCTGGCGCTGTGTCTCCGGCTGCGGTGCGAGACATCTTTACGTTGGGAGCAGACGTCAGCTACGGCTCAGGCACGGTTTGGTCATGAAGCCTGGTCAAGTCCTGGCAATGGCAATGAACCACCTCTGCTGTGCAGCATGACGTGCTGTATATTCGCACGGCGGCGTCTCGCAAATAAACGGGCCTCGTTGACGCGCCGATAGCCAGGTCGTCTCAGGCAAATGGCAATGGGCAGCGAGAAGCGAACTATATTCGTGCTCTCCTACATACCTACCCCCCCCCCCCCCCCCCCGCACTGGTGAGTTCCATCGAGATGAGCCATCAACGTCGCACAGAAGCTGCACTCTCTTCCCGGAGCGCCGAGGCACGTTTCAGGGCCGGAGCGGCGACACTGGGACCGTCGTTTATCAAGTAGCCTCAAACACGGGGCGGCCAGTGACGCGTTTCGCCAAGAAAGACATGACGACGTACCGTTCTGCCGCGGCCGCGTGGAGCGGGAGCTTTCCAAGTCAGATGGACGAGCAACTTCTGGGGCGACGGGAACAGATTGCCGGACGGCGCGGCACTCGTGCAAGTGAGAGTCGGAGCCACATCGGGGCTGCTGCGGTACTTTTTGCCCACGAGCCGAATTCACAGCGGCCACTTTTCACTGCTGTCCAGGACCGGTATGCCCGAGAAGGAAGCTCCATCAGGAATCGACGCCTGCCACCACTTTTGCCAATGCCAGATCTGCTCGGTGTTGAGTTGGCCGTGCGCTGCGATGTATTGGGCTCTCTCAAGCTTGCCAGTACGGCAGGGTGCTATACTTTTGTATAAAAGGCGGCTCATGCTGGTTGCCAACGGCCTGTTGTACGTGTGCATTCCGGCTGATACAATCCACGACCAGTGCGTATGACCAGTGCGCATGTTGCAGAAAGGAAATGGCCGAGACCTGCAACTAGAACCTCCTTACACTTGCACGATTCAACAACCTTGCACTGGACCATCGGTAAGACAGTCAACGACGGCTTCCTTCTTCAGACTAGTTTACCTGCAAGCACTGTTGATGGTACGGCGACGCCGGCCAGGCTAGAGATGGACCTCGTCGCGTCCCGAAAAACTGAATGAGGGGTTGATGATGATGGGCGCTTCCATCCTGCCATCGCATGAAGGCATGGAAGTTTCTGGTCCACGTGCAAAAAAAAAAAAAAAAAGGGTACACAACGTCACTCTGCGGTTGGCCTGCAAGGCTACAGAATATTGGCCACACAGGGGGCGGGGGCGAACAGCTGCTGCAGGCAAAGACGGAAGAATGATAATGACGCATTCAATGCGCCGATCAATAGGAAGCCCGCAAGCCTGCAAGCCCGTTGTTGAGCCGCGGACGAATTGTGTTGGAGAGGAGAAAAGGGGACAAAGTAGATGTAGATGGGCCAAGGGTCGTTGGGCGCCAGCTGCAGGCGCCCAACTCCTGCCCCCAGGCCAATAGCGGGCACGCGCCACAGCCACAACAACGCAAGGAAGAACCATTCCATTCCATACAGCGACGACACACTCACCGGTTCTTGAGCCGTCATGGGCCCGACCGACGTCACTGGGAAGAAGGAAAAAAAAGGGTTTGAATTCTAAACGATGCAAGCCCCCCTCCCGTCCCCCATCTCTTCCCCTCTTCCCTCCCACTAGGCCTGATGCATGCGGGACATGTCCAGCCTTGGGAGTTTTTGGACTTTGCCGTTTGCTCGTTTAGGCCGCTCTTGCGCCGCCTCATGTCATGCGTTCGGCACTGGAGTAGCGTGGGCGCTTTGTTTGTCTCTCCCTTGTTTCTTTTTTTCTCTTTTTCTCCGAAGCCACCGCCATGTCGCTGTTGTTTTCGGAAAGAAGAAGGAAAAAAAAAGGGGGGGGAAAAAAGGCGAGGTGACGCAGATTTTCCTCTCGGAATTCGACAGTGGCGCCAAGAACGAAGCCGCCGTAAACTAACATTCACTAATGCAACGCTTTTCTCTCCCGTCCATCCCTCCCGCTTTCCATCCCGTCTACTATCCGTTTTCCTCGTCCCAAACAAGGCTAGCGAAAAAACCCTGCCGGCTCATCTCGGAAATGCGAAATCCAAATCTCTAACTAATAATACGTAACTACAGATGAGTTTTATCCATGTCACAGCCGGGGCTGCTTTTGCTGACTTGTTGAGGAGGGGGAGTTTGGAGTTGCAGCAATCAGCAATCGTCCCTCTCTTCTGCTCCATCTCACTGCAACCCGTCACGTCCATCTACCCTGCCGGCCCACCCAAAAAGGACAACGCAATCATCCCCCTCCTCCATAATTCAAAAACCTGCAAGATGGGGGAGGGGTTCTTTCTTGTCTTGCTGCTGCTGCTGCTGCTGCTGCTGCTGCTGCTGCTGCTGCTGCTTCGTTCCATCGGCGTTGCGACGGACGGGCTTCTTTGCCTCGCTTCTGAGCCAATCCGGTCCGAGTGTGTCTGTGCAAGGTCCCCGCGGTCCGGTTTCCAGCAAACGACGATTCGTCCCGCGGTATTTCTTGGTCTGTTGTGAACGCCCTGTGTTGCCCTGCCCTTGATGCCTGACCTCTTTTCTTCTCTTCTCATCCGTGCGATGGAGAGGAGCGCATACGCGACGCACCGCTGACGCACCACGGGCACACACCAACTCGTCACACACATACACACACGCACGCACTCCCATTATCCCTCTCTCGCTCCCTCTCTCTCTCGCACACGCGAGTCGGCCGGCTTCGTGCAGATCAAAAGGGTCATACAGCGTTTGGATGCCAAAAAAAAATAAACCCATCAAAGCCCGCACACTAGAAACGTAGCGTATGGGTGGTGTCCTCTTCCTTCTCTTGCCAAGCAGGAGGAGTTTACCCTGCCCCCCATCTTCCTCCCACACCGTTTAGACTGAACCGTGTAAACCTTGCCAAATCCATTCAGAGATCGTGTCCAGAGAAGCCACCCTAGGCCCAACGAGCAACGACCAACTTGCAACTTCCGCATGGACTCACCGGCAGAGACGCCGGCGTCTTTGCCGTCCTCGTCGCCGCTGCAAATGTTTTCCTCGACCCAGCTCGGCCAGGTCATGTACACGAATGCCGTCTACTTTCACAATGCCTACATTGCCCGCGACGAGACCCCGGCCAAGCTCGACTATGGTTGCATCAACTTGGTCTACTACGCCTACGCGAGCGTCGCCCCAGACGGCATCGTCAATGTATGTGCAAACCTCTTGCTCCCCTTTCCCCCTTTCCCTTGGTCCCTTGGTCCCTTAGTCCCTTCTTCTTTGCTTTACCCATGTCGTCTACTTTCTCGACATGTATTTGACCCATACTATTCAAGCTCGGCGACGAATGGGCCGACATCAGGGCCCCCGTCGACGGCGTCGAAGGAGGGCTGGGCTCGTTGATGCAGCTCAAGCAGCAACATCGACACCTCAAAGTGCTTCTCTCCATCGGCGGTCCAGCCGCCTCTGGTCTGTTTGTCTCTATCGCTTCCACACAAGCGACGCGCCACAACTTTGCCCACACGGCCGCAGGACTAGTGGTAGCGTCGGGTCTCGATGGCGTTGACAGTAAGTCCTTTCCTCTTCCCCGGCGAACAAACCTTCCTCCAGACCTCCACTAACCGACGGGCCAACAAAGTCTCATGGTGTGTGCCCGCCGATCCCATACAGGGCCAAAACTTCCTCTCCCTCGTCCGGGCCGTCCGCGCCAAGCTGCCCGACAAGCACCACATGGTGACGGCCGCGCTGCCGGCCAACCCGGCCGTGCTGCAGCACATTGATATGCCTGCCGCGGCGCGCGCCCTGAGCTTTGTCAACCTGCAAACGTACAACCTGCAGCACCACACCCAGCCGGGCCGCAGTCTGTGCCCCGCCCAGCTGTACGCGCTGGCCAAGGACGAGCCGTCGGCGTCGACGACCGCCGGCTTTCTCGTCGCCCGCAACTTCCCGGCGCACAAGATTCTGCTCGGCGTGCCCACCTTTGGCACCACGTTTCCGGGCTGCGATGGGCCCGCGCAGCCGTACGAGCTGGCCCGCTCCCAATCGGTCGACTATGCAGCGCTGCCGGTCGAGGGGCGGCAAGAGGGCATTGACCGGCGCCGCATCTCGGCGTATTGTGCGGGTGGGGAGGAAGGCTTCATTGCATATGACAATCCCGATACGGTCAAAGAAAAGGCGGAGTTTTGCAAGCAAAAAGGATACGGGGTACGTTTGTGTGTGTGTGTGACTGCATGCATGACGAGGGGTACACCCAGTTGGACGAAAACGGATCAAGGGAGAAATGCTAACCAAATCACCATACAGGGCCTATTCTATTCCAACGTTTGCACAGACGCAAAAGAACGACCGAGGAGCCTCGTCATGGCCGGGTTCACGACATTGCACAGCTCATGATGCCGAGGGGGAATGGTCGTCACGGGTCGCGGCGGCGAGGATGCCGAGCTGAGCTCATGCAACGCGGCGAATATCGACAATGCAGCCTGCGGGCTGCCTATATACCCAGGCGATATGAAAGTGTACGCAGAGATGGACAAGTTGGGCCTGCCAAAGAAACGGAGGATATCTCCGCGGACAACGACGAACTGCATGGATCGACAGTGAACGTCACAGGATGGGGAAACGGAAACGGGATCAGCGGCAGGTTCGGACATGGCCCGATCCGGAAAAGGAGCACTTCAGTCCTGGCAAAAAAGAAAGAAAAAATAACGACATTGTATAAAGAAATAAAATTTGGTATATTTGCTTGTTGGGCAAAAAAAAAAGCGTGGCAGCGGTGGCTTGCCCAAGGCAACCGTTAACCAGCCGCAGCTTCCTCTCCGCCTAGCGTCGTCACTCCACGTGCCGATAAGATAGCTTCGACCCTGAAACCAACGTTCAACCACCTCTGGTCTTTGGACGCGACGTTTACATCTCACCTTTATTTTCATCTCCTCCCGTTCCATATCGCTTCTGTTTCTTCTAATCCCCGAACAGGAAACGGCGTGTGGCCACCTACGATGCTCCCGAACTGTAGCTCCCCCCGTCGCTACTGACCCCTCGCCCCCCGAACCTCGGACTTGGTGTACACATCCGAAAAGCCTGTGCACAACCAAAAAAAGACCACACACACACACACACACACAAACAGCATGGCGAGTCTCTCCGCCGACGCCGATGCCGCGTCACGCAGCAGCTCGTCGCACCCCGACGCCCACAGACGCCCGCCCGCCGACCTCGTGCATCTCTCGGCCGCCGACTGCAGCATCGGCGACGACAGCGGCGCCGTAGCCGCCTCATCATCCCTCGCCGCCGAACCCATCGCCACGTCCTCCTCCTCACACCTCCCGCCGCCGCCACCACCCTTTGAGCCCCTCTTTGCGCTCCTCACGAACACCACGACCAACACCACGGTGCACCCCCGCGTGCACTACCTCTTCGCCGACGACGACGCCTCCCTCCCCACCACCGCCACCACAGCCACATCCTCACACCGCAGCCTCGTCGTCGACCTCGCCCCCACGCCCGACCACGACGCCTGGGCCGTGTCGTGCGCGTCCAGTCTCGGGTCTGCCTTTGCCGTCACCGCCGCCGCGCTGTCCAAGCAGCAAGCCGAGAACAGCAGCAGCGCGGCGGAGCCCATCGCCGCCACCTCGGCGCCTGGTGCCGCCGCGCCGGCGCTGATGCTGCATATCGCGGGCGTCTCGCGCGATCCTGTAGATCTGCGCGCTTCGGTCGAGGCGGGAGCAAGCGGGGCGAGCCTGCGCTCGTCGGCGGCGAGCGCTGCTGTGGAGGACCTGGAGGCGCTGGCGGACGACTTTCGCCGCCGCATGGGTGTGCTGAAGAAGGTGGTTGGCGAGGGGGAGAAGCGTCGGGCTGTCATGGCTCACCACAACCGCGAGGATGATGCGGCGGCCGGGAGCCATGAGTTTCACGACCCTGGCGCGCTTCGTTCTGGAACGGCGAGCCAGTCCCACGATGTAGCTACCGCGACGGCAGCGGTGGCCAGCTCGTCGTGACGACAAAACGTCGATGCTTTTTACTAATATATACCCGCTTGACGAATAGACGATGTATATATATATATATATATATATATACCTGACGACAGCCACATTCGCACACCAAAGTCGCATTGCACAATGCACAATGCAGGCAGCCATTGTTTCCCGTCCTTTTTTTTCTTTTCTGGATTTCAATTTCTTTGTTCTTTTTACAAGATTTCCCAGCCGTGCATGGCGCGCAAATCGAAACTGTTCCCATTATGTTTTCTCCTTTTGGTGGAAGCGAATACTCGCTCTTTTTCTTGTCGTTGGAAAGCACCATGATTCTCGTTTTTTGTTTGGTCTTTTTTGTATTGGCGTTTGGACAGCATCTCAATAGCTGAACAATATGACATGTCTCCTCTCTACCTACACAACTGCGTTGGTGTGTCTACGCGGACAAGAAGTGCATGTTATTTCGACTTTTTTTTCTTGATATTGCTCTCTGCGGGAGGGGTTAAAAAAAAACTAACAAACGAAAGAAGATTTTCAAAGAAACTACTAATTACAATTTGGTACGCCAACACCATTCTTTTTTTTCCTTCAAAGAAACAACAAGACAAGAGAGAGAGCGTGTGTGTGTGCGATAGAGAGTGATGACCGGAAAAGATTAGTAAGTAGACAAAAAAATGGACAAGGTAACGACAAGGAAAAGGACAGCGCGGAAGAAGAAACGGCAGACCATGTCGAACAAACGATCCCCTGAGAGACTTGAAACAAGAATGAAATGGCAAAGTGAAAAAATAATGCAAGTCTGGCGTTCTTTTCCACGCTGATGAGGGAGTGAGTGTATGGTTGTCTTCCCATGGCGCAAAGCATGCCATGTTCAATGAAACAGGGTCATGTTCCACCGCCGTTGGAGCGTGGCATGTTCCCTTCGTACATATGCCGACTAATTGATAGTGGTGCTCGAAAAGATGCCCAGATAAAACAAATATACAAGACGTCGACCGTCGCGAGCCGGAAACAGATGCTTGTTCTTCCCAGTCAAATGTTGCAGCATATTCAACGACGGGCGATTTGGGGCATGTGCACGCGGTCCTTCATCAACCGCGTGAGCTCTGCTAGGCCTGGTTGGTCCTCGGCAGCGCGGGCGTCAATGTTGGACAGCAGTGCACGGGCAGTAATCTCCATGGCACGTTTTGGATTGTTATTGTTGTTGTTGTTCTGGCCACGGATGACAAAGATGTAGATGAGAACGACGATGACGATGATGAGGATGATGGCGACGCAGATGCCCAGGCAAATCCACTTCTTCTTTCTCGTCTTGCGAGCTGTGTTGACGGCGATGCCCATCTCCTCGTTGCCCTTGTCGAGGTTCTCAACGACTTCCTCGCCCTTCTGCTCAATCTGGACGACGGCAGCCTCCTGCTGAACGACGAGCGTGTCCATATCCTGGAAGAGCTGGGAGAGCTCCACCATCTGTTGCTCAATCTTGACAAGGGCCTTGTGACGGTCCTGGACGGCGGAGAGGGCGGCGCGGGCGCGTCCCTGGCGGTCGCTCTGCATAAGAGCCTGGCTAAAGACTTGGTTGTTGCTCGTGTCCTCGACGGCGGCGCGGACCTCCTGCTCCGAGGCCTCGGGGCGGACAATGCGGTATTGACGGGCCATCTGGTCCTGGGTGCGCTTACGGAAGCCCGACTCGACCTGTTGGTACTGCTGAATGGCCTGCTTCAAGCGGCGGTCGACGCGGCCCACCTGGGGCTTATTCTTGGGGGTGTTGGCCTCGGGGCTCGACTTGATGGTGCGGACGCGCTCGGTGAGCTCGCGGTATTGGGCCATGGTCTCGGAGGAGAGGGCGTCGAGCTGGCGATTGGCGGCGCTCGAGGAGGAGCTGTCGGCGTCGTCGAGGGTTCTCTGCTGGAGCATGCGCAGCTGCTCGAGGTTGCGCTCGATCTGGTTGACGCCGGCGTCAATGTCGCGGCATTCGTTAAGGATGGCGTTGCCATCGTTGCCGGCCATGGAGCCAGCGTTCTGAGCGAGGGGGGCCATCTCTACGTTGGAGCCTAAAGAAGATCATCAGCAAGGCCATTCTCCGAGTCTACTCTGGCAAAGCTGGCTAGTTCTCCCATACCAGCATAGCCACCGTCAATCGACGAGTTGTTGTTGTTACCATGACGGCTGTTACCACCGGCGGCGGCGTAGGGGTTCTGCTGCTGCTGGCCGTAGCCTCCTTGAGCTCCTTGGCCTGCGTAAGGGTTTTGTTGTTGTTGACCATCGTAGCCCTGACCGCGCTGGTCGTAGGGGTTCTGTTGGTTTCCGTATCTACTCGTTCAGATGTACATTAGCTCGCGCTCTCGTATGTGAGTTCGTTGGCGGGCTAGTGAGCAGTCGGGCGGGCGGTTGAACGGTTCTTTGAACCGCGTAGGGGGGCCAAATACTAACCCGTACTGTCCAGCCATTGTCAGTAAAAATGAAGTCTTGTAAATGGTATCGAGAACGAGAGAAATGCATCAGAGAGAAAAATGAGACGAAAAAGGCAGGCGTGCCGAGCGCGCTACATCTACGTGTGACGTGCGGCGGCCGGGCATTGGAGGACAACGGGTTGAAACGATGGGGGACGGGGCAAAACTGACACTCATTTTGATCGAGGACTGAAATGCGTCAGGCCAAGAGGGGCCGTTCGTCAAGGGCTGAGGGTCTGCCAGAGTTTGTGATGCCGAAAGGTCGAGTCAGAGTTTGGCGTTGGTGCGATCCAGGAGACGGGAGGAGGCGATTGTCGCTGGCAGAGCGGTTGGCGTGCGTCTGGAAAAGAATGGGACGAGTAACCGAGTACAAGAAGAGCGAGATGAAATGAAAGAGGCAAAAGAAAAACGACGGACGCAGACAGGCTGTTGATGATGTTCGAAACCAGGCTAATTGAGAACGTAGTGGGGAGTGGCAATCAAAAGGGGCTGCGCACCACCAGCCAAGTTTAGAGAAGGCTGTACGAATTAGCTAGCTGGGGACGCAGGAGTACTTGTTTGCGCGCCCGAGACACCTGCTTGATAGAGGTACCAATACTTGTTCCCAGACCTGTGCCGCACTGAACCGCTCCTGCCAGCGGCGGCCAGCGCCAACGCCTAAAAAAAGCAGGTGGCTGCTTGGCTGTCCCGTCCTGCAACATGTCATGCCTCGAACAATGGCCATCGAAAGTCATCAGGACGTGCATTCGTCCATCTTCATGCCCTCTTCATCGCCAAGCCATCCCATGTCATTGTCTGGCACCCTCGCTTGGATCACCCTCCCTCCGGATTGGTGCGCGTTGACAGTCGGACAGCCAGACTGACTCTGGTTCCAACGTAGACGCCCTCGACCATCTTACATATACGTATCATCCTGCCCATCGCCCCAGCAGAAGGGGTCCGTCCCTGCACGTCTCCGGCCCAGGAGACCATAGATGATAAAGCACTTGTCCCAGGTATGAATGGTGCAGCGCGGCCGCTGAGCCAGCCTCCCGAAGAGCCGATGGAAACACACACGCACAAGACGTAACGTCTGGCGCCGCGCCACCACTGGAGAAACGCCTCGTGTTACTGAGCGACCCTGTTCCCTGGTTCGCTCCTTCATGCTCTAGGCGCTTGGAGGAGGATGGGCGGTCATCTGCCCCTCATGGTTGCTGTTCAGATGGGAACAGACGACAGCAGCCAAGCAGAGGCCGCCGTCCTTTCCCCCTTGCACCTGTAACCAGGGCGAGTCTTCTGCCCCCCCCCCCTCCCCTTCTATGTACTATCGCTTTTTTGAGCTTGTTACATTTGGATGAAAAGTGGCGCCCGTTTCAGATGTAGAGATTAGAACCGGCATCATTGCCCTTGTGCCAACGCCAACCAATTAGTACTGGTTGTAATACTAACGAGTTACCTAGTAATACCCGTAGTTACTTGGTAGGTAACCAAAATGCAGCTTCCTTTTTACGACAAAGGACAAAAGGTTCCCGATAGACGCTGTGGCGGTCAATGACAGAAATAGCAGCTGGGCTAGCTGGTGGATCTTTGTGATTTCGACGCCGCATCTGCAATCCTTCAGCCTGGTCCTCAAAAAGAAACCAGCCCACCTCAGCTCAACTGACGCCTGTCAGCAATGCTCTTTCTCACTTCAGCCTCACCTGTTGACAAGGCTTTCTCCATACTGAAGGAGGATTCGTGTTTAGATAATCTAGGGCGGCTTGCGTCGAATTCGTAGACATGGCTGGATACCTGGCGACTTTCTGCCATGCCAACTTCACACAAACCATGACAAGGTAAAAATGAAGCAAAGCGAAGACGCAAATGCTGATGCAATTAAGAAATGCTATTCTGCAACGCATATATGTCATTGTTTATTCGTATACTCTTATGATATGTATCCTGCAAACCATCAAAACGTCGCATACGCACTCACGTAGCTCACGCTCGACTTTGTCGGTTCCGTCAGCAGCGCGCTGCGATCATACCGGACATGCTTGAACCGCGGCCTGTCCTCGGGCGCGCCGTCGGCACCGAGCAGCTCCAGCGCCGCCATCATGGCGCCAATCGGGTGGCGGCCGCACACCGAGTTCTCCGTCTCCTCGAGGTTGGCGACAAACGCGTCGTGCGAGCCCGTCTCCATGGCCGCAATCGCCTCGTCGTCGAGCATCTTGATGCTCTCGTGGATGGGCGGGGAGGGCGGGGCGTCGGCGTCGCGCAGGTTGACGCGGCGCGCGCGGTCGCCCCCGCGAAAGTACGGCCTGTAGTCGCCAAACTGGCGGCCCCAGTGGCAAAAGTCCGAGCTCACGACAAACGCGTTGGCCGGGTCGCGCAGGTACGGCAGCAGCAGGCGGCCGACGGCGCGCTCGTCGTCGGCGTCGCCGGAGACGAGCATCGGCACAATGGCGGGAAAGTCGGCGGGCGAGGCAAAGACGGCCTCGCAGCGCTGGTACAGGAACGCAATCTCCATCTCGAGGCTGTGCTCGTCGAGCTCGCGCCGGCGCGGCATGTTGCGCACGTCGGGCGCGCCGCCGAGTGCGTCGGCAGCCGCGCGCACGTCGCGCAGCGTCTGCTGGTCGACCCGAAAGGCGCCGAGGGGCGTGCTGTACGAGGCAAACGTGGACAGGGCGAGGCCGCGAAAGTAAAAGTAGTGCGTCGGGCCGAGCACGAAGACGCGCTTGGCCCGGGCGAGGTCGAGGCAGCGAAAGGCCCACGCGGAGCACCGTCCCGAGTAGGCGTAGCCGGCGTGGCTGTTGGGCAACGGGGGCGGACCATCAGCAAGGTGTAAGCAAGAACGGGCAGGGGGCCTGGACTCACGGAGCGATAATGGCACGGGCCCCGGGTATCGGCAGCGGGGAGCCCTGAATCGTCTCGGGCACCTCGTCGAGATACTCGTCAAAGTTCCATCGGAGCTGGAACGGCGCCAGCTCGTACCAGCCGTCAAACGCCTTCATGGGCGGCCGACAGTCTTCGTGCAGCTGGTCCAGCGTCTCCGTCATCTTCTTGCGCTCCGCACGGAGCAGCGACCGCTTCTCGTCCTCGGAAAAGTCGTTCCATCCCCGGCCTAGGACCTCGTCGCATGTAAGCGGCGCTTCCGGCATGGCGGCGGGGACGTTATCGTGGAGTGTTTGCGGCGGATCGAGAGCTGCGGGATGAGAGTCCCGTTAATTTTTCTTTGGACGGGAACTGATATTATCTTGGCGTATGGATCTTCTCTGTTTGTGATGGTGCTTGTTTGATCAGCAGCATCGGATGGGAAGCTCTGCTCATGAGGAGTAAACGCACCATCTGAGGCGGGGCAAGAGGTTGCGCCTCGATGGCTGGTGTCCTGGCGGCCAGCCACTTATGCGGGGTCGGCCGCCGTACGGTCGTGCAAGCGACTTAACTTGACAGTAAGTTTCGGGTTATCATCAGAGTCTGAGCATATTCTCCATGGGTTTGCCATCAGAATAATTGGCTAAACTCTGAGGTGTGGGAAAATCATGGCTGGAGCAGTACTTTCCCCTTATCTACAATCATCAGCCTTGACCTAGCATTGGAGACGTACAAGGACAAGAACTTTGTGTTTCAGTCCATGTTGCCTGGGAATTGGGAAATTTATAGTCGATGCACGAATCATGCTCCCATCTTCTCCAGAGCTGCGCCTTCACAATCGCGGGGACCTGCTTTCGAAAGTGCCCCCCCGGCCCCAACCTCGGAAGAGCTTGCTTTCGCGGCGAAGATCGCTGGTTTTGACCCATGTCTCCGTATGCTGGAGTCGGCAGTCATTCAACTAGAGAGGTTTCTTGAGCCCGGGCTCGCCAATGATTGGGTGAAGACCTCGGTGGGCTGAGAGGCTGGTCCGTCGGGGATCAAGCTATGAGCTGCGCGGTGCTGGTCAAGCAACCATCAGAGGGAATGAATAATGTTCTCCTTGTGAACTCGACAATTCTGTCACGCACCAGAGTAAGAAGCGCCCTCAGTTCGGACTCAAGTGGCATTAGTCCAGTGCACTGCGCTTTGGCGCAGCAGAATCGACATGTAGTCCGAGTCTACCCATGGTTGACCTTTTAACTAGTGAGTCTGGAACGAAGCATGGCGACAGCTGGGAAGGACAACTATGCGAGGGTTAGCAGGGCACTTATGGGGAGATGGCGGTCAAGCGCAGTACTTGTGTATTCTCAAGCTACTAAAATATTGCTGGTTTCTGATTGCTGTTTTCATGCCGTTTTTATGCTATTTTGAATGTTGTTTTTAATGTTGTTTCCCAGGCTAACTACTTGTCACAATGAGACGGCAGATTGTGCAGCCCTTCGGCCAACAAAGTTTGTTTTATCCAATATATTAACGCTTCTTTAAGCCTAATAAGCCACTTTATATCGTTATGAGGGGCCTGCATACAACACCGGCCGGGCTATTTTTTTGTCAGTTCAAAGTCTGTAACTGGCACCTCCTCTACGCTGGCTAATATCAAGGTGCCGATGGATGGTTTTTTATTTCTTAAATCTACTTTCCATTACGCGCTTCTCGGAATCTGTTCACACTCTCATCAGAGTCTAGACTGATCTCATCCTACAGAACAGCTACCTAGTTATCTCAAGTTATGCTCAGGGTTCTCGGCTTCGCTTGCCGGAGCTTCTGCGGAGATGGTCGACGCACTATTTGACATTATCAGGTCCATCGCAGCCATCTCCGAGCTTTGCATCCATCAAGTGGAGGTGAAGTGGACATTCATTGACAGCAGTGGAGCAAGATGCCGAGTTATCCTGCAGGGCTGCTAACCAAAAAATTGATGCCAAGTGGGATAGTTTTCATTTTGACTACGTCCGTTGTCGCAATATAGTGAAAAATTCTCCCTTCTCGGGCCCGGGGAACAACTTGTTGCTAGCTGCACGGTTAACAAGCAGTTGTCGGCAAGGATTGCTGTCAAAAGGCTATTGAACTCTGGCTTGGGTCGTTTCTTACCCTACCATTTGGCTTGACTTGGCTAGTTATTCGGAGGACGTATAACTAGAGTGCGGACTATCCGTAACTATGTAGGACCTGAAGTATAACGGTCAGCTCCTGCAGGCGTCTAGGATACGCCCCCGCAAGACATGACAACCGTAATACGTGCCTTATCCAGGATGGAGTTGCATGAAGCTGAAAACAAGCTGCATCATCTCCTCTGGCTAACGGGGGGGCAGGTAAGGATGAGGTCCCGAGGTTGGCGTCAGGCAAATGTGGACGGCGTCGCCTCGTTTTTCGGGTGGGAGATAGTTAGACTCGCAAGTCATGTCGTTGCACCGCATTTTCACGGAATGAATCCAGGCCGTCAGATGTTGCATGATCTACCTGGCTCGTTTGAGGGTTCAGCACTCAAAAGTTGAAACAAATTTAAGCTGTAGTAATAAGGATTCGTGACTGCTGCATGCAGAAAGTGGCGTCCGCACCTTGAGCGAAAGCGGAAAGTTTACGGGCATATTTCCGGAGCTCGCGCCGAGCCCGACAGTTCGCCCGTTTACATAGTTCAGCGCTGAATCGGGGATATCACCCATAGCCTGTCTATAGCTGGGAAGGATATTAAATGCGGATTAGCTGCCCAAATTGTGTGGCTGCTGGCGCTGGAGAGGGTTGGCAAGTGTCATGCTAAGAATCAGGCCACATTTTCGGTCGCACCATTGGGTAATGCACCTGTAAGTAACTTTTTTGTTGCAAGGTGTTTGGTTGGCGGCAGGCAGAAGCGATTCGGGAGCGAGTCATGGTACAGCCTGACGCTCGCTAGTTGGGGAGCTATTGAAGTGCCGGGCGCATGGACATGAACCAAGTCGAGCAGTAACTCCCTTATGGCATTGTCAAGATAAGGAGGAGGATGAAATTGAAAAATGCCACCAACTGGCAACGACCCATGTCCCTGGTGCGGGCTGGAGCGGCCTACTAAGTTCTCGTAGTTAGTCTTTGTGGCAGCGAACCGCCGTTCATGCAGCAGGTGTTGCGGATTGAGAAGTGGGAGGGGCCATCAGTCATCCAGAACTACCTGCTGGCCTTGAGGTCCTCTTTGCATGTTTCGCAGTGGAGAGTAGACGGTTCCTGACGAGGTGAAGCCTGTTGGTGCCTTCAATCTTGTGGTGATGTTGGTGTCCGTTCTGTCGCAAATGCGGTATGAGACATCGAGTCCAGAAAAGACAGTTCCGAGAGACGAATGGATGGCGGATGGCGCCGATGAGCACGTTTCCGCACCCCGCAAGCCCCCCCGAGATGCGATGTTGGAGTGGGAAGCTTGCGTTGGCCCACCGGGGAGGTATGGAGGTCAGCTTGGCGGCTGGGCAGCGCTGATCATGGCGCGAATCCTGGAGGTGGATGGAATTGGGAGGACGCAGTGGATGAGAATGGGAATCTGATGGTGCAAGGTTGATGGTAGAGACTGCGAGGTCGATTGTCGATGGTTTCTGCGTTTGAAGTGAAGTGTCAGGAAGTGAAGTGGTCAAGTGGTACGGAACTGGCCGAGATTGGTGACAAGGCTGGTAGAAGCTAGGTTGTCGTGCAGGGCGCTGGAAACATCTGGCCGATCTGGGAGGGCTGTACATCGTAGTGCAACACTACCTACCTAGGTACCTATCAAAACAATTATACAAGGGGCTACCTAGGTACGTAATAAGCACTCCCTGCTCTGTCTGGTTATGATGATGGACAGATATGGCGAGTAAGTATTGGTACATATGATTGAGAGGTAGAGTGATGATGACGGCCTCTGCTTTCAGGCATCTTGTTGACCGAACGGTTGCACAATCTGCCGTCTCACCTGTGATATGTAGCTTAGCCGAGACAGGCTAGTTGATATTGCAGGGATAACAGGGATGGAGTTTATTGTCTTGCTATCGTACCAACAATTCGATTATACTTGCTTTGGCCTGCACAATCATTTCGGCCAACATTGCAGCCCAGTGTTTATTTTGGAGCAGGCAGCTACAGCGAGCCACAGCAGGCTAACAGTGACAGCATGCCTCGGAGACACTAAACACTGCACAGGCCGCCTGTTGTGACACATCCATTGCCCTCGGCGCGCCTGCGCCCTGTAGCAGCCTGAGTTATCGCAAGCCCTGTAAGCCGTCTGCAGTGCATGCTGTAAGCCGTCTGCAGTGCATGCAAGTGCCCTGCAAGTCACCCTGCAATCACTTGCTACCACCTGTAAACCCTGTAAACAGATACCAGGTACTAACTGTAGGTCCCTGCGGGTCGTGCCACCTGCCCCTTCCCAATTCCCAATTCGCCTTCTCAGCCACGCCACCGAAATAAACTTCCAATTCTTTCACTGGTTCGGCCTAGAATTATTTCGTCATCCACCACCATCCACCATCCCACCCGCCCGGACCGTGCAAAATCAACTTTCGTTGTCGCATCCCTCCTCCACTGCTGGGGCCCTGTTCTTCTTTCTCCTTCCTTTCAGTTACCCCGTTGTACTCTTTTTTGCTTTCTTCTCTTCTTACAACTTATAACTCTTCTTATTTTCTCCTTGTGCCTCCAACCCAACCTGTCTTTGTCTCGCGTCGTCCTCATCCCAGCTCTGCGAGGCGCATCAACAACCTTGCCCACCATGGCGTCCAAGTCGGCCATCTCCAAGAGCACCCGTATCAAGATCATGATCGGTATTGATACGGCCTTCTTCCTCCTCGAACTCATTTCCGGCTTCGTTGCGCATTCCCTTGCCCTCACTGCCGATGCTTTCCACATGGTTTGTTCGCTTTCTTCGCTTGCTACGTTGGCGCAACATGGCTAACCGGACTTTGTTTGCTTCATAGCTCAACGACATCATCTCGCTCATTATCGGTCTCTGGGCTGTTGTCGCTTCGCAAAAGGAAACTACCGACGAATTCACCTTTGGCGTACGTCTCTCCAACTTCCAAATGTGAACCAATTTCCCTAACCTCGCCGCAGTGGGTTCGCGCCGAGATTCTTGGTGCCTTTTTCAACGCCGTCTTCCTAATCGCCCTCTGCGTCTCCATCATTCTCGAAGCCCTCACCCGACTCGTCGAGCCTCCCGAGATCACCCAACCCAAGCTGATCCTCATTGTTGGTACTGCCGGTCTCATCTCTAACCTCCTCGGTTTTGTTGTCCTCGGCGGCCACGGCCATGACCACGGACACGCCGACGAGGAAGAGGGCCACGATCACGAGCATGGCCACTCGCATAGCCACTCGCATAGCCAAGACATTGACGAGGAGCGTCGCAACATCGCCGATGAATCTGGTCCTGTTGAAGATGTCTACCCCGACGTCGTTGTCGGCAAACTCACTGCCGCCGCCCAAGCCCGTACCTCCTCCGAGAGCCTAGCGCGTGGTCGCCGCCTCTCTGCGAAGAGCCAACAGCACTCGCGCTTCACAAGCATCGACGACATGAGCATCCATCCCTCCAGCTTCCGCCAGGACATCATTGCCGCCGCCGGCAAGCACCAGTCTCCCGCTCCGCTTGACAGCGAATCCTCCAACGATGAGCCTACAGCCGACGAGGCCGAGCCAACCGAGACATCGCCCCTCCTCAACGACTCCAAGGGCAACAATGGCGCCACTGCTATCAGACCGCACACTACCAAAACCAAGCACCGAACACGTCGGAACTCGAGCGTCCACGCTGGCCACAACCATACCCTCCCTCAGAAGGCTGGCAAGACCACTGGCCACAACCACGCCGACATGGGTATGAACGCCATGATGCTCCACGTTCTCGGCGATGCCCTCGGCAATGTCGGCGTCATCGCCACTGCCCTGGTCATCTGGCTCACGGAATGGCCCGGCAAACACTACGCCGATCCTGCCGTCTCGCTCTTCATCACTCTCATTATTCTGAAGACGTCTATCCCGCTCACACTCGCAACCTCGCGCATCTTGCTACAAGCCACCCCCGAGAACATTAGCATCAAGGATATCCGACAGGATATCGAGAGGCTGCCTGGTGTCGTCAGTTGCCACCATATCCACGTCTGGCAGCTCTCCGACACCAAGATTGTCGCCAGCATGCATCTCCAGGTTGAGTTCCCCATCAACACACATAGTGGCGAAAAGTACATGCAGCTTGCCAAGCGTGCCCGCAATTGCCTCCACGAGTTTGGCATCCATAGCGCCACCATCCAGCCCGAGTTCTGCCTCGACCAAGACCACGAGCATCTGAGGGATGCTGCTGCGCTGACCCTCGACGGCCAAAACGACCCTACCGCTCCTTGTCTGCTCGAGTGCATCGACGACTGTCAGGGCCAAAGCTGCTGCACGGCCGAGGGTTCCTCCAAGTCGCCCTCTGTCCGACGTGCCAGCAACTCATCACATACGGCGGCGTAAATGTGCACTGCCAATAGAGAGTTGTGGCAATAAACGATGCCCTCATCCATCTGTAGGGTTACATCATATACCCTGTTCAGAAACACTACTCGAGACCGGTGTATCACCTCATTGACTTGTCAGCACACGTCAAATCTACACATTCATTGAAAATCCGGCCTTCTCCATGTTACATCTACATGTACTTTTCTTTTAATAGTCTGGCGACGTGTATTTTCTGTCCCTTCTTCTTTACTGGTATAAAAATGGGGGCGCTTTTGTTGCTGCAGTCACTTGACGGCGCTGGGCTGCCCGAGCGGGGGTGCCGCTGTTGTTTCTCTTTACTCGGAGCAGGGATAAGGAAAATGGAAGAGATGAAAACAAAACAACTTTTTGGTTGCGGGAAAAATGGGGGAGTTGTTGGTTCTTAGCGGTTTGTGTTGAGAGTTGGTGAATGAGGTTGCGATTAGATGCCCTTGTTGAATATGTAGTTTTTCCAGGGTCAGCGATAGATCTGTTGAATCATGATTGTTTTAGCTGTTTTTGAAGACTCTGGAAGCCTACTGAGGACGTCGACAAGTCATTGACCAGCGACGACTTGCCATAAACGCTCTTCGCACAATGAGCCAGCGTAACAACGCACAACTTCGGCCGTGGCTAATGAGCTAGCATAGTCTCAAGAAATAGAGGAGAAGGGTTATTATAACTGAATCCATTCTCTCTATGGAACACCAAGGATGGCAACCCTGTAGTCCCCGTGAGGTCGGATGTATCAAGTGTGGCTGACAAACCATGTGGCGCAACCTCGCCTCAAATGTGGCGCCGCACAGCGCAGAGCTTCCGTCCGCTCACCTTTCCTCATACAACAAACTCTACAACACGGACCCAACACAACACGCGCCCAGGCGACAAATTTCCGTCGACGACATCGCGACTCCCCCGACTTGCGACCCCAATCTACAATCAACTTTTCCCGTCGTTCTCTTCAACCCGCCGGCGCCGCCACACGCGCACGACCATGGCGACAGAAACAACCACGGCGGCCACCGTCTCCGGGGGCCCAGCCGCAACGGTGCTGAACCACTCCGTGAAGCCATACACCTTTACCTTTTCGTCCTTTCTCCGGGAGACGTACCAGGTCGGGCTACCCGTGGACCGACCGATCTGCAAAGCATACCAGACCGGCAGCTGCCCCAACGGGACGCGCTGCACCGAACGCCACGTCGTGGCCGACTCGTCGTCGCACTCGAAGCACGCGGGCGGCGGGCACGGGCACCACCACCACCACCCGACCGGGGGCCTCAACTCGCTCGTGTGCAAGCACTGGCTGCGCGGGCTGTGCAAAAAGGGCGTGCCGTGCGAGTTCCTGCACGAGTACAACCTGCGCAAGATGCCCGAGTGCAACTTCTTCATGCGCAACGGGTACTGCTCCAACGGGGAGGAGTGCCTGTACCTGCACGTGGATCCGCTGTCCAAGCTGCCGCCGTGCCCGCACTACGACATGGGCTTTTGCCCGCTCGGCCCCGTCTGCGCCAAGAAGCACGTCCGCCGCAAGCTCTGCGCCTTTTACCTCGCCGGCTTCTGCCCAGAGGGCCCGGAGTGCAGGCGCGGCTCCCACCCCAAGTGGTCCACCACCCTGGACCGGCCCACCGTCAAGCCACCGCCCAAGAGCGAGGAGGAGCTGCGCGCCGACATGGAGCTGCTGCAGCAGCAGCACCAGGCCCAGCAGCAGCAGGCCCGCGGCCACTACGACGACGCGGACGGGTCCCGGGATAAGGAGGATCGGTTCGGCGGAAGGCATGGCGGCAGGGGCGGTGGGAGAGGCGGCTGGCGAGGCGGCGCCGGCGGTGGTGGTGGCGGTGGTGGCCGCGGACGCTTCAGAGGAAGAGGAGGGTATTAGCGAGGGGTGTATCAGTAGCACCAGCAAGGACATGGGGCGGCATTGTACGAGTATGGAAGCATTGGTATTGGGAAGAAAAAGGACACGACGGTTTATGATACCCGCAGGTGGATGAAAAGTAGGCTTATCGGGGGTTATTGGACGTTTTTAGAACGAGGTCTCAGATGAAGCGTTGATAGTAATATGATTATTGGGGTTTTTTTTCAAGTTCTCAAATATGCACAGCAGAGTCGTGACGTCGTCTATCTAAACAATTAATAGCTTGCAGGTCTATCCTACTTTGTACACGGCAAACGTGTGCCTAGGTTTTAGCGTTTGGGTTTCGCTTACGCGGCTGCCTCTTTCGCGGGGTGTCTAGAGACTGCTGTCCTTTTCCGACGTCCAAGCGTTAATCTCCGAGGGCACGGCGATGAATTCGTTGCTCGTGTTGTCGCCGTCTTCGCTGGGCGTGCGCGAGGAGCCCCCCTCCTCGCTGGCCTTCCAGGTCGACAGCTGGTCGACACGGCGAATGCCCATGAGCCACGAGACCAGGCCGCGCGGGGCCCAGCGGCCGACAAAGCCGTAGACGCTGGATCCGAGGCCGATGCGGACCGTGTCGCTGGTGATGGAGCCGTCAATGACGTCAAACACGGAGTTGTGCAGGCGGCGCAGCGAGCTGCCCTTGAAGCCGCGGATGCGCGCGCCGGAAATGGCGGAGCTCGTCTGCGCGACAAAGTTGCGGGCGTAGACGT
Organism: Cordyceps militaris CM01; assembly: GCF_000225605.1. Classification (NCBI taxonomy): domain Eukaryota; kingdom Fungi; phylum Ascomycota; class Sordariomycetes; order Hypocreales; family Cordycipitaceae; genus Cordyceps; species Cordyceps militaris. The sequence goes on along the minus strand of NW_006271974.1, from coordinate 2,892,926 downwards.
GCTTGGCGCCGTCGGGCCAGACGAGCGTCTCCTGGGGCTGGCCGGTAGTGTGCTGGCCCTGGCCGATGGCCAGGTTCCGGGCCGGGACAAAGCCGGCAAAGTCAAAGGTTCCGAGCTGCATGTGCGTGACGGGGATGTCGAGCGGCCGCAGCTCGGCCGTCAGGACCTCGGTAAAGGCGGAGAGCGCGGAGCAGACGGTGGCTTCGGGGGCGTGGAACGGCGGGTTGATGGACGAGATGATGGACGGCGTCAGGACCATGACCTTGGGCGGCACCCACTTCTCGCCGATGGGCTGGAGTCGCGACGTGAGCAGCGGGAGGAAGGCCTGGATGGTGAGGATGGGGTGGAGGAGATGGGTGTTGAACAGGTCGGCGAAGCTCGAGGGCGGTATCGTCGCAATCGGCGAGGTCTGGTAATGGAGGCTCGGGATGAGAATGACGGATCGCAGGGTTAACTGGTTGGGCTTGATGTGAGGACCTGGAGCATGCGGCGCCTGAAGGTACGCCGCAAACTTTTCGATGGCAGATCCGGCGCTTGGAGGCTGCAGTGCAAGGTTAGCCAGGAGGTCAACGGTCGGGTGCGCCGCGAAGGATCAGGTCTACGCACATCCGTTGTATCAATCTTCAAGGGGCTGATGTCCTGACGCGCGTAGGAGTGCACCGTCTTCTCGTCTTCGGGGGCGTCGCAGACGACGTACACGATGAAGCCGCGTCTCTCCATGTCGAGCGAGAGGGACTTGGTCAGGGGCAGGGCGGGGGAGCCGGCGACGACGACGACCTCGGTGCGGCCGCCGTTCCGGGCGCGCTTGGCGCGGCGCGTCTTGCGCATGGACCTGGACGTGCGGTAGCCCTTGACGACGACGGCGCCGCAGACGACGACGACGACGCCCGTGAGGATGCGGTGCCGGGACACCCAGTCCTGCGCGCGCTCCCACGTGGAGAGGCACACGACGGCGACGGGCACCTGGACGGGCGGCGCGGGCCGCAGCGAGTCGGGGATCCATGTCTGGGCGCTCAGGGTATCGCGGACGACGTCGGCGGCGCGGTCGACGCTCTTGTCTATAAAGTCGGCCGCATTGTTGGTGTACTGCCGAACCTGCACGGGAATTTTCCCCAGCTGAGGAGGGGAGAGATGTTGTATTAGTCGCGGCTGTGTTGTGTGGGGTGATTCGAAGCCCTTTTTTTTTTCTCGCAAAACTTACCAGGTCTAGAATCTGTTGTTCATCCACCGGCATGATGATGACGATGGTGTATGTGGATGGAAGAGGAGTCGAGTCGAGTCGCAGTGACGCTATTCAGCTTTTTTTCCTGCCCGAAACGGCGGCCTTGTTTGGCTCCTGGCGGTTAGTGGGGCGATCCACTGAAACTCATATGGAGGGCAACGGACATGTGCCATGCGCACGTGTGCAGAGTCAGAGGCAGAACCGTTTTAGACGTATACACAACATTGTTGAACTTGATGCGTATGTTTGGGAAAAGGTGGCTTGCGCAAGTCTCATTTTGCTTCTTTGTTGGATTTGATCGTACGCACATGCGTCTGGTAAAGAAGTACTTCCCGCAGTCAGTTCTGTACCAGTACGGAGCAATGTAACCAGGATTGGACTTGGGGTTTGTTATGCCAGAAGGTAGAGCAAATTAAGCCTCAAGATGACTGAAGTAAACAATCAGGAAGAATCCAAGAATAGGAGACACCCCAGGGGCAGAAGCTCGACTTCATGGGAATGGAAAAGTAAACAGATGTCAAGCTAGTCTGTTGTAGGGTAGGTACTGTGCGGGCAGGGCGACAAAATCACTAGCCCATGTGAAGGTAGAAAAAAAAAGATGAAAAAGAACAAGGACGAATATGATTGAATATAGATAATACAATAATAGACAGGAAAAATGGTACGCATAAGTAAGATGATAGTATTACTGACAATGTGGTTTCTTTGGCCACCGGGCTGTTGGGCTAGCCACGGCGTAAAGTTCGGCCTCCACGCCCTGTAGACTTGGCTGGCGCATCCACAGTTCCGACAGCCGTACGAATCGCAAAACCAAAAGCATATAAAACTCAACAGTCAAGTGCAATGCGACTATACGGTTAACTTTTGTGCACCGTCACAACACGCTACACACAGTCTGCCACTAGTTAACACCCCAAAGCCCCAAGCCGGCCCCGGAGCAAGCACCCTGCGACGCATCAGTGGCCCCGTTTCCCCAACTGCCGGCCCCGCAGCCATCCACTCAGAGGGCTACTAAAGAGCCGGCTATCGACGGCTCCACAAACCCGGAGGACCCCACCCAGCCCGGCCGCCGGAGGGGCACCCGTATTTCCTCTCAGGTCTTTCCCGGGCTACCCCAAAACTCGTGATTTGTGCAGGGTCGCTGCTGGCCACAATTGACGCCGCGAATTGCCCGGTACTGTTTTCTTCCTCCTGTTTCCTCCCTCTTTTCCCCCAGCTTCACTGCAGTCCATTACACGCAGTCTACCCCTCTGATAGCCCACAATGTTGATGGATTACCTCCGACACAGGCGCGACTGGCATGTCTACGCAGTTTCATCATTTGTGCTTGGTTAGGAGCTAACATGATTACAACTCGATAGCCGCACCAAGCAGGAGGAACGGGTCGACCGAATTCGAGCCGTCAAGTCCTACCATGGCCCCTTCAGCGTTCTAGACAGGGAGATTGTCAATAAGACCATTCAGGAGCTGGTCAAGGAGGTTCACGAACACCCCAGTAAAGCCACGCAGATCCTCAACACCTACGGCAAGGTCGCCCTCCGGGCCCACGAAAAGACCAACTGCGTCACGGAAATTCTCCTCGACTCGGCCGAGAAGTGGGTGACGGACGGCTCGATTAATCTCAAGGGTCCCTTGGCCGGCATCCCAGTGAGCTTGAAAGACACGGTTGACGTCACTGGCTACGACAGCACGGTCGGTTACAGCCGCTTCGTCGGTATCAAGGCCACCGACGGGCCGACTGCCCGCATTCTGAAGGATGCCGGCGCTGTCCCCTACGTCAAGACCAACGTCCCCATCACCCTCCTCAGCTTCGAGTCCGCAAACGATGTCTGGGGCACGTCAACCAACCCCTACAACAAGAACTACACGCCCGGCGGCTCCACCGGTGGCGAAGGTGCTCTGCTGGCGCTCGGTGGTAGAATTGGTGTCGGGAGCGATGTCGCGGGTAGTGTTCGCTGCCCGGCGCACTTTTCCGGCATCTACGCTCTCAAGTGCTCGACCGGTCGCTGGCCGAAGCTGGGCACGCGCACCAGCATGCCCGGCCAGGATGGCATTCCTGCCGTGTACAGCCCCATGGCCCACACCCTCGACGACCTCGCCTACTTTACGCGCTCCATTGTCCAAATGAAGCCTTGGAACTACGACCACTCTGTCCACCCCATCCCGTGGCGACTGGAGGTCGAGGAGGCTTATGCCGCCAGGAAGACGCTCCGGGTCGGCGTCATGCCAACGGACCGTGTCGTCGACCCCAGCCCTGCTTGTGCTCGCGCTCTCGACAGGACGGTCAACGCCCTCCGGGCCAAGGGCCATGAAATCATCGACAACATTACCCCCCCAGAGCCATACGAGGCCTTGCAGCTGGCTTCACAGCTGCTCGACGACGACGGTGTCCAGACGGCCATGTCGTTTTTCCGTGCTGGTGAAGGAAATGACCGCGGGGTGGCCCGAATGCGGTTCTACTTTCGCCTTCCTCGTATCGTAAAGTATGCGCATTACCTCTGGGTTAGATACGTCCGCCGTGATACAGTTTGGGCCGGCCTCCTTGTCAACTGGCACCCCAAGACCACCTACCAGTACTGGCAGCTGATTGCCAAGCGTGAGGCATACAAGCGCCAATGGTTCGATTTCTGGGAGGAGGAGGGATTCGATTTCATCATCACGCCCCCGAATGCTACCCCTGCTGTTCCTCATGGCGGCATGCACGATGCATGCAGCAGCTGCGGCTACACGTTTCTTTTCAACCTGGTACGCCTCCCTCCTGCTACAAGATGATGAAGAACAGTACTGCTAATAAATTCCAGCTTGATTACACGGCTGGTGTCCTCCCAGTAACGCACGTGGACAAGGTCAAGGACCGGCTGCCCGAGGGCTTCGACGTCGGCAAGCTCAACGGCGTGGCCCGCGGCGCATACAAGCACTACAACGCCGACGACATGCACGGACTGCCGGTCGGCGTCCAAGTGGTTGGACGAAGATTGGAGGAGGAAAAGGTCCTTGCGTTGATGAAGAGAGTGGACGATGCCCTCGGCGATGACAAGTTCAAGCTGCTGGAGCTGGACTAAGGAAAAGCGTGGGACTGATGATAAACTTTGGCTGGCACAGCCACACCTAGAGCCACCCTTGCATTTGTATGCCGTTTGACGCGTCTGATTTACTTATTTCTGGACCCTGGTCTTGTACATTCGCCCACGTCCTGGAGAATAGAAGGCGTCGTTGGGATGGCCGTCCAAACCTTGCCGAGGCTGGGGCAGCAAACTTTGTTCCTCTCGGCGGTCGAGTTTCAAAACATACGAAGCTTGGGCTGTCCCTGCTATCGAATCTATCGCTTGAATTAGCCAAGAAATCCAACGCCTTTTCTCCCCTAATCATGGTAGCGTGGGTCTCACTTTCAAGTCCTTCGTGGTGAGAACTTGCGGTACCAGCATGAAATGGGTGGGGGAAGAGCACGTTTTAAGAGAAACCAAAAGAAGAAACTTAAAAAGACGAACCATCCTCGCCATAACCGTCGCATAGGCCCTTTTGTGACAAGGGAGAAGGCGCACAAGCCACGAGGCCAAGGCATTCAATTCAGTTCACTTGCTCTGCAACGGGTTCCCTTTTCCAGACGATAGGAAGCTAACAATGCAAGAGAACAACAACCGAAGATAGCCCAGTTTTCGGAAATAGTAAATCCGCGCTCTTTCCAGATAACGAGGCGAGACGGAGCGAGCGAGCATCACGCCCCCCCAACGTCGTACTCTCCGCGTTTCATGCCGTCCTGACCCACGCGCAAAGACCCAACGTCGGCGCCGGCTACCAGCCTTGCCGGGCACTATTTTCAGCAGACCGGACAAGCTTTCCTCAGCAAATATTCCGATCAATTCCATAGCTGCCGTATAGTTTGTTCGGTTTTGCTCGATTGCTGCGTCTTTGGTGTCTGGTGGAGAAGCCCCTTGTCGGGCGCTGTTGGAATCTTTGGCTCGATATATCTTTGGCTCGATATACAAAAATAAGCGAGATTGCCATAATCGGCTCGCAAGGATTCGGGGATCCTTTCCTGCGAGAAGCACCAAACACTATGCAGCATCCGGGAGCTCTGGCTCTCTTATTCCCGTCCGTCGTCGGGGGTGAAACGGTGCAACTGGTAAGTTGTCTCATAATCTTTTTTAACTTTGGCCCTATTTTGCCATGAGAAACGGCGCCGTCATTTTTTCGGTCCCGTCTCCATTACTGATTGTTTCGTTTTTAGGCGCATAGGCCGGGGGGGGGCAACGTATGATGTGAAGGTCCTCTTGCTCCATCCAATCGATGCACGATGACGGCCTCCAGTAACTTTTTTTCATGGAAATAATTTTTTGGCATCAAAAATGATACTGTCAGTTTGAAGACGCTGGCGTGAGAAACAAGTCGAGCCTCTATACAGTCATGTAAGAGATATCATAGAGTGACGCCATGAATGAGCTGGGGCGTTTCTGCTCGATCTGGTATAGGCTTTGTATAGATGGCTCTCACAGGTTATGCATGAGTCGATTTCTCAGCTCAATGCTCAGTCTTGAGCTGTTCAAGCAAGCAAGCTCTCGCTTCCTCCCGAGATGCACGAGCCGCTCAACTTGCCCGACCAGACAATGGCAAAGCAGCGTCTATATAAACTCAGGGTTTCCAGCTTGTTTCTAGCCAACTACTCCAATGTACAAACCAAGCTATCCAATCTATACCCTAGCACTATCGCGAACCTGCCAAGAAGCGTCTTCACCATACACCCTCCCCCGGGTCTCGTCTCCCCATCCATCATGAAGCATCTCCCGCTCCTCCTCCTCGCCGGCGAGGCCGCCACGGCGCAGCCGCGCGTCTTCCAAAACCTCGTGCAGCACTTTGAGAGCGCCGAAATGGGTCCCTTTATCCCCTTTGTGGAGCTCGGCTTCGGCGCGGCGCCGGCGCTGCAGCCCATCACCGGCATCTTCGACACGGGCTCCTCCGACACCATTGTGCCCGAGGCCGGCAGCGAGGTGTGCCAGCAGGCGCGGCAGCAGTGCACCGCGCCCGCGCCCGTCGTCCTCGGCCAGTTCGACCCGGCGGCCGCCGCGGCCGCCGGTGACTTTCGCCGCCTCGACGGCCAGCGCTTCAACGCCACGTTTGGCGGCGGCGACCAGTACGACGGCGACTACATCAAGACGTCCGTCGTGCTGGGACAGGATGGCCAGGGCAGGGTCGCGGGAGCGCAGGTCGCGCTGGCGTCGCACAGTGAGCCCCGGACGGAGCTCCCGCAGGTGCCCGTGTTTGGACTGGGGTCCGATCCTGAACGAGGCATCGGAGAGGCCGTATGACAACCTGCCAAAGAAGATGAAGGACGCGGGCGTCACAAAGGGCCAGGCGTATAGTGTTGTGCTCAACCCGACTCGTAAGTGCAACCCCCACCCCCCCAAGAAACAGGAAGCGCAGGGCATGTTCTCGTTGGGTCCACAAACATTGGGGGCAAGGACTTGGCTTACAAGATATGATGTAGCATTGGGAAATGGCAGCGTCTTTTTCGGCGGCATTGACCGCGCCAAGTTTGAGGGCGAGCTCAACGAGGTCCCGCTGGCGAAGAATAAGCGCGGCGAGCTCCCCGAGTTTGTGGTCAAGATGAGTTCCGTCGCGCTGGTCCCGGGAGCGCGCGATGCGGCCAACAACGGGAGCGCACGGCGGGACGCTGACGGGGGCAGCAGACGCGCGAAGCGCATGTCGTGGAAGCGCGGTGTCGGGGCCAGACGCCTGGGCACGGCCAAGAACACATATGGTCCGCAAGGCGCGGCGAGGCGAGAAGTGGGCGAGAGGCGGCTGGCCATGCGGAACAAGAGGAGCGATGGCTACCACAAGAAGAACCGCAATGGCGATAAAAAGAATGGCAACGGCAACAGCAACAATGGTAGCAATGCCTGCAACGGCAGCAAGAACGAAATCAACCTCGGCCTCGACCCGCGCGACGGCTTCATCCTCATGGACACGGGCGGCGTGGAAATGGCGCTCCCCGCACACGTCGTGTCGGCGCTCGCCCAGGCGCTCGGCACGAGCTTTTCCGAGGATGACGGGCTCGGGCCCGTGCCGTGCGGGCAGCTCGAGGGGGACGCGGCGCTCATCATGCGGTTCCAAGACGACGCCGTGGAGACGCGCGTGCCGCTCGCCCACATGCGTCTGTCGGCGGCGCTCGCGGACCCGGCGCTGACGAGCGACGGCCTCTGCCAGCTCGTCGTGCGGGCCGTCGCCGATGGCGGCGGCGAGGGGACGAGCGTCGCCACCCTGCCCTTCTTCGCCGCCGTCTACACCGTCTTCGACCTCGACGGCAACAGGCTCTTTTTTGCGCCGGCAAAGGGGGATCCTGGCGCGCCTGCCGCGCAGCTCGAGGAGTTTCCGTGAAAAAAAAAAAAAAAAAACGTTAAGACAGGATCCAAGTTAGGCTCTGTGTGTAGCAATATACTTTGCTGTTGAATAATATAGCTGTCTATTCCCTCAAACCACCAGGAGAAGCGGTTGTCTGTCGTTGGCTCATTGTAATCTGGTTTACTGCTTGTAGCAGTTGGGATCTTGGAGACTGGTAGATTGAAAGACGACGTAAAAATATTCGCCTCGCGCCGAAAGAGACCTTGAAGCCATGCCAATCCGCAATGCTTCATAAATCCCACTCACACCTTGGTCGCCAGCGCTCTCAGTCGCACATACGAAATCATCTGCCCTCCGTGCCCATCATCACACACGAAGCGCAGCGCCTCGGCCGCCTCCCGCACCGCCGCCTCCCTCTCCGCGCCCTCGGGCACGCTCTCCAAGATGGCCTTCCCAAACAGGCGCAGCCAGCCCTCGACGCCGCCCTCGTCCGCGCGCGTCGGGCGCCACTCCCTCTCGACGCGGTCGGCGCGGAAGCCCGCCGCCTCCAGCGCGGCCGTCACCCACGCCTCGTCGGGGAAGAACCACGGGTAGTGGCGCTCCGTGACGGCGGCGAGGCCGCCGGGACAGCGCCGCGCGCAGGCGACGAGCAGCGCCGCGGCCATCTCTTGGACGTTGCCGAGGCCGCCCATTTCAAAGACGAAGACGCCGCCGGGGGCGAGGGCGGCGTGCACGGCGGCGAAGAAGGAGGCGCGCGTGGCGGGGGCGCGCAGGATCCAGTGCATGGCGGCGTTGGAAAAGACCTTGGAAAAGGACGCGTTTTGCAGCGCTGCGTTGCTGTGGATTTTGGTCCCGTCGAGGACTGCGGATGAGTGGTTAGTATAGCTTCTCTGGTTCTTCGGGCTGGTCCAAGTGGGTGTGGTTGCCATGCCTTCAAAGGTCGCGTTGGGATGCTCTTTGCACAAGTCCCGCGCGGCGACAATCATGGCTGCGGAGCTGTCGATGCCGTGGATAGAGCCCTTGCCTTCGGACAGGACCTTGGCAAATTCGAGATTCAAGATGCCATCTGGTTAATGCGTGTCAGCCAGGTTCCATCCATGCCCTCGCAGGCTCGCAGGGAGGCGAGACAGACCGCCGCAGCCAATGTCCAGGACAACATCATCTTTTTGCAAATCGAGCCACTGCGTCACCTTGCCCGCCAGCTTGGGCACAAACGACGCCGAGTGCTGGTAGTCCTAGCATGACCAGGCAAAGTTAGATGTGGATGGAAGATGGCACTTTGCGGGGTTCGGAGTCTTGCATTCCACTTACACCGGAATTCCAATCATCTTTGCCCTGTTCCGCCATTTCGTGCAAAATCAAGTCAGACGATATATCTGAGGAATAGTAAAAAAATAGCTATTCTTATAAACGGGAAATGAATTTTTTTGCGGTTTTGTCGCTCTTCTTTTGATGATGGAGAGAACACACGCTTTATAGCTTACTAGCAACGCACCCATCCGTCGCCGAGATCGGAGCCGCTGCGGCGAGAGGCCAAAGGGTCGCAAAATCTTACCTTGATGTTTGGTTTACGTCACAGAAGGTTCCGGTTCCGTGCCAAATAATCATCTTTGGTTCGTAAGACAAAAAAGTCGCCTTTAGGCAGCAAGAATGGCGTACGCCGTTGCGACTCCAAGGCGACCCCACCTCACGTCCTACAGCCTTTTCACTTTTCACGACATCAGGCGAACCCAGAAGCTTGCCAACGCACGACACTGACCGAGGCGGGCATGTCTTGACCCTCAACTCATCTCCCGCTCGCGCGGCCGCTTCTGAGATCTATTCGAGCATGATAACTCGGCATCATGGTAGACCAAGATCAACAGGTGCGCTCGTACGTGCATCTGGCCCAGCTGCCGCGCGCCAGCGATGCGCTGCAGATGCTCCAACGCGTCGCCTCGGCCGTGAAGCCGATTATGCGCAACCACCGGTGGCGGGTGGGCGAGCTGGCTGAATTCTACCCTAACCAAGCCAACCTGTTGGGTACATTTTACAACCCTGTCTACGTTTTTTTTGGTGCGGTTCGTCATGCAACTAACGCGTCGGCACACAGGCCTCAATGTCAACCGCGGACAGCAAATCTGCTTGCGACTGCGGTACGCCAACGACAAGTCGCTCTTCCTGGAACTGGACATGGTCATTGACACGATGCTGCACGAGCTCTGCCACAACGTCCATGGGCCGCACAACGACGCCTTCCATGCGTTGTGGGAGACACTGCGTGACGAGCATTTGAGGCTGTCTCTGGCCGGCTACAGTGGCGCGTCATTTCTCTCCGAGGGCCGTCGCCTGGGCGGTGCGGCGGCCGTCTCTGCGCCCGAACGCGGCCGCATCATGTCCCGGGCCGTGGCCGGCCGCCGGCTTGGCGGAGGATCCGGGCCGGCGCTGACGGCAGAGTTGCGTCGCACAGCGGCGGCCGAGGCTGCCGAACGGCGAAGGAGGGCGCTGGCGGGTTGCGGCGCGGCGACGCTCAACGAGACGCAGATCCAGGACATGGGGGAGACGGTGCGACGCAACGGGTTCAGGACGCAGGCCGAGGAGGACCGCGCCAACGACGTGGCGATTGCGCAGGCCGTCGCGGAGCTCATGGGCGAGGGACCGGGACCAAGACGGCATCCAACCTCACCACCAACAGCGAGTATGAGTAATCGTCGGGCTAATCAAAGTGCGCCGGCGGCACGCAGTCGTTTGGTTACAATGCTGGAGCAGCAGAGATGGCGGGTTCCGCGGGATCAAAATGGAGACACGAGCAGCAACGGTGTGGGTTCCGCGGTGTGGGTGTGCTCGGTGTGTACACTGCACAACCCAGGGGGTTACCTTGTCTGCGACGCGTGTTGTAGCGAGCGCAAGGTGAGTGCGGTGATAGATGTGATAGATCTCACGTAGCGGTGAAGAAGGCCTCTGCAGCGAAGAAACGAATAAATGAAGTAATGAGGAATCGAAGGAACAAATCAAAGGAACGAAGTAGACGACTCGTCTTTACTCGGTGCCAACAGACGCTCTATGCGGGCAAGGCAAGCTATTTTTAGACGGGTATAAGAATGAAACGTATAGCACATGCCATGTGCATGGTGTTTGTAGAGCATGACTTGTTCTGTGCCGAACCGCTGTTTATGAAACGAATATTGCGAGGTGGATTTAAAGGTTATGGTCGCATTGAGCGGAGGATCGACGGCGAGCCTGGGCATCTATGGGCGTATTCGTCTCGAGCAAAGGTGGCGAGACTGAGGACCTGGTCTCGGGTGAGAATAATGGCCGGGATATGTGCATCGTCGGCAGGGTTTCCGGACAGAGACATGCGTGGACATTGCATGAATTGGGCTGCGGCACGGCATGTGTGTGTGTGTCCGTAGTTATTATTCCTAGTTGGACGTTGTAGTCGATGTCTGCGGGTGACTAGCGGTGCGGTCGTGGCGGAATGCTTGGCAGGCAGAATGACTTGGATTTCGGCTGAAGAGCACGCGGGCAGGGCGGCGCATAGGAGATTAGAGAGCACGGGAATTAAGTTTGAACGGGACATCTGGCGATGGGTGGGCTCGGTCCCGTCCTGAGTGCTACGTTGGAAGACGAGGCTTTGGCGGTCCTGAGATGCCGATATGAGGTCTGCAGGCTGCGGTGAAAGGGCAGGCGGGCAAATGAGGGGCGGAAAAAAAGAGACTATTTTGATGGCGACGACAACCTGGGCCCGACGTGGCTGTGGTGGTCAAGGATGTCAAGAACATCAGCTCATGTGTGGTTCGGTGAGGGCGGTGATTTTGGTACATACATGACAACGGTTAGTCTGGAGGGCGGCGATGCATCCTCACCGGTAGGAGGTAGCAAACGGCAGCAACCACAAAGACTACTGACTGGCCTGATTCTGAACGCCTTGTTTGGGGACTCCGTACCTAACGTTCGTTATTAGGCATTTTTTTCTTTCTTTGTTGGATGGATGGCGGGCTAGAAAAAGAGCCTCGAGTCCACACCAGATTCTGGACGTTCTGGACCAAGGTCGGACCCGGTTCCAGAACGGCGCAGAAACAAGGAACAGGGCGGAAGAAAAGCTTGGAACGCGGTCGGGAAGGCCAGCCAGCCACCAAGGGCAGGTGTGTGTGTACCGTTTGCTGCTCTGTCATCCGTAGTAGGCCGTAATAGCAGTGCAGTGTCTCACATGGGGGCTATTTGATGGCGGCGCCAAGCTGTTTGGTGGCAGATATTTTATGCAGGACGGAGGAAGTTGGTGTTGATGAAAAGATTTTGGGTGCAAGACATACATGGATGGTGTGGTGTGTCTGAAAGTCTGGAAGCACAAGAGCCCTGCAGGCACCATGTCGCAGATTAGGTACGTGGGTGGGCAGGTAGGCTGGTACATGGCTGCTGACCTGAAGAACGGGTGTACTTCATGTATCTCTCTACCGGGTTATATAAGGGTCCATTAAGGCGCTCACCCGTTGACTGGAGCAAGACCCGGCGGGCGGCACTCGGCGGGCGATTTTGGGCGGTGGTGGCTTGTTGGTATAAGGTACGATACTCCTCACCTGCAACGTGGCTTGTGCGAGAAAAAAAAGGAAGAAAAAAAAAGAAGAAAAGAAAGAAGAAAAAAAAGAAAGAAAAAAAAGAGAAAAAAAAAAAAACCAAAAATGTAAATGGAAAGGAAAGAAATTCACTCGAGAGGCACTTGACCCTGTCGCCGTTGCGGCTCGGTGCTGATATCTTTTCTTTTCTTCACTCCCTCAGCTTTCTCTGCACACGGCTTGTCGATCACCGGAGCAGGCAGGGGTCGCAGGGCCCAGAGGGGGGAGGGGCCAGAACATGCGGATTTGCAGCCAAGTTGCTAGTGGGAATAGCAACTGCTGTCAAGCGGGATGGAGATGGTCTCTGCTCAAGTGGTAGTTACTCGTGAAGCAGCTGGATTTGTCTAGAAGCAACGAGTATCAAAATAGATGGACTGTCCTACTTGGGGACGAGACCGGCTTGTACCAGACCAGCGTACCAGACGCTTCTGCATCCAACTGCTACTTTCCCAAGTAGAGGTAGGTAGGTACGGCAAGCAAACTTGAAATTGACAGGCCGCAACAAAGAAGAAAAAAGCCACTCGCTTATTTGGTTCAGTCCTGTTTAGTTAGTAGGTAAGTAGTAAGTACCTAGGTACCTCCTGTCTAGACCCCCACCATTCCAACGAGGGTCGAGTCCACTGCCAACTTTTCTAGTTACCGTTCTACCTTAATTATTATTACACCCCCAACTTCAAACGCCCCTAGTTGTCGGTATTATCGACTGATTTCTTGAAACAACGGCATAAAGGTACAGCCGTACGAGCCAAATACTACTGCAAAATCCTCGTCATCCGCCGTCCTGACTATCCGAGGTACATTTTACCGCCCAATATCCGTACTCTCGACGCCGCCTTTGCCGCCTCTCTGCACGGTTGGATCAAAGGCAAGGGTGTGCATCCAAACTCTCTTGGACCAGCCGGGCAAGAGGGACCCAGACCAAAGCCTAGTCTCCGTACGAATTACAAACTAACTCCTAGACTCTTATTATTCCAACTAGCACCACTCCAAGACACTTTTGTCTCCATCTTCGCCTCGTCCACTTCCATGTCTGCCAACTTGCGCTCGATGCGAACAAGCTTGATTCCAGAATATCCACCGCCCGCTTCCACCTCGTCGCCCATTGTCGCCCGTCTCCCCTTCTCATCCTTTTCGTTTGCACAACATCTTGGCCCCGAAAACTACGCAACCGCCTGACTCTCTGCGACTCTGCGACTCCATCCGACTTCTCACCCGTCCCGCTGCTCTTGCCTTGTTTCGTATCACCGAGCCGTCGACCTCGTCGCTCGCTGACCCCATCGTTTCTCGCCGCCCCATCCACCTCCAAAAACAGGCACGCCGCACACGATCCCGATCCCGCCCAGATCGGTAGTTGCCTGCCTGCACCATACACCTGCCGCGACATTGCGCAACCCACAGCTCCCTCTTGAACCCGAGAAAAACCAACAGACATGTGCCGACTGCCTCCTGCTTGCTAGTTTGGTTTTCCGTCGGCCTCGCGCATCTTCGCCGGTCCGATACGTCTACCATCTGTCTCGCCCGACCCCATCGAACCGACATCACCACCTCCCGGTAGTTACGCTCCGCGTCACGGGCGAGCCTCCACGGCCTGAGCCCGCCGACATGACCAACCCAGACACCCCCCAACTCGGCCACCTCACAACGGCCACCCCGACCGCCGCTGGCCACGATGCCGCTCTTGCCACTACCCCAGATCCCGACTCCGATCCTGACCCTGTTTATCTCGCCGCCGACTCCAAGCTCAAGTTAACCACCGCCGGCCATGCCTACGCCACCACCAATGGCCATGCCGGCAGTCCTCATTCTCTCGGCGGTAGCCGTTTCTTTCGTGATCCCCTCGGCATGCCCCTCCAAGACAACCGCTCGCAATCCCAGAGCCCCTTCCGTCTCGACATGCCCACCGTCTCCCCGGCCCAGCTGGCCTTTTCCGCCATGCAATACCTGCCTGTCCCCGTCATCGTTCTCAACAACCTCAAGACCGTCGTTCTCGCCAACGAGGCCATGGGTAGAATGATGGGCATTATAACCGACGACACTGACGGCGACGATTTTTCAATGACCATTGATCGACTCCGCGGCCAGACACTCTCGCAGGTCGGCATCGACATGCTGCAGGATGGCAAGCCTGTCTGGGTCACCTGGGAGACCTTCTTCGACACGTTGGTCAATGAAATCGGCGCCCACCGGCCGACTTCTCAGCAAAGCCCAATATCCGTAGTCGCCGCCGCCGGTGACGCCACGCCCACCATTGACGGTCCTGCGAGCCCTGGCAAACAACGCCGTTGCATGCCCGCCAAGCCCACCCAAGATGCCATTATCGAAGTCATTGTTTCCAGAAAAGGCTTGAATAAGACCACTTTTGACAGTCGCTACAAGTCCAAAGAGTCGGAATTTCATGCCTTTGCCAAAATGATTGTTACCGTCTGGGAAGTCGAGGACAAGCAGGTCTACTTCACCCTCACCTTCACTAGCACACAGTCCACGCCCTCGACACCTCTCAACAACAAAAAAAGTGTTGCCAAATCCATGGCCCTGGAAGCCGCAGAACGAAAAACCATCAGCAATTCAAATTCCCCCTCCGTCGCTTCTAGCCGAGACTCGAGCTCTCCAGCCCTCAACACACCCAGCTTCCTCACCATGTCCTCCAGTCCCTTCCCGCCCATGGGTCCGCCATCGATTGCCGCTCACTCGCCTTCTAGTACGCCTTCTGTCTTGCAGAAAATTATTCGCATGAAGGATGCTCTCCTGGACAACACCCAGATGCCCATCCTGGCCATGTGGAAGGATGGCAGTGTCACATTTCCAAACAAAGCCGCTCGCTTGCTGCTCCCTCATGACGCTGATTTGGACTCTTCATCCGATGGCTTCGACTTGCTAAAGAACTGGGAAGTGTGGACTGAAGACTTTGGAAGGAGGCTTGAGGTGGACGAGCATCCCCTTTCAATCTTGCTCAAGACAGCCACACCTTTTGCCAGCATCCGTGTTGGTGTATTCGACACTACAGGTAAACGCCTGGTATATGATCTTCTCGGCGAAGCCATCACAGACGAAAAGACCGACGAGTTTCTTGCCGGCGTCGTCACTTTCCGAGATGTCACTATAATGACCGAAGAAATTTCCCTCATCAAGGAGCGCGACGAGGAGCGTTTCAAGATCATCTGCGATACCATGCCTCAGCTGGTATGGACGGCTACCGCTGCGGGAATGCATGACTTTTTCAATACTCGTTGGTACAACTATACCGGGCTAGCGCCTGAGCAGTGCCTCGGCTTGGCCTGGCAGGGCTGCTTCCACCCCGAGGACAAAATCGAGGCACTGTCACGATGGCGTGCTTCCCTGGAGACGGGAAACCCCTACTTCATGGAATACCGCTGCCGCAACAAAGAGGGCGAGTGGCGATGGTTTTTGGGGCGTGCTCTCGCCGTGCGCAACCCCGAAACGGGCGAAATCGAAAAATGGTTTGGCACTTGCACCGATGTCCACGAAAGTATAGAGACGAAGCTGGCAGCTAAGCAAACGCGCCAGCAGCTGCTTAGTGTCATTGCGCACTCGCACGTCACCATCTTTACCGTTGATCCCAACCGCCGTGTAACGATGCTCGAGGGGGCTTTGATCTGGGACACCACTTACCAAGACACCGAAAAAGGCCGCTGGTTCATTGGTGAGGACATGTACACCGTCTTCAACCGGCTAACCGAGCAAATGCCCGAAGGGGAACGACCAGACTGGCTCAATTCCATCGAAGAGATACTTGAAGGGAAGCGGTTTGAAGACATCAAAGAGCACGGGCTCGATGATCGATGGTACCGTACGCGCTTTATTCCCATGTACGGCAAGCGAGTGCAGAATGGAATGCGAGCCAATGTCGAAGGCGTCATAGGCGTTGTCATGGACGTTACCGCGCTAAAGGATAGCGAGGAAGCCCTCCGAGTACAATCGCGCGACAAGCATAGAGCTATGGCCAACGAAGCCGCTGCCAACGAGGCCAATCGGCTCAAGAGTCAGTTTCTAGCAAACATGTCCCACGAAATCAGAACGCCCATCACTGGTGTTCTCGGTATGGCCGAGCTTCTCGGCGACATGAGCTTAGACGAAGAACAGCGTGACTACGTTGACAATATTCAGAGCTCGGCGACATCCCTGCTGACGGTAATCAACGACATTCTCGACTTTTCCAAGGTAGAATCCGGCCGACTCGACATTGAGGAGGTGCAATTTTCCCTCTCCATAATCCTCAAAGAAGTTGTGCGCATGCTCAAATTTGCGGTCGAGCGCAAGAATCTCGACTTTCAGTCCAACATTAGTGACGACATCGAAAATGACCTGGCCGTCATTGGAGACCCTGGCCGTGTACGGCAAATCATCACAAACTTGCTTACAAACAGTATCAAATTTACAAGTCAGGGCTATGTCCGATTTTCAGTGCGAAAGGAGAAGGAGACGACAGATTCCATCATTATCAAGTTTATAATCGAAGACACTGGCATTGGTATTCAAGACGACGTTCGCCAAAAGCTCTTCCAACCCTTTAGCCAAGGAGACGCTTCAACTGCCCGCAGGTTTGGTGGAACCGGTCTTGGCCTTACCATCTGTAAAAATCTCCTCGACTTGATGCACGGTCAAATCACTCTACAGTCCACTGTGGGAAGTGGCACAACGGCAACCTTTTGGATTCCTTTCCATAAACCTCAACGACGCAAGGCGCGGAATGTGGAAGCCGGTGCTATTCCTGATCGCTTGCAGTCAGATCTGAGCGTATCTTGCAACAGTTCAGAGTATGAAAACGCCGTGGCTGGTACGCCTGCGGGCTCGGATGGCTCCTCAGGGCTCGCCGGGCTTCGTCGACGCTACTCTGCGCGATCATCCCAGAGTATCGAACAAGATCTGCCGCGATCGGAACGAGCTGCCTTTCACATTCTTGTTGTCGAAGACAATGCAGTGAATCAAAAGATTGCAACCCGGACTATTCGGAAACTAGGCTTCCAAGTGACTGCGACATGGAATGGCAGAGAGGCTCTGGAGTATGTGCTCGGAGCGAGCGAGGGTCGAAACGCCAAACCTGACATCATTCTCATGGACGTGCAGATGCCCATCATCGATGGCTACAAGTGCACGCACCTGATGCGTCATCACCGCCCGTACAAAGGGCTCATCCACGACGTCCCTATTGTTGCCATGACGGCCTCTGCCATCCAAGGAGATCGGGAAAAATGCAAGAAAGCTGGCATGGATGACTATTTAGCCAAGCCCGTGACAATGTCCATTCTCGAGCGCATGTTGATTCGTTGGTGTATTTCACGCCGTCGAGAGACTCCTCTTCCGGACCACGCGACATCAGACTGCTCGGAGCAAAGTGAACACTGTGACACGTCCAACGTTCCTCAGATTGCCGTGGCCAATAACGCGGCCTTCTCCAAAACGAGCCTCGATTCTGGCAACGAAATGCAAGACGACTCTATGTGTGGGCCCGTGACGCCGACACCAGCCACGATGCGTGGCCGCGAGGAGCTGTCGCCCTTTGATTCACCGTCGGTGGTCAACATGCCGCCGCGCGTGCCTCGTCCCGAACGAGACAAGGAGTTCTCCAGCTTGCTGCAGGAGACGAAGCTCATTGACGCCGCAGGTGGACCGACCGCCAATCTGCGCAGCAATAGCTTCCAGGAACAACAAGGCTCTGGGGAGGCGCTGACGGAAGCCAATGTCAACAAGCTTGATATTGAGAACAAGCAACCGCACAGCTAACGGCCGAAGCCGTATCACCTTATAACCGCACCATGACAACCGTACGCAAACATATCTTACGACTTCTTAATACATGAAAGCAACAATGAGCGAAAGCGATTTTTTTTTCACGGCCACTTTCTACGAAAGTGGTCGCTTGGGAACCTTTACGGTACGGCGCAATTTTCTGTTTCAAACATTCCGGGCTTTGGAGATATCAGTACGGATTTTATATACTTTATTCATCTTTTTGCTGGGGAGTTGAGCATTTTGCATTTTGGGTTATTGCCGTCCATCTGCCACCCTTGTTCGGTCTCTTGGCATTGTTTCCTCGTGTGCCTTTTCTATTCTTATTCATGGATGACAGGCAGGGGTTTCTGGCGCAGATACTGTCTCATCATTTTTCTTCTCTTTCAGGCATGCTGTCGCGTGATGAGAATAAGTGCGGGGGGTGGATCGTGGGGGGCAGGGGGGATGCTTTTTTTCGTTGATTTTATCAGTGCAAAAGGAGGAAGATCTTTGTTTTTGTTTTAGAATGGAAGGGACTGGGTATTAAAATACACGGCTACAAGGAAAAACAGGTTCAGGGATGCATGGTTGGGGGGTCTTGTCTGTACATGATGAAATGTAATGCCAACAACACACATAAAAAACGATGCTACATGATACTGTGCCAAGACGATGTTTGGAAATGCGGGAATGCAGCGTGACTCGTGACGCACATGGCCATGACAAGATGGTTGGAAATGAGGTGAGAAATGAGGTGATGAATAATGAGGTGATTTTGGCATTCCGCATCTTCCATTTCAATGCAAGTGAATGAAATGTGAAGACGTTTGGGGAATTCTATGCTTTGCTATTTGCAAGTCGCCCTCTTCAATGAAACATGATTAGTCAATACGTGGAAAAAAAATGAATGTCGAGACTTTGGGGTATCAAGATGACCAATAATGATGTGCTCTGCTATTTCGATTTTTTTTCTCCGCTGAAACAAAAGTCCAAGTCGTCAATAAATGCATACACGTGATAAATAAAAGAAGACATGAAAGCCTACACAACCCATTTCCATCCAAAGAAATCAAAAAAAGACCCTAGACTCCCGTCTCTGCTGAATACAAAAAAGTTGTCGTGTTGCTTTAAAAGTGTTCCTTCCAGAAGCGGAACTGGACTTCGCGGGCCGTAGCGCTCTTGCAAGCAGTCTTAATGTCGCGAGCTAGGGAAGGATTGTTAGTCGACGAAAATCATGGGTGTGGAGGGGAAAAAACATACCAGCTGCCGAGGGGCCGCAAAAGTAAACACCGACGGTGGTGCGCATACTTCCCTCGAGGCCGTTCATGTAGGAGCGGTCGAGGATGCCATCACGCATCGTGGTGAAGAGGCGGCGGAAATCCGGGCGGCCAAACTGCGTGCGGGCCTTGAGTTCCGTTAGGGGATCGGCGGTGGCGCCGACGCTGTTGAGGACAATGTTTTGCGTCGTGTCCATGTCGAGCTTCTGCGTCAGGTACGTGTGAATCTTGAGGAACTCGACGCCGTTGCTGCCGGGCAGGCGGGCCGCCTCGTTGGACTGCTCCTCGAGCGAGGACAGTAGCGTTTGAAACCACTCAAACGAGCCCGTGTCCTTGCAGACCCAGATGAACTCGACACGGCGCAGGCGCGTGGGCGGGTTGGGCGAGTTGCGCAGGTGCCAGATGTTCTTGAGGATCGAGGCCCAAGGCGTGACACCGATGCCGGTACCGATGAGGACGGCGATTTCATTCTCAAAGACGTCCTCGGCGGGCGCTCCATAGGGACCGTCGATGCGGAGAGCGGGCATCTGCTGGCCGTTTTGCAGGGCTACTTCGTACATGCCCATCGGATCCACGCCGTCGTACAGCTTCGCTTGCGCGTTACCGGCACCGAGAGCGTCACCGAGAGCCTGGGTAAAGTCACCGACTTGGCGAACGTGAACGGACACGTACGGGTCAAACGGGCACGAAGTAATGGTAAAGGGGTGCCACTGGTACTTGGAGATGGAAGGGATCTGGAGGAAAAGCCACTGGCCAGCCTTGTATCGGAAGGAAGGCTTGGCGAACTGAATCTCGACGACATCGTAGGGGTGGCGAACGACTCGGGTGATCTTGGTCTCGCGGCGAGCACGAATCTCACGGTAAAGACGCTCCATAAGATAGAAACCGCCAGTCCACAGCTCCCATCGCCAACCCAGATAACCGATGCAGTGCGTCCAGTATTGTTCGCCAGCAAAAGGCGAGAATGCGTCGACAGAGTCACGGACAAAGCAGCCGGTCGTGTGCGTGTACAGTGCCAGGAAAAAGGGAATGAAAAGGTGGTGCGTGTACCAAAACGTCTCAAAAGACTGTTGGCGGATGCGGGCGTGGGCAGTAGTGTACATGAGCATCATGCAGAGCAGCATGACGTGGCCAGTGATGCCACCAGGCTGGCCATAATGAATCTGAAGAGCCGAGACGGGTCGAATCTGCGTCTTTTCGACATTGTAAAAGTTGACATAGTGGGCGCCAACGTGGGCAATGCTGAATACCAGGAGAGAGTAGGCGAGTTGTCTGTGCAGCCAGATGTTTTCGTCGAGTGGTAGAAATCGAAGTTTCGGACGAACCCATCGCATAATTGTGCGGCAAACCGGAAGGAGAATGAGCATTCCATCGACGCTCAGGACGAGACCAGCACCACGTGAAATCCAAACCGAGAACTTGAGTGTGTTGAGACCAGCCAGTCGCTCATCCGCCGCTTGTTTCCACCTAGTTTACGTGAGCAAAAATCTCGAGTGTATGAGCGCATGTGCCTTACCAGCCGTAGGCAAAGATGGCCCAGTGGAATACCCAGAAAAGAATATGAAATGTGAGTTTTCTAGCAGTGAACTGCTTTAGAAAGAGCTCACGGTAGCCTAATTGTCCAGCCATTTTGAAAAGGGATTTAGTTAAGCATAGGGAGGTGAGAGAGACTGTTCATGTGTCGACCGGCGACAGGAAGCTGGGATGACAAGATATCCAAGAGTGTCGGCAGGTGACGTATATACCCAGGTCGTGACGTGAAAGAATGCAAGCGCCGTCGCTCAAAGGCTCGAACAGAGAAGGAAAGAAACCAAAATGTAAGATTAGACGTGGTGAAATGAAGGAATTAATCTGAGCCAGCAGGAGAAAGAGTGAACAGACACCGGTGGCCCCAAGTTGAGAGGATGAGTCGGAGAAAAGGTGAGAAATGGGACGAGAAGAAGAGAGGCGATATGGGCTGAATTAAGATGATAAATGCCGGGGGAGAAGCAGGAGAAAGCCGGGCTCAGAAACGGGAACAGACCCTAGGTGTGTCACAGAGCAAAGGGAAACCCGGTGTGTTGGTGGTGCAGGACCACTGCTTCAATTCGTCCGGATAAGTAAACTTCCAAGACTTTTGAAACCAAGACTTCGGCGCCGCCTGAACTGTCAGCAGTGGCACTGGGGAAGGCGTGCAAGAAGGTGTAGACGGGTGAGAGGGCGAATTTTCGTCTGAGCAAGTAAAATTGGCGGAAGGCAAGATGAGAGCCCAGGGAACCGGATCACAGAGGTTGCGACGAAGGGAGCCGCAAAGATGCGACGCTGAGTGTGAGAGAGGCGGTTGGAGGTGGTGGACGCAGGTGTTTCGAAGGTGGCTAGGGTGTTTTGAGATGGCAGCGAGTCACTATGCAGAACAAAAGCCGCAGAAGATGGGGATTCAGGGCGATTCGGGTCGACGAGTATCAGAAGCGGACGGCGCGTGAGCAAAAAAATCTATTGTGCAAAGGATAAAGGACAAGACACGAGAAGAGCGAAGCCGTGCGGCTGGGCAGAGTGACTTGTAGTACTATCGAGTTGACGAGTCTCAACGGCAGTGGGACACTGCGAGGATGTGAGGAGAGACGGTCCCCGCCGCGGAAGACTAGCGGCATCCTGGGGCAAGGAAATTGGCCAAAGAGGCAGCGGCGATGGGGAGGCAATCGAGACTGCTTGTGCTCTCAGTGGCTGCATAAATTTGGCACCGAGCGGGCCCGGCGCTTAGAGAATTGAACGTGGCCATTGAGCGACGGCTGAGGCTGCAGTGTGACGGGGCTAGTGTCTGGGTCGAGGACGGGGTGTGTGGTTGTGTGGGTTCGGCAGAGGAGGAATGAGTGAATCAGAGGGGGAGAAGTGCTGGCAGGGTGGATGGATGGTGGTGATGGTGATGGTGATGATGTTGATGCAAAGTGAGCTGACGGAGGGAGAAATGATGCTATCGAGAGTCTCGAGCGTTTGTTGACGAGGACTGGCAGCTGGCGGGTTGGCAGCTGGCAAAGCGGTCAGAGGGGCGCCGGCAGAAATGGCCGTTTACCGTTTACAGGCACCTGAGTAGTTTACCGACCGACCCAAGGTATCAAGGTATCAAGGTACGAATATCGTGGACATTCGCCAAGCAAACCTACTAATAGAGTGGCCGCTCAGCTAGCCAGCCTCTTTTCTTTCAACTGTACTCGGGACCCACCTACGATTCGACGCCCGTGATTCCAGGTGTAGTTACTTGGGTGGTCCTTCTGTTAGGACTTGGGAGAATAATTTAAGTATAAGTAAGATAAGTAAGATAAGCAAGATAAGCAAGATGAGTAAAATAAGAGGGATAGTAAAATAAAGAAAATTGAAAAGAGAAAGAAGTTAACAAATAATAAGAAAATATAGAGTAGTAAGAATAATAAGGAAGAGCTTAATGTTCCTGTCCCCCTGGTGCCATTGTCTTGCTCCCACTTCCGCACTATAGTGCTCCACCCGGCCTGTTTCAGGCGTATCGGAGACAGCAGCGAACATGCTCCTGTACAGAATCCATCTCATGCACGTTTTGTCACGTCTGATCATCCGTTCCTCCGTCACCCTCATTACCATCTGAAAAGCGGCGGCAATATATCTGGCGCCCGATCGTCCAAATAAGAGAGGCGCAGCGATTCACTGTGCAAAAGAAGCCAAGCCCCCCCCCTCCTATCTTGTTGTCCTACCCGCCGGCTACCGTGCGTCAGGTAATCGATTCGTACAAACATTCCACGTGGGCCCGGAGTTTGGTGGCGGGCGCTGGGCGCTTAAAGGAGACAAGCATCGGCCAGTAGTTCTAGTTACAATAGAAGAACAAGGTGTGGTGTCACAACTAACGGCTATTAAAAGCTACTCGAACAATGGGCCGCTTCGCGCGCGCACAAGGAGATCTCGAAGGACGACTCGTTGGCCCGTGGCACAACCCGCGATGCATCAATGACGCTTGAATGCTGCTTCAGCCCGCGGGTGAGCTGTAAGGTATATCCCTTATTAAGGGCGTGAGGACTGGCGGTCATGTTTATCCATCAATTATCTGGAATAATAGTAGCGGTGCGGGCGCATGATTGTTGGCGACATGATCCCCCTGTTGGCATAGAGTACTTGGAACTTTTGGTTACTCATGATTGCCAATACTTGTCAGCACACCACTGATGAAGCTTGGGCACTGTTTAGAACAATTGTAACTGGGCTCAGAACCACTGTAAGTGGGCTTGGCATACACAATCTATTGTGAAGCTTCAATAAACGCTGGTACGAGTAGTGGGCCATGTTTGCCTGCCTCTTCTTGATGGAGAGTTGTCCGGCCGTGTCAACGTACATGAACATAGTCATAATTGAAAACCTGTATGGCCGTGGCAATGTGGTAACAATACCACACATGATCAGTGCCCAGTTTGCGAGAATACAGGTATTGCCATTGTTACCGAGTGCAGTGCGCCGGCACTTGAAGACGTGCGTTGGCATACAGCGCACAGACAGGTGCTACTATTCGGAGATGTTTAATAGATGGCTCTGGTAACAGAGAAGGACGAGTAAGAAGAAATTGAACAAGAAAAAACAGCAAATGGAAGGACAAAACACGGTTCGACGGGGAGACTTGGTTTATCCAGGAAGCGAGGTTGGCCCGGTGGCTGGCTGTCGGCCAAGAGGGCTGAGCCGTGATGACCCCGCCGATCTGGACAAGGTTCGCCGACGATGGAAACTCCAAAACTTCAATTCACATGAAGAGAGAAAAAAAGGCAGAAAAGGAGGCGAAAAATGTGAGTCGAAGAAATCAGGGATAATGTCGCAGACGTTTGCAAAACAACCTGTCTTCAGCGCAGTCATTCAGCGACATTTTTGCCTTTTGCTGCCTGGGTGTGGCTGTGCCAAGGCTACGCCTGCTTCATGACGTACCAATAGGCAGCATGCATATTCGCTGCACCACTGAATTTTCTTTCAACGGCAGAGAAAGTATGTCGCCAAGCTTCATGATTTTTCCCTGCTGCTTCATTCCTCCCCCAATCCTCTCCCACGGCGTGCTTTCAGTACCTCGGTCCAGCTCGCAACGCCTTCGCTCGCCCTCGCTCTAGCTCATGAGCTCCTTCAAGCTTCCCCACGAGCCCACGGCCCCCCCAGCTACTTTTTGACCGAGCAGCATGTCCGGCAGCATTTCCACCGACGATGTGCGCCGCTACCAGGAACCCTACAGCGGCCACCGACCTGTTCCGACAATCACAAAATACCGCGAGGAGCTGGCACTGCGGCAGCAAGAAGCCATGCAGCACGACGAGGTAGCAGCCCCTGCCGTCATCGTCACTGATGAGGACCTCGCCGAGCTGCGCCCCAGCCGCTCGATGCTGTCTCCGGGCCCGCGTCCTTCGTCGTCTCTGGGAATACGGCGCGCGCTCAGTGTCAGGGGTAGGAGCCGATCCCGAAGCCGCAGCCGCGGCCCGGATGAGGAGGATGACAGACCCCAGAATCTGCCCATGATCGACACGTCCCAAACGGACCCGGCCCTGACCGATCCCCGCCAGCGTCGCAAGGAACTCGGCTCCAAGGGCAAAGAGAAGCGCCGGCAACGCGCCGAACGGGAAGTCACCGACCCCGTCACACACCAGACTATCATTATCCGGGATTTTGACGACGACGCGCTCGAAAACGTGACGTTTAACGATGCGGCCACGCTTGCCCCCAGAAAGTCGACGTCCTCGTCACGCGACGAGCCGACCGGCACCAAGAAACCCTCTGACCCGGCAGCACTCTATCGAGAATTCCCCGTTCCCGATTTTGGAGGCTTGCGCGACGAGATTGAGCAAATTAGCCGTCAGGGCGCCACCGTCGGCGTTTTCGGCGCCGCCATCATCCTCATCGCCGCCTACGAGATATACAAGCTGCTTCCCACCTCGACCAAGCAGGGCAACATCCCCTGGTTTTTGTTCTATGGCGGCTTCTTCCTCATGGCCTATCTTGCCATTTTTGTACGCGACTTTAGCTCCAGGCAGACGAGACAGCTCTTCGAAGACGAGGTCTGGCATGCGCACCGCGAAAAGATGAAGGCCGAGGCCGACGAGAGCACTCATGAGCGCACCGTCTGGCTCAACTCTGTCCTGCGGACATTGTGGCCTATTATCAACCCCGATCTCTTCGCCAGCTTTACCGATATCCTCGAAGATGTCATGCAGGCCTCGATTCCCAAAATTGTCCGCATGGTCAGCATTGAGGATATCGGCCAGGGCAGCGAGCCGCTGCGCATCCTCGGCATCCGCTGGCTGCCGAGTGGCGCCACTTCAGAGACGCTGCGCCCCAAAGACGGCACCGGGAAAGACGAAGGCGACAAAACCCGAGCGAAAGACGCGGCGGCCAGTAACCCCTTTGGTCCTCACGTCATGGATGATGAAGAAGGCTCCTTTGTCAACTTGGAAATCTCATTTGCGTACCGAACCCGGGCCAGCTCGAGAATGGCCAAGCAGCGCAACAATGACCTGCATCTCTTTGTGGCATTCTACCTGCCAGGAAACATCAAGATCCCGGTATGGGTGAACCTACACGGTATGATTGGTACTGTCCGAGCCCGACTTCAGCTCATCGCAGACCCACCGTTCATCTCTCTCTGCACTGTGACGCTTATGGGCCAGCCCAAGGTGGCCATGAGCTGTGTGCCTCTGGTGCAGCGGGGCCTGAACATCATGGATGTCCCGCTGATTAGCAATTTTGTGCAGGCGGCCGTCGACGCTGCTGTGGCGCAGTACGTTGCGCCCAAGAGCTTGACTATTGATTTGCAGAAGATTCTGGTGGGCGAAGACTTTAAGAAGAACACCTTGGCCAAGGGTGTCTTGATGGTCACCATCAAGCGTGGCTACGATTTCAAAATGGGCGACGCCGCCATTCCCTTCTTCAGGGAAGGCGGCTCGGACCCCTACGTATCTGTCGGCTGGGCCAAGTTTGGCAAGGTTGTTTGGAGCACCCGCATCATGTTTAAAGAAATGTCACCTTGCTGGGACGAGACCTGTTTTGTCCTGGTCACGCCGGAAGAGCTCAACATTGACGAGCGTCTCCGCGTCCAGCTGTGGGACTCGGACCGATTCACGGCCGACGATGACCTGGGCCGCATCGAAGTCAGTCTAAAGGAAATCATGGAAAACCCAGAGTCGAACGGCAAGATGTCTCATCGCGCCGACGGCTTCAGAGCGCTCAAGTCGGGAGACAACATGCCGGGGAAGCTGGAATGGAGCGTCGGATACTTTTCCAAGACGAAGATTCTCGACAGCCAGTTCCAGCTACAGACGCGGGACCCGCGCGTGCGTAACATGGAACAACTCAATAAAAAGGTTGAGCGCACCTGCGAACGCAAGCTGCGCGAGGCTATGCTCAAAGACACCACGCTAGAGCGCCACGAAGAGGATATGGAGAAGAAGCGCGTGCTCGAGTTCAAGACGGAGCACGACGAAATGATCATTTCGGCGCCGCCTCCAGAAGATTATCCGAGCGGTCTGCTCAGCATCCAGATTCACAACCTGACAGGTCTCGAAATTAAGAAGCTCAGCAAAGAGCACAAGTCCAAGTTTGGAAGTGCCAGCGACGATGAGGAGGAGACTGGTGAAGGCCTGCCCTCGTCGTACTGCACCATTGTTATTAACCATCGAAAAACCTTCAAGTCTCGTGTCAAGCCTCAGAATAGCAAGCCGTTCTTTAACGCGGGCTGCGAGCGCTTCATTAGAGATTGGCGCGACTGTGAGGTCTACGTGTCCGTCCGCGACGCCCGTTTGCATGAAGATGATCCTCTGCTGGGAATCGTGCACCTACCTCTGGCTCAAGTATTCAAGCAACGGTCTCAGGTCATGGGGTGGTGGCCCATCTCGGGCGGCATCGGCAATGGCCGTATCCGCATCTCTCTCGTGTGGCGCAGCGTGTCGCTCCAAGCGCCACGGAACCTGCTCGGCTGGCAGTACGGCACGCTCGATATCCGCCACAAGGCTATTGGCACAGACGTGCCGGAAGAGCTGCGCAGCTGTAAGATTCGTCTACAAACCAATATCAGCACGGGTAAGATGTATCCCTCCGCTACAGAAGACGGCCACGCTGTTTGGGCGACCAAGTCGAGCAAGCATGTTGCTCTGGCGCTGCACCAGCGCTATAGCAGCTGCTTGTCTCTCACCTTTGTCGATGGCCGACGTCTCCTGGGCGAGAGCATTTCCGCGTTTTGCGTGCTCTGGCTCAAGGACGTGCCCGACGAGGAGGAGCAGGAGATTGATCTCCCCATTTGGAAAGGCGACTATAAACGCGCCACGTCCAACTGCCTGGAGACGTGCGGCGACAAAATGGGCACCTTGAAGCTCCGGCTGACGCTGTGGGCGGGCATGGGCAGCGCGCACACGAGCTGGGCCAGCGGCAGCGAGCACTTGCGGCAAGTGGTGGAGGTGATTGACACGGCGCGCGACATTCTCCAGACGGACGACTTTGAGAGGAGCGCCGGCATCGTGGACGCGGACACTGCGGCGGACTCGTCGGATGACGACGGCCCCGACAATAACGCGGACAATGACGACGCAAAGAGCCAGCACCACAACCACCGGCACACGCGCCACGGGAGCCCCGGCGCCGGCCGGGACGCGGAGCTGCCCGACGGCAGCACCGCCGACAAGCAGAGCATGCTGGACCAGGTGCGCGACTACAAGAAAAAGGCCAAGACGCTGCACCGTCAGCACCGGGGCATCATGCAGTGGAAGATTCCGCGCACGGCCAAGTGGGTAAAGAACAAGCTGGGCCGGGTGGAAGACGGCGTGTCGGGTATTTTTGAGCATGATGTGAAGCAAAGGGCGGAAATTGAGACGGAAGTCTAATCCTGTTTCCATGTTGTCAAGACTAGGTCCTTTTTTTTAATGATGCACACGAAATGTTTTCTCTTTCTTCAAGCTTGAAGGGGGTACTTTGCATATTCGGCGACGGGTGGAAAATGAGCCAAAACGAGCAGCGTTTGTATGCAAATTAATAGATAGAATGGATAGACCAACAGATGACACTGATTCCTGTTGTTTGAAGTAGCTTGGATGCCAAACTTTTTTGACATGGTGAGCAGTGCATGTGAGATTCTAAATCTATATGCTTTTAATGATTATAATAGTCTATCGTTTGTGCCGCCCGACATACGTCTCGCTTTTGACAGCCTAGCATCGTAGGTATTTATTACGCCGTCTCTACCGGGTTCTAGAAAAGTAAAAAGGCCGGGGAATGGGAAAGAGGGCAGAGCAATTATTTGCTGTTGACCCAGCTGAGATAGCTGTTCCAGCCAATGGAAACGACATTGGCAAAGAGGACGCGGTACTGGAGGGGGAGAAAGGCAAAGTTGATGGTCTGGACAAAGGGCCAGACCATCCAGTTGGTCTGGAGAGCGGGCCACCACGTCTTTTCGAGGCGCTCCTGGGCCGAGGCGCCCTCCATGGTGGCCATGCTGCTGAGGAAGAGGCCAATCATGGTCGGCGCAAAGACGGACTGGTCGACGGCGACGCGCGCAAGGATCTCGGCGCGCTTGTTGGGCAAGGTGATGCGGCGGGAGAGAAAGTTGAACCAGGTTGTGGCGGCGGGCCCAAAGACGACTTTTCGTTTTGACGTTAGTATTTTCCTTCCCTCTCTCTCTCCCTCTCTCCAAAGCCTGATGAGAGCTTGGGGGAGGGGGGACATGATGCAAAAAAAAAACGTACCACCGCCGTAGAGGGCCATGCGACCGGTACGGGAAAAGTCGTGCTTGTCGAGACCGCGCTGGTCGACGAGCTGCTGGGCGGTAATGTCACCGGTAGCGAAGAGCACGGCGGTGGTTATGCTCTGCGTGAGGAGCGGGCGCGCGGCGAGGCGGCCATTGTACCTGTTGTTTGAAAAGAGGCCGTTTGTTCAGCTCATGATGAAGAGGGGAGGGGGAAGGCACAAAAACGGCGAGGTCAAACATACCAGCGGAGAAATGAGACAACCATTATGAAGTGTGAGTATGTGTGAAAAGAGAAGGAAGAAGGAGACGAAAAGAATTCTTTGTTTGATATGAGGGGGGGGGGGTTGGCGGCGATATCGGCGGGATAGATGAAGGAAGAAATCAAGGGGAGAAAAGGGACAAGGAGAAAATGAATGTAGACGCTGTGAGAGGTGAGGATGCCGTGCAACGAAAGGACAGCAAATGAGGGCAGAATTAAGTTGTCAGCGACGGGAATGATGAGAGGAGAATTCAAAGGGACAGATGATTTTGACCCTTTTTCGACCTCTTCCTTGTCAAACATGCCCAACACCTGGGGTTCCCCATATTTAAAAAAAACTTGGCCACCAACAAGTACTGATACAGGTATTCCGGAAGAGAGCTAGAATAATTATAAAAATGAAAAGAGAATAAGAAAATAGTGAGAAAAAAAAACAGTACTACACTGATTCTTGTGTTATTTTCCTTCATTTTGCAATCCATTCCTCTGTTTCGCAGGCATCGATGCAGCAAGCTTGCGCCCGCCCGGCACTTGGCTCGCCCTTCCCGATCTCGTAGCTCCGCCTCCGCGCGGGAGCGTCGCCCACCAATCTTGGGGCCAACAACCCGTCTTTGAAAGGATTGCCTGAAATGGACTCCCGAGAGGAAGTGTTGCTTATTCACCCACCTGGTTCTTGAATGACTTTTGACTAGCCATTCCCATCCTTGCTATCAATCCTCAGCACGTGTTGCCCCTAGGTAACTCGGCACCACCCCTGCCGCTCCGCCGGCTGTCAGGGGAAGTTATGCGTGGCCCAAGCTCTTGCCCTTTCTTCCCATGGCTCGAGTCTGGGAAGCTACCAACGATCTTATTAGGCAGCCAGCATTTTCGTGACTTTTCACATAGAGTAGGATCGACGGTGAGCCGTCTCAGCGTACACTGCCCGGCCTCCCTCATCACCACAACCCGTCTTATTATTCGGCCGCGCGCCATCGTATTCCTACACCGTCACGCAGAAACGTCAACCAGCACCATTCACGTACACTGAAACAGTCACAGCCAACACGCTCACCGACATGACGGGCGCCAACAGCTGGGCGTCCCTCGAGGCGCGCTACGGAAAGCTCTTCCGGACGCTCACCTGGGTGGCCTTTATCCCCGCCGTCCCCATGCTACTTGCCCACGGCTTCATGTCCAAGAATGCCGTGCCGGTCGCCGGCCTCGTTCCGCAGTCGCTCTCCACCGTCGCGGGAATATGGCTCCTCCGCCGCAAGAGCAAGGCCCCCGGCGAGACCGGCGGGGAGGGCGGCGGCGGCGACCGCCTCATGAGCTCTGTCGAACATGCCGTCGAGGACGGCCTCGAGGAGGTCGATTCTCTTAGTGAGAAGTTGTCCCACCCGTTTCTTGTGTTTGCCTTTGACATAGCGATTGCTGCGGGCATTATGGTTGTCCTGGTGTATACGTGGAAGTCATCGAGCACATCGGCGGCGCTTAGCATGCTCGCCGCATATGCGACGATTCCCCTGATTCTGAGCTTGTGAGTACGCCGGCGGCCGCGGATGCAGTCGGGACGCTAATCCACTGTAGTATCTCGCATGTTGCCCTCGCTTTCGCCGCGCTCTGGGACGGCCTCGCCATCCACGGCCACATAAAATGGGCCGCCGCGCGTGCCATTGACTCGGACTGCCCCAACTGCAGCCACGGTCTCTGGCCCGAACGCCCGACGATGCCCTGGTCGCGATTCTTCCAGAAGAAGACCTCAGTCTCGTACGCCCCCGTCTTTACGGACGGAGCCCAGTCATACCACTCGGAGGACGAAGACGACCATGGAATGCAGGGTTACGGTATTGGGCCCGAGGCCATTGAAGTTTTGCCCAAGAAGAAATGCAAAAAGGCGCCGACAGTCGTTGACGAGACTTCGGCTCTGTTGGAGTAATGTCGGAAGAAATCGGCTCGTGTCGCCATTTGACTTCACGCGCTGCAGTTGTTTGATCAGAGATTGCTCTGTTTACGATACCCTGTGAGCCTTGTCTTTGTGTGTTGAGTTGTCGAATACCCTATTTGTGGTGCTGGAAACAAGTGCTTTGCTGTTTGTCGCCTCTCTTGAGGACTTGACCTACCTAACTAGAACCTATGACCGCTCAGATCCTCTATAGTTAAGAGTTATGCGTTAGATTGAGATTGATGAAATGAAGACGCGCCATTCTATTTCGCTTTGCGACGAGGCTGGATTTGCGCCTAACATGGTGAAGCTATGTAGTGGAAGCATGAAGCTGAGTGAAACGGCAGTCAGTAATCTTTAATGGGTCTTTGTCACTGCAGCCAATGAGGCCACGGGCCAGCTGCGTCTGTTGGATATGATCTCAGTTATACGGCATTCAATTCACCTCGGTTTTTTTTTTCATTTTTCTCTTTCGCTTCGGAATCTTTAGGTATTTGGAAGAAGGGAAGCAAATAGTATCTCTTCTCATCCGTGCTGGCTTACAAAACTGCGTGAGTTTGACATGAGCTGATTGCTGATTGTCGATTTGGCCCACACTCGGTCGCTGCCTTAGGCCACCCCCTCACCCGACTTTTTGACCGCTAGCCTGTGCAACCACCTTTGATGACTGATTACCGTCTTCTTTGATCCAGGTTTTCGACGGCAAAGTGCACCGTACCGCGTACTGTCGAACCCCGCGTCTTACTAACATCAGGATCTATCCTGTCACAACTCGCTTCATCTCGCCCCTCCTTCTCCTCCTCTCCCGACAAACGCAACCGCCATCCCCGTATCCAGCCGAACGATCGACTCATCTCACAAATCCCCCCATCACGATGTTGCCGTCCTCGGTGCGTCGCGTCGTCTCCTCGGCGCCCCCGGCGGCTACTCGTGCGGCGGCGTGCGCCTCGGTGCCCGTCGTCATGCGCGGCCACCAGCGCCGGTTCTCCTCGTCCAAGCCCTCGCGCCCCGACAACGGCGGCGGCCCCAGCGACTTGTCGGCCGGCCAGTCGGTCCCGTCGTCGTCCTCGTCGTCGCGGCCTGACGGCAAGACCGCGGGTGACAAGCGCAAACGAAAGAGCAAGGAGGCGTCGGCCCGCGACGCCTCGTTCAAGAAGCTGCCCAGCGTCCCCGCCACCCACCACATGTCCCACGAAGGTATGCCGCGAATCATGATGACGGAGGAGAAGGCGAGAAACACTCGGGCTCCTTTTGTCCCACACCCCTCCCAATCTGGCAACCCGCCCATTGCTGTCGTGCCGGATGTAACATGCTGACATTGCTTTTTTTCTGTTAGCCCTCGGTCTCTCGAGCTTCTTCTCGCTCCACCGTCCCATTTCCATCACGCAGACGATGCCGCGCACCGTGTCCGAGGAGCACTTTGCCTCCATCTTTGCGGCCCGCTCCAAGGCCAGCCGCATCTCCGAGACCATGACGACGCTGTCCGAGACCATCGACCAGCTCGAAGGCCCAATGGCCCAGATGACGATTGGCGGGCCGGAGGAACAGATGCAAAACGGCGGCGGCATGCAGCGCCTCGAGGTGCGCAACGCCGACGGCAGCGAGTCCAGCGTGTACCTGCAAGTCGACACCATGTCGGGCGACTTTTTGCCGTTCCGTCCGCCACCCCTGCCTCAGGCCCAGCTGGCCGGCGCCGAGGGTGAGGCCGGAAGCAGCAGCCTGAGCGCCCAGGCTGAAGCAGCCGCCGAGGAGAACCCCCAGCACCGCGTCTACAAGGCCATGTTCACGATTGAAGAGTCGACCGAGGCCGACGGCCAGATCCGCATCGTCGCCCACAGCCCCCGCATCGTCAACGACGACCAGCCTCGCAGCTTCCTCGAGCGCCTCGCCCAGCGCCAGCTGCGCTTCGACGAGGCACGCGCCGCCCGCCGCGCGGCAGCCGGCATCATGCAGCACGCAGCGGGCGAGACTATGGAAGCCATTAGTGTCAAGCGCCAGCGCAAGCTCCGCATGAAGAAGCACAAGTATAAGAAGTTTATGAAGCGCACGAGGAACCTGCGCCGCAAGCTTGACCGCACGTAAAACGGCGATTTCTTTCATGGGGGTTGCATCCTGGCTGGGGCGCGTGTATATTAGATTCAATTCCCTTTGTTTGACTCCTTCATGCTGGCACGTTTTTCATCGGGTGGAAAGGAGGGCTGATGGAACGAGGTCGGCCGACCGGAGGCGGCAGCTTCTGGTTGCGCTGGAGCCCGGTAGTGCTGCCAAGAGCTGTTCTTTCGACTTTGCTTTTTTTTTTGCACAGTATAGCATCCATAGACATTGCAGCAGCAATTCGCCAACATAGAACCGATTTGAAACTTTTTGCGTGGCCACTTGCTTTGCATGCTTGGACTTTCGAAAGCTACAAGGGACGGCTGGGATGTAACTAATTTCCGGTACCAAAGTCAACGAACACTATTCAACGACGGTCTACGCACTGTATTAAAAATGAAGCGAGAAACAAAAAATTAATACAATGAAGTAAGCAAAATAAGAAAGATCAATAAAGTCATAAAGACACAAAAGATAGTAATAATTAGGAAAGACTTATAATCGACCTTCAAATGCCCCACAAAGCTGTCGAGCCGGTGCAACACACCACACCGCCTGGCAGAAACCAACAGCCCGCCAGAATTTTGGATTTGCCCGCAACCAAATTCTAGGCCAAAGTAGGTAGGCAATTTTTCTGCCATTGCTTGATCGAATTCAACCGCGAGATTGACAGAGCCCAGCAACATGTCTTCTCGAAAGCAAGTGTAAGTCAAGTCAATGACTGTTGAAATAAGTCACAAACAT
Source organism: Cordyceps militaris CM01 (assembly GCF_000225605.1). Lineage (NCBI taxonomy): Eukaryota > Fungi > Ascomycota > Sordariomycetes > Hypocreales > Cordycipitaceae > Cordyceps > Cordyceps militaris. The sequence goes on along the minus strand of NW_006271974.1, from coordinate 2,859,054 downwards.
TTTGGTCACTTCTCAGAGCTTGAGCTAACCTTCGCAGCGATCCCCGTATCGGCGCCTTGATTCGCAATGGCCTACAAGAAAAGAAGAGAAGCTTCTTCGTTGTTGTCGGCGACCACAGCAAGGATGTGATTGTGCGCCTGCATTACATCATGTCGCGCGTCGATATCAAGCAGAACAAGTCGGTTCTATGGGCGTACAAGAACAAGCTTCTCAACTTTACCAGGTAAGCAATCGACCACACCGGTTCGAGCCCACAAGGCTTTCCTTGTCGCTAACGTGTATGCCGATTACAGTCACCGAAAGAAGCGCGAGGCCAAGATTAAAAAGGAAATAAAAAAGGGCATCCGCGAAGTCAACGACGAAGACCCGTTCGAGCTGTTCATTTCGCTGCACAACATCCGCTACACCTACTACAAGGAGACGGACAAGATTCTCGGCAACACCTATGGCATGTGCATTCTGCAGGACTTCGAGGCCGTGACGCCCAATATTCTCGCGCGCACCATTGAGACGGTCGAGGGCGGCGGCCTGGTCATCCTGCTGCTCAAGGGCATGAACTCGCTGCGCCAGCTCTACAACCTGTCCATGGACGTGCACGCGCGGTACCGCACCGAGGCCCACGCCGACGTCGTCGCCCGCTTCAACGAGCGCTTCCTGCTCTCGCTGGGCGGCTGCGAGTCGTGCCTCGTCATCGACGACGAGCTCAACGTGCTGCCCATCTCGGGCGGCAAGGACGTCACGGCGCTCCCGCCCCCGGACCTCGACGAGAACACGACGCCCGCGCAGCGCGAGCTCGAGGCCATCAAGGACGACACGCAGGACCGCCAGCCCGTCGGCGCCCTCGTCAAGCTCGCGCGCACCGTCGACCAGGCCAAGGCTCTGCTCACCTTCACCGACGCCATTGCCGAGAAGACGCTGCGCAGCACGGTGGCGCTGACCGCCGCCAGAGGACGCGGCAAGTCGGCCGCGCTTGGTGTCGCGGTTGCGGCCGCGGTGGCCTACGGCTACAGCAACATCTTCATCACGTCGCCCTCGCCTGAAAACTTGAAGACGTTGTTTGAGTTTGTGTTCAAGGGCTTCGACGCTCTGGGCTACGCCGACCACGCCGACTACTCCATTATTCAGAGCACGAATCCCGACTTCAACAAGGCCATTGTTCGCGTCAACATTCACCGTCAGCATCGTCAGACGATTCAATACATTCGTCCACAGGACGCCCACGTTCTCGGGCAGGCTGAGTTGGTTGTTATTGATGAGGCGGCGGCTATCCCTCTGCCGCTTGTGCGCAAGCTGATGGGCCCGTATCTCGTCTTCATGGCTTCGACGATTAACGGTTACGAAGGCACTGGCCGCTCGCTATCGCTCAAGCTCATCAAGCAGCTACGCGAGCAGTCGCGCAGCGCTTCTGCTGGTGGTGCTAATACCGAAATTACAGATCGCTCTACCGGACGTGCGGCCAAGGGCGAAGAGTTCCAGGCTGGTCGCAGGTTGCGAGAGATTACTCTCTCCGAGCCTATCCGTTATGCGCAGGGCGATGGTGTCGAGAAGTGGCTCAACAAGCTGCTGTGCCTCGACGCCCAGCTGCCCAAGGTCAAGGCCGGATCCCCGGACCCTTCTCAGTGCGAGCTCTGGAAACTTAACCGCGATACCCTCTTTTCTTTTCATCAAGTATCCGAGGCTTTCCTCCAGCAAATGGTTGCGCTGTACGTGGCGAGCCACTACAAGAACACGCCCGACGATCTGCAGCTGATGAGTGATGCCCCCGCGCATGAGCTCTTTGTCCTGACTGGTCCTCAATCGGATCAAACTAGCAGACTCCCAGAGCCCTTGTGTGTGATTCAGGTCGCTCTCGAGGGTAAGATTAGCCGAGAAAGTGTATTGAACAGCTTGAGCCGCGGACAAAGGCCCACTGGTGATCTAATCCCCTGGCTTGTGAGCCAGCAGTTCCAAGACGAGAATTTCGCTACACTCTCTGGCGCTCGTGTCGTGCGAATTGCCACCAACCCCGAGTACATGTCCCAAGGCTACGGTTCCAAGGCCGTAGAGCTCCTCATCGCCTACTACGAGGGCAAATTTGCCAACCTGTCGGAGGATGAGGACCAGGTCATGGACGACCGAGTCAGCCGATCTACCAATGCAGAGCTGTCAAAGACGTCGCTGCTGGACGACAACATTGTTGTGCGTGACGCGCTGCCGCCGCTGCTCAACAGCCTGTCACATAAGCGACCCGACAAGCTGGACTATATTGGCGTTAGCTACGGCCTAACCAAGGAGCTGCAAAAGTTTTGGAAGCGGTCTTCGTTTGCTCCCGTATACCTGCGCCAAACTGCCAATGATTTGACCGGCGAGCACACCTGCGTCATGCTGCGGCCTCTGGAGACGGGCGACGACCCGAGCTGGCTCGGCGAGTTCTCGCGTGACTTCCAACGGCGATTTATCTCACTTCTTTCCTACCAGTTCCGTACGTTCAACGTCCAAATGGCTCTCAGCATTGATGAAGCTGCCTCTGCTGGCGCCAAGCTCGACAACACAGAGGTTGCGCCCCTCACCAAAGAGGAGCTGGATAGGCACATGACGCCCTTTGATCTGAAGCGCCTAGAGTCGTATGCCAACAACATGCTCGACTACCACGTCATTCTGGACCTGCTACCCACCATTGCCAACCTCTACTTCAACGGCAAGCTGAAGCAGGGCGTCAATCTGACGGGCATCCAAAAGGGCATCGTCATGGCCATGGGCCTGCAGCGCAAGGACTTTGATGCGGCCTCGCGGGACCTGACGGTGCCCGCGCCGCAGCTGATGGCCATGTTCATCAAGGTCCTGCGCAAGGTGACTACGCACTTTGCCAGCCTCGTCGCCGCGGCCGTGGACGCGGAGATGCCCACGGCGGCGCAGGTCGGCGTCAGCCGCGCCGAAGCCGACGGGGCGCACGACGACGAGGCGGTCCACGACAAGTACGCGCCGCTGACGCTGTCGCTGGACGACGAGCTGGCCGAGGGCGGCCACGAGGCGCTGGCGGAGCTACGGAAGAAGCAGCGCGAAATGATTGACTCGCTGCCGCTGGACCAGTACGCCATTGACGGCGACGCACCCGGGTGGGAGCAGGCCGAGAAGCAGCTCCAGAGCGCCACCAAGGGCGGCAAGGGGGCGGGCGTCGTGAGCGTCAAGTCGGGCAAGACGAAACGCAAGGCAGTCGTGACGGCCGGCGAGGTATACGAGGAGACGTTTGGCGACAAGTCGTCGAAGAAGAAGGCCAAGAAGGCCAAGAAGGCATAAGCGAGCAAGACTGGTCGGAAAAGGGGATATATGTGCCTGCTTCATCTACACTTATTTACACTATAGGCGTTTTGTGTTTCCTTGTTTGCGTGTCCATCTGTTGATGTGAGCACTGTTGTATATAGACACGATCAAAAGAAAGCATGTTTGAGCAGTCGCCGTGGTCAAGAGTGTTGATTGGGTGTCAGAGTGCAGCGTCTGCGACACCCCTTTGCCTGTGCGACTGTTTAATTTGAGACAATCCAGTGCCAATAGGATCTGGGCCTGGAGAGGGTTGCCTTGACTCTGTACGACCCTAGCGACGCCCGCACCCTCCATTGCTGTTTTTGTCGTTCATTACGGCCAGAATGTGTGACGAAGCGGTAAATCCGGGAGCTTGCATCTCTCTCTTGATGAAGCGGCGACGAAATTTAGGCAGGACACGGCGCTGCTTCTCAGCTTGTGCTCACTCGGTGGGCGTTGTTGTTGAGCCAAGGTCGTGCCTCTTCTGGCAGCTGTCAGGTGCTGAGAAGGTGCAGAGGCGGTTTGTCGGTTGGTTGTGTTTGCGCTGCCACCTTGCATCATCTTCACCACTTCACACTCTCCCGTCCAATCAGGCATTCTCTGCTTATTCTCAAAATCATATCTTCAGAATAGTCCTATTGGTTTACTGATTCTCTCCTCGCTTGGCGGACTCCCGAGACGTGGCCCATTAGACAAACCGACCAGCGGAGACTTGAACAAACAGCCCACGACAAACCAACGACAAACTCGTACCTACCAATCAGAGCCCCCCCCCCCCCTCGCGAGCTTCGAAGGGCGCTCTTGCCCCTGGCATCCAATCTCCGTTTGACACAACAAAAACCCCCATTCCGGGCCCCCCGGGCTTTCGGCTCCGCCCCCCATGTGCAGAGCCGTGTACTTGTTCTGCCCGTACTGCCAATTTCGGCGCTTCTTCATGTGGGAGGAGTGCGGCCTGTTCTGGGCGCGCTACATGTTCATCGTCATTGACCAGAACAGCTTTGAGCTGCGGCCGCGGCTGAGCCGCCGCGAGGACGAGCCGCCAGCGTGCGGCCGTCCGTTGCTCGAGCCCCGCGAGCAACTCTGGCGTTTGGGGGGGTGCCCGCGGCTGCCGTACTGCCCGTCGATGCGGATCCATGCCCAGCGACTCGCCGCTCAGCAGAACCAGCAGTCGTCGTCGCAGCAAAAGCCACCGCGAGGCGGCGGCGGCAGCGGCCGGCATGCGCACATGCAGAGAAGACACTATTTCCCCACAACGCCGGTGATGGTGTGCAATGAGTCGGAGGAGGAGGCGCGACGAAAGGAGTTTGCGGCGCGGTACTTTCGAAAGATTCAGGTACAGGTCCGGCCGAGGTCGCCCAGCGTCAAGATCGTGGACGATGCGGACGATGAGAGGAGCGAAGAGGATACGTCAAGCATGGAGTCTGCAAAGGAGCAGTCGCGACGGCAGACGTTCTCCGCGCCAGAGGTGTTTGCGCCGTCGGGGCGGTTGATGCCCGGCCACGGGCTCTCAGAGGGCTCCGAAAGCACGGAAATCGAGTCTGGTTCCGAGATGGACAGCGTCGACTGGAACGAGCAATACAAGCGACTCTTGGTGCACAAGATTTCTCCCGCACAGTCGGTCTGAGTAACACTCCTGGTGGGCTCCCGAGACATTTCTCATACTGTTGTACAACGTCGGGAATGCACAAGAGAAGACTTTCCATCGTTTTAAATCCTGCGACGCCAGCGATTTCGGTGTAGGCTTTTTACAGACACCAACCATGATGGGCAGTGGTTGGTAGGCCGTTTGTGCGAAATCATGATAGCCAAGTGCATCAATGGCAAGCAAGTCGGAGACCCATGACAGGGTTACAATGGAATATCTACGGAGATGGGAGAAATACCGAGGGCTCGTTGGCTTGATGTTGATGGTTGGATGGCGCGTGGTTGAGCTGTGAGGACGGGGGCGCTCATGCGCGATACGGAAGAGACAGCGAGCCTTGGTGATATTCGTCGGGAGCATTGAGACGTTGATGATGCAGAGAATGCCTGGATTTGTAATACAGAGCGCTAGAAATAATGAAAGCTTGTAATTTCCCGTACTCCTTTTTTTTTTGGATAGAGAATACGTAAAGGCACCAGCGGATGTGGACTTGAACCTGTGCCTAGTCCCGGTGAACCAGCAGATGTAAATAAAAGAATAAGATGGATTTCTTCAATTTTTGGTTTGCGCTTGCAAGATTCTGTACGACACCAAGTTGGTTGCAGTCAGCGCGGGTTGATATGACCTTGGCATGGGGTCCAACTTTGCTACATACACTGCAATGCATATCATAAGCGCATGTATAGAAACAGAGAATTGCTCACTAGAAGATGTTGGCTCCTAAACCCCGATTCACTCATGCTACAAGACGCTTAACCGCGCACGCAACGCCCAATGGCAGATCTCTATAGGGTAGCTGACGGGACCATCGGGATCAAGCCCGACGACGTCACTTGGCGACGGCCCCCGATCTGGCAGGGCGACGACGGTCCACCCACTAGTTGAAACAAGTCAACGAAAAGAACAAGGAGCCCAATCACAGTTACTAATGTGTCCTTCTCTAGCGTGTCAGGTAAGCAGTGGTGGATGCGGATGGGCAGGGAAAAAAGTCCATGGGAAAAAAAAGCCGCTTGCACCGGGACACGCGGGATTGGCTCTTCCTTTTTACTCATTCCGGGATTTGACGAGGGGGGGAATGTTCTTCCTTCTCGCCGCTCAATTCAATTCCTTGCATCTGTCATCTTTCTACCCTCATTCCTGACAGAAACCTACCAGCTTGGCAAAACAATTCAGGGTCAGAGTTCCGTTTCATCCCCGTATTAGCTACAGAAAGCAAGTCAAAGCGCCCCATAAAAAAAAGCGTCAGCAAAAAAGTGCGCCATTGCGCATCATCATCAACCAGAAACCCTTTTCTTCTTCCTTTCTCCCCCCTTCTTTCTCTCCCTTCGCGTCAGCTCTTCTTGCCGCCTTCCATCCCCCACCACCACCATCGCCATGCTCTTCTCTCTGCTCGTCGGCGCCGTGGCCCTCTGCGGCGCCGCCGTGGCCGCGCCGCCTCCCGCCGCGGTCATGACGCCGGCGGCCGTGCTCGACCGTCGCGACCCGGCCGGCGAGCTCGATCCGTGGGTCAGCGTCAACGAGGACCCGTCGGCGACGACGCTCACGCCGCAGTGGACGACCGACGGCGAGGGCAAGTCGACGCTCAAGGACGCGGCGCCGTCGAGCCTCACCGGCTCCGTCTTCTCCTTCACCACGCTCGGCGAGCCCACCACCACCACCGGCGACCCGCCCAACCCGACGGCGACCAACAACAAGGGCACCGGCGCCTTTACCCTGTGCTCGAAAAAGGACAGCAGCCTCGATCCGTTTTGCCGTCCGCGCGTAAACTCGACCCTGGAGCCCGGCAACGTCTACTACCGTGCGCAGCAACCCCCCCCGAATCGTTTCTGTTTACCCGTTGACCCGCAGCTAACCAAACCGCAGTCACTTGGGACCCCGAACACTACGCCAGCAAGCTCAACGAGTCGTACTCGCTCACCGTGCAGGTCAAGCAGCAGAACCGCACCACCAAGGAATGGGTGTTCCTCACCGACTTTGACCAGACACACGTGCCCGCCAAGCAGGGCTACTTCCCCTTTGCCGTCGGCGACAAGCTGCTCGACGGGCACGACAGCAACAACATCACGGTGACGCTCCAGCGGCGGCTCAACAGCACCATTGGCGACCCGGACGACGTCACGGCCGCGTACCCGCTCACCGTCACCCGGTTCAAGTTCCCGGCCACGGCGCCCAACAACGGCGCCGTCGGCCACTCCCTCACCATTGCCCTGCCCGTCGTCTTCGGCACCATCCTGCTGCTCGTCGTCGGCCTCGCGCTGTGGAACCGCAAGACGCGCCGCATCCACCTCGGCGCCATCCTGCCCCGCAAGAGCGCCCGCGGCTACTCGGGCCGCTCGGCGCGTCGTCGCCGCATGTTTGGCGCCGCCGCCCCCGGCGCCACCGACGCCGATCATGATATCCAGCTCGGCAACGGCTTTCCCGACGACGGCCCCGTGTACCGCGACGCGCCGCCGCCGCAGGCTGGCTACCGCCACCGCGCGGACAGAGATAGCCTCGACAGCCTGGACGCCTCGCCGGTGCGTGACAGCTTCCAGCAGCAGGGCATCACGGGCGGCCGCAACGTGTTCCGCGACGAGATGGATCGTCAGCAGCATGAGCGCAGCGGGTTTTGATGGCGCCTACCCCTCGATGACTGGGTAGCAGCTGTGAAGAAGGATGTGTGAGAGTACGGGAGACGGAGAAGCGATGCGGGCTGAACGTAGGCGGAGAAAGCGCTGCCACCATGATAGAATAGGCGTTGGGACGGGAATGATTGAATTTTTTGTACGTGGCATTCTTTCTACCATGCTGCCTGTATCAACTAGAATGGGGTTTTTCGTATAATGACGCAGAAGAAGGATATGATCTATGTAAGAAGCAATGGGCCTATGCCATTTCATGTAACAATTCAGCAGAATAATGTCCATCCTATTTGATACTGCATACCTTGACGCCAGACTCGGACTTGTGATTTGGGACTCAATAGGTCTTTGCTTGCCCACGAGGACCATTTGGCCGGCCCAAGGCAATCCCATCGTGAATGCTGGCTATATAAGCAATGTGATTCCCTTAGGGTTACCAAGCATCAGCACAGTCACGACGTTAACCTCTGTGGTGACTTGTTACTGCCGAGGTTGCTAGGTAGAAGCTTGGGCCTAGTTCATGCTAGTGAATTTATTCTCATGGCAGCCTTGTCAAGCTGGCTCTAGTTCTAGTTAGATACAGTCAATCGTTTATGCAATACCCTCTCTTGACAAGTACATTTTGAGTAACGGTACCGTGAATATTATTTGCCGCATGATTCCAGGCCAGCTCTCATTCACAGGCGCGTGATGTATATGCGCCAACAAGGCTCAGCGCTTACTACCAGTTTTATCCAGGGTAGATAGCTACAAGTTATTCTCCGTCCCATTCGAGGCTGCCAGGCCGCTTAAATGTACCTATATATCTGATCATGTACAGTGTATCACTGGCTGTCTGAATACCCCTGCTTGCTTGTCTGCCTCGACAGCCTTTGGTCTTCAAGGCTGAACATCATTCTCTTTTTCAGATTTCTGAGAAGAAATACCAACACTCGGTTGACAAGTGCAACTTCTGTACCATGCCATCCCTGTGGCCTTGTGATGTTGGAGGCTGCCAACGCCCTGCCGTCCAGAACCAAGGGAATTGTGAACTCTGCGGCAAGCATCTTTGCCGTCTTCATATCCAGCACCAGTGGCACAAGTGCCCCAGTCCAGAGGTACTGTGAATTTTCCATACTCTCTAAATTCAGGGAATTCCTATTCACACCTTGCTCTAGTTAAATTGGAAAGAGTACGCCGACCAGTACGCCGCCGGCGAGGCACAGCGCCTAGACGCGCTGTGCCGCCAGATCAATGGCGAGAAGCTCTGCGCGCGCGCGTCACGCCTCCGTGGCGAGCCGCCAATACCGTGCCAAGTCGATCTCTCTCCCAAAACGTTATCAAAGATGATGGGGGGCCAAAACTGCCACGCAGACGTTGTGTTTGCCGACGGCGTGGTGTGGATTGTGCGCTTTCGACTCGTTGCCCCAAGGGCACCGCCGCCGCACGTACGCGACTACGTGCTCCAAAGCGAGGCCGACACTATGAAGTATCTGCAGCTTCATACCAGAATCCCCTCACCCCGTGTGTATGACTGGGCGTTGGCGTCTGACCCTGCTAATGAAGTCGGCATCGGGTACATCTTGATGGAGAAGCTCCCGGGCACGCCGCTGAACTGGCAGGGCGCGACGGCGGCGCAGAGGAGCAAAATCGTGCAGCAACTGGCGGATATTATGCTTGAAATAGAGAGACACCCCTTTAGTCAGCTAGGATCGCTCATCGATTCACAAGCCACTTCAGGAGGCGAGACCGGCGCCACGTCCACCCAATCCGCGATCCAGGTCCGTGGTCTGGCGAAGCACTCCACGTCCAAGTCCGGCATCAACGGCGGCCCTCTCGGACCCTTCCGCTCCTCGGCTTTAGCCTTTCGCGCCCAAGTCGAAGCCTACCTCGGCATGATATACAGAGGGGAGATTGGCACCGCCGGCAACGCGGTCGACGTATTCCTCGCCCACCGGTTCCGGCTCGACAACGCGGCGGAGGACCGAGTCTGGGGCCACGACGCGAACCCCGCCAGCGAGCGCTTCTATCTCAAGCACGCCGACGACAAGGGCGACCACATCCTGGTGAGCGCCGACTTTGACATTGTGGGCATCATCGACTGGGAGTGGTGCGCCACGGCGTCCAAGGCGGAGGCGTTTGCCTCGCCGTGCATGATGTGGCCGGTCGCCGCCTTTTACGACGGCTCCAACGCGCTCGCCGACGAGGAGCGGCTGCTGGCCGGCGCGCTGCGCGAAAAGGGCCGCGCGGACCTTGCCGACTGCGTCTTGCGCGGGCGCGCCGTCCAGAGGCTGCTGTTTGCGCTCGGCCCGGTCGCCGCCGCACATGAGGCGACCAAGACGTGGGCTAGCCTGTTTATGGGCATGAAGCGCGCGCTGGATGGGAAGGGCGAGGAGAGGTTGGGACAGGAGGAAGAGGAGTGGGAGCAGTGGAAGGCGCAGGCCCTCCGGGAGTGGAAGGATGAGCCTTTGCTGCAGGCTGTGCTGGCTGGCGGACAAGTCGGGGTAGCGGACCCGAAGTGACGGAGTGTCAAAGTAAATCAGATAGTGAATGGCGTTCTGCACATGGTTCTGTGCTCGGAAATTCATGGACCAACCACATGTACACAACTGATGCCTGGAGCAAGCATGTAAGTCGGCAGTACCCGAGCCAAGATATAGACGTGAAAATGAAGACGACGTAAATTTGTTGTATCTTCAGAAACATAAAGCACATTTGGTACTATTCATAACTCGTTTCAATCATGACAAAAAAAAAGGAAAATGCGGCATGTGTTGCCATTCGTCCGTAGTCCTCCTCAAGCCCGATCCCCATTCCTCCTTCCTCTTACCCCAACCACCACATCCATCCCAACACGGCCCCGAATACCCCCCCCCTCGAAGCCCAGCGGCGGACCCCCGCGCTCGTCGTCGGCGGCCCGCCATTCTTATCCACGCTGCCGTCGTGCTGTATGCGGAAATCCCGCGTGAGCCCGGCGGGCGCGCACGTCGTGCCCTTGGCGCAGGGCATGACGACGCTCCAGCGGCCGGCGGCGCAGCGCTGCCAGCTGGTCGTCATGCAGTTCCACTGGCCCTCGTCCGAGCACGACGAGCCGGCCGCGTTCCGCTGCTGCTGCTGCCGGGCCGCGAGGGCGGTGGCGGGTGCTTGCCCGTGGACGGCGAGAGCAACCTGGGCCACGAGGAGCATCCACACTAGGCAGGACAGCTGAAGAAACCTGTGCATTTGTTTGGGTTTTTGGTCCTGATATTCACAGGAGCATGGTTTTGTTCTTGGTGCTGCCTGAGCTGGGTTATGTTGTTTTTAGGTCGGGTATGTGGCCCGGTGTCGGCTTTCATGAAAGGACAGGGAAGAAGTGCTGTTGTGTAGTCTTGCACATGCGAACCAGCATTCATGTACAATGCCAGAATACACGGCCGGAGCAGGTATTTGTAGGTGAAGAACTGTTGCACAACGGGGACCTCTTATACGGGCATGACTCGGTGTAGCCACACAGACCCCCTCTGCATGGTTCGGCGTATTGGTGCCCAAGACTTTTTGCCAGCAGCGAGATTTCCCCACAACGGCTCCGGTATGGAGACGAGGTGGATGGACTTCCGATTGGAAAGGTGCATCGACGGGGGAGAATAAATGCAGCTTATTAGCGGAAAGTCGGTGTGGTGGGTGGGCAAAGAGTGGTATCATGCGGAGGCTGGCTTGCATCTTGGGCATGGGCTGGGTGCCTGAGATTCAGGTACCCGATGTCACGGCGAGGAAGTTTCTATATATTGTGTAATTCTGAATCAATTCAACCGTCCTTGTTCACTCCAAAGCTAGCAAAAAATCAAATCTGTAAAAATCGTAGAGTGGCATCTTCAAGAGCAAATGCGCATCGACATTCCTCGCATTCCGCTCCCGCCGGGGTGGAGCCACCCGCCGGCCGTCCCGTCACCGCCCATTCCCTCTACCATAAAAAAAAAAAGACGAAATAACTACAAAAAAGCCGCCTTCCCCCCCCAGAAAGAGTCCCGCCTTCTCCCTCACGCCCTCCCCTCGTCGTCTTTGTCATCGCGCTGCTGCTGCTGCACCGCGCGCAGCTCCGCCTGGTACTCGCTCTGCAGCCTCCTCTGGGCGCGCCGCCGCAGGCAGTACATGGCCAGCCCGCCGAGCGCGACGCTGGCGGCGACGAGCGCAATCAGCAGGCCGACGAGGATGGTCTTGTGCGCGGCGTCGGCGTCGGAGAGGCGGCTGTCGACGGGCACGTACGTCGGTAGTTGCTGCTGCGGTGCGGTGCTGGTGGTGGGAGGCGTCGTGGTAGATTCTTGTGCGGTGGAGGATGATGCGTGGAGCTCCTGGCCGATGAAGCCCAGTTCCATCATGGCTGTAGATGTATGTCTGTGAGGTGTATCTTTTCAAAATAAGAGAGAGCGAACGCTTGCTGCCATGTGCTTTGTGAGAGTTCAAGTTAGGAGAGAGGAAAAGTTGGCGGACGATGGGTTGGCTCGCCGTGTTGATAAGAAGGGCCAGCCGATTCACATTCATTGCGATACGGGGGGGAATCCCGCGTGGCAGGGAATCGGGTGCTACATGGCTTTCGTCTTGCCATTGTTCACGACATGGTTCGGCGCGATGCAGCACGCTGATGAAAGAACAATCGGAAACCGGCCCGTTTGCAGCGTTGGTTGGCAATGCAGCAGGCCGTCGGTGCGGCACCGCATATTGTGTCACTTGCTGCTGAGCAGGCCGGCCGCCATCCACTTTCTGCATCCCACATGGTTTGATCAATCTGAACGATGGTCGTATTAAGTAAGTAGTTGTCTAATATGCAAGAAGAAAGAATATGGTGTCTATACAACGACAAAAGAAATATCAAAATGGCAATGGCACTCACGGCCGAGGCACATTAGCCACCACTGCTCTCGGCAGTGCCTTGAAAAAATTGCCAGCTTGTCGCCGGATAAATGAAACCAGACGAAATGAAACCTGGCGAAAACAGCCCGTTGTAGAAGTAGAAGATGGGCAGGGAAAAAATGCCTTGGTGCGCGCCTCGTATCACCCCTCATTTCACCAGTTTGGTACATGTCGTGAGACCTTCACTCTGCGTATTCGTAAATCCCTCGTTTCAAGTCGTCACTCATCATTAATGGCGGCCGGTGGCGTTGGTCGAAGGATACGGGGGGTGCCACCGCCCATTGTCAAAAGAGTGCGTCCATTGCCCGTCGTCGTACGGTTTCGCGGAAGACGAGGATGGCGTGGCAGTCGTTGACAGAGTGCCGGTCGGGACAGCGGTGGGGTATTGCACATTGGGTTGCGTACCGGACGCTGCTGTGGGAGTAGTTGGTGTGTCGATGGCTTGGGAAGAGAATGTCGAGGGGATTTTGGCCTCGGTGGTGGACTCCGATGTTGTCGGAACAGAGCTTGATTCTGTAGAATAGGCCTTCTCGCTCGTGGACGTCGTCCCGGGAGTGGTCGATGAGCTGCTAGTCTCGGTGCTAGTCTGCAGCGTTGTGGACGAGCCCGAGACAGTAACAGTAATGGGCTCGATAATGGTGGTAGACACGATAGTCGTAGCTTCAATAACCGTCGTCGGAACAGTCACAGTCTTGGTATCGTTTAAAGTGCTCGTGACAACAACAGCCGGCAACGTCACCGTCTGCACCTCCGCCGTCACCGTCACATATTGGGTGACGGCATCTTGCGCCTGCGTCACAGTGTCCGTCACCGTCACCGTCACAGTCGCAGCGCTCTGCGACGAGGGATAGCCGCCGCGGCCGGTTGAGGTCGGATTGCTCGCGCCGCTGGTGCTGCCGCCAGCATCACCGCCGGGGTTGGCGCCCGACTGCGTGGCAGGGCCGGGTTCCAAGGGAACGACCGAGTACGTGGGCACTTTTTGGTTAACTTTAGCGTAGTCGGCGATGGCGGCGTCGCGAGCCGAGTTGTATATGCGGATCCGAGGAAAGGCAGCCGTGCTGGCGATGCAGCTCGAAAGGCCAACCAGGAGGGTGGCAGAGGTGCGCATTGTGAGAGAACTTGGGAGTTGCAACAAGTAAGAGAGAGAGAAAGCAGCTCAATGCCGCAGAGGCTTCAATGGGTAGCGACCCGAGTGTTGTATCGGCAATGAGAAAAAAAACGAAGCTAGATCAAGTAGTTGAGAGCTGTTGGGAGGCAACGTTGATCGATCGCGGAATGGCAAGATGATCAGCGAGGGGAAAAGGAAGATCGGATATGCAGAAGAAGTGAAGTGTCATGAGTCGCACATGCATGGGCGCGAGGCCCTTTTTCCTCGCCGCCCATGATGGGGGCTGGCAAACACGATGCCAAAAAGTATCGTGTGAAATCGGTGGCTGGGAAAGACAGTCGCGAAATTTACTTGGGTGGTTGGCGTGCGCTTTGCTCACTGCATGGCTGGAAAGGGAAAGTCTACAGCGGGCGACAGTGGGGCGAACCAGCTGAGCAACGCTAGCGCAAGTGCTTTCAGCGGTTGCAGTGGGGAGCATCGAGCGCTGCAGGTGCCATCTCTTTCAAGTGAACAGCAGTCCCTGCGCTAGCTTTTCAGTGGGGTCCTTGCAGTGAACGGACGCGGCCACCAGCCACCAGCCACCAGGAAGTTAATATTGAATATTGCTTTGCTTCCCATGTCCGCGCTTGCATAGCTTCATGCACGACATTTCCGATGGAATGTCATCCTCCGATCCTTTTTCACACTCTTCGGATTGTCTCCATTGTCTCTTGTCGCCGTCGCAGCCCCCTGTCTTTTTTTTTGTAGCATCTGATAGCTAGTTCGGTTGCGTCGTGTAAGTGGCGAGCTCTGCCACAACTTTGTTTCAACGGTTCTTGTGGCGGTGCTGCAGGTGGCGTCGCGCCCGTCAGGTGGGTGGCTCGGCTGGTTGTGCCCCGCCATTGATTTCTCAGACAATGCGTCGCCCTGGCCAAGGGAGGCATCACGCTCAGCATAACTAATTTCATTGTGCAAAGGTGGTAGACTGAGGAGGGAGTGTCTTGAGGAAGTAATCGAATCACCATCTTGATGTATGTCTATTTCGCGGTTGTTGCGGTACTGTTCACTATTGCTATTGCTACCGGGATGGCGCTGGCCCACGACCTGGTAGGCTGCTCTCCGGGATAGTCTACATATCGTGGGAGACCACCACTGGAGCTTCCATGGGAAATCGCACTACAGAGTAAGTATTGGGATATAGTCAATCTATTCCTGTCTCTTGTTCAAGCTGTTTTATCTTTCGCAACTTGGCTCTTTCGCCTCACTCCTACCTACACCACTACAAAGCCAAGGCTGCCCTCGGTGGGCCCTCGAGCTCCAGCTCCGCCTCGGCATATCCGCCCAAACCTACTTTGCTACGCAAAACCGACCAGAAATCAGCCCAGGCAAATCTAGTGCCAGAAATTATACTGCCAAGCTGCCAGTGGCGTCGCCGATCGAAACCGCCATTGGACAGCCTCGACTGACGGGCCCTCGTCGTCTTGTGCCTGCTAACACGGCGGGTCACTGTGAGCCGCAGCAAGCTGGAGGGGCCCTATGTAAGCTGTGCACGCCGTCATCGTCGTCATCCCCCACGTCGCCATAACTTTTCCTTGGCCGTTTTTTTCCTCATTCACGCGACTTGTCAAAATCATCGCAGACGCTCCCTACAACCCATCCTTTGAGGGAGCATTGCTACACTCTCTGCGCGCCGTCGCCGAACAAACCACTTCAAGACACCTAGTTTTCTACCCCTCACTTTCTTATGGCGTACCAACAAGGCTACGGTGGCCAAGGCTACGGTGGCCAAGGCTATGGGGGCCAAAGCTATGGCCGTGAGTTGCAAATTTATGGTGAAATTTTCTACAAATAAACTGACGGCCGGTGCGCTTCGCAGAACCGCCGCCTCCTCAGGGCTACGGTCCGCCGCCTCCCCAGCATGGCGGCTATCCTCCCCAGCTTGGCCAATATCCGCCTCAGCATCAGCAATATCCTCCACAGCACGGGGGCTACAACCAGCCGCCGCCCGCCCAATACCCGCCCCCTCACCAGCAGGGCTACGGCCAGCCGCCGCCGCCTCCCCAGAACTATGGCCAGCCACCGCCTGCCCCGTACGGCGGCCACCACCAAGCACCCGCGTACGGCGCGCCGCCGCCTGCCCAGTATGGCGCGCCGCCGCCCGCCGCGGGGCCTCCGACGCCGCCCTCACTCGGCTACGGCCCGCCGCAACACATCAACTGGGACGGGACGGGTGACGCGCAGGCGCTCCGCAGCGCCATGAAGGGCTTCGGCACCGACGAAAAGGCGCTGATCCAGGTCCTTGCCAACAAGGACCCGCTGCAGGCCGACGCCATCCGCGAGGCGTACGCCCGGCACGTGCGGCGCAACTTGATCGACGACCTCAAGTCGGAGACGAGCGGCTACTTTGAGCGCGGCCTGCTGCAGCTCGCGCGCGGGCCGCTCCTCGCCGACGTGTACGGCCTGTTTGACGCCATGTCGGGCCCGGGCACCAAGGAGCTCGTGCTCAATGATATCCTGCTGTCGCGCTCCAATGCCGATCTCAACGCCATCAAGCAGGCCTACTACAAGACCTTTCACCGCAGCCTCGAGGACACGGTCAAGGGCGACTTGAGCATGAAGACGGAGCGCCACTTCATGATGGTCCTGGCCGCCAACCGCGCCGAGGACTCGGCGCCCGTCATCCCCCAGCAGGTCGATGGCGATGTCATGGAGCTGTACAAGGCGACCGAGGGCAAGATGGGCACCGACGAAATCCTCGTCTGCAGCATTTTTACCAGAAGCAACGACAACCAGCTGCGTGCCATTGCCCACGCCTACAAGCAGCGCTTCAACAAGGATCTCGAAGCCGTTGTCAAATCCGTACGTAACAGCGAGTTGTATTTATAGGTTGTCGTGTTCGCTGACTACTGACAACTGCAGCAGGAATTTTCTGGCCATATGAAGGACGCTCTCCTCTTCCAGCTCGGCCACGCCGTCGACAAATACATGCATGCCGCCACGCTCTTTGAAGATGCCATGGCGGGCATGGGCACCAAGGACCAGCTTCTCGTCGGTCGCGTCGTGCGATACCACTGGGACCGCCATGAGCTGGCGAATATCAAGGGCGCTTATCAGCAGCGCTTCCATCGCAGCCTGGCTAGTCGCATCAAGGGCGAGACGTCGGGCGACTATGGCCGGCTGATGGTCGCTTGTATTGGCGAGTAAAGGCGGACACGGGTACCTAGGTACAGCTCGAAAAGAGGGGAAGCAACTGACAACCAGTTTTATGATTTACGTTACTTGTATGCTATTGAGTATTTTGATAATTTTTGGTAGCACTTTACGATTTGTACAGCGGCCGAGACTACGGCCAACACATGCGAATATCAGAGATGCATTCACTGAGCAGCAACTGCCCGCTTTGCTTCCTATTTTGATGAACAGCGTGCGTGATGCCTTGGAAAACATATATGGTGACTGCTGCAGCCTATTTTGGCCCAGTGACTGACGCATTTGCAAAGCTGCGCCTTGGTTGAGGCAGGTGCTGAACACGAAGTGACTCGGCAGCTCGCACCTGCATTCACATAGGGACGAAGCAGCACCCAACACCACGATAGACTTGGGAGTCTCCTCTCTGCGACATGCACTATTATGCACCGTCATTTATACCTCTTTTGAAAGATATGAGAAGCAGTTTGGTCTAGCATTTGTCACTTTACCAGTATGACTTTAGCCAAGAAGCCCAGTCAACCACGGGCGTGCGCGGCGGACGAATGTTTCGACAAGCCTTGTTCGGGTACGATCCTCGAGTGCGTCGAAAGCTTTCCCTGGTCGGACCAGGATACCTTTTATACCAAACTATTCCAAGCGTGGGACAGTCTCCCCCTCCAGGATGCGGCTACTGAAACCGGGCTGCTGATTGAGCTCGACTACGTGATTTCGCGGTTCGACAACTACATTGAGCACAGCGACATCGGCTTCCGGTCGTGGGTCAAGCGTCACCAGCTCGCCATGGAGATTGGGCTGGTCGAGACGCCGACGTGGCCCAAGCTGTACGCAGAACAGGGCGGCAAGAGGAAGTGGCGGGACGAGGTCTGGGTCCGCCGGTACAGCTTTCTGGTCCACCAGCGCGACGTGATTGCCAAATGCAGGCTGCAGAGCATGGCGAGCGGCCGGCTGGCGGACAAGAAGAACTTTTTTGGACTCGGGTGGGCGTATCCGCGGGAGACTGTGCGCACGGTGCAGTCCAAGTACCCGGCGCGCCTGCGGGATCGCTGGTACGAGCCGCTCGACTGCTGCCTCGCGCGTATGGCGACGGAATCGGGCGGAAACCTAGACGTGGAGACGCTTCGCCAGGAGTTTTGGGGGACTGGCGGCGCGCCGGCGGGCAACCCGGGTACGAGGAGCGATATCAAGAGGAAATGTGAGGAAGAGGCAGAAGCCAAGCATGTCGACTACGTTGAAAGCGGCATTGGAAGTAGAGTCTGAGCCGAAGTTGGTGGGTGGTGCTTGAAATGGCGAAATTGAAAGCTGCAAAACGTCAAAAGTTTGAGATCAAGATTGGCTTGGGCTAGTAACGACTAGTAACTACCTAGGTAGTTACTAGTCAATAACGACATAAAAGTCGGATGAAAATAGCATCAAGTAAGGTACAAGGTTACAAGGGGTTACAAGGGCTGATATAGCAATATAAGAATCCGCAAAAATAGCTTCATAAAACAGGAGTTTTAATTGGCTAGTCATGCGGGCCCCGCAGAAATTAGTAAGAATTTTCGCGCCATCGAGCGGACCCTTTATTGATGCCTGATGCCTAATTAACCAGGCAGAGATAATATTTGGACGGTTGTGATTGGCTGTTGGCGAAACACGCTAACATCTGAATACCGCCTGTCTGCCCGGCTTAACTTGGGCAAGGAACGCGGTACGCATCACCAGGGGCTTTCTCATCAGGCGTGTCGAATATTGAGAGACAGTTCGAGGCCGCCATTTTCTCTGCATCTGTTTTTGAATTACCAGAGGTGTCGCGCTGAAATACTTGGGCGTGCCTGCCAAACGACGGAAACCTGTTGCACGTGCTCGTCCACCACAACATTCACCACAAACCGCGTCTCAGCACGAGAGCAAGATAGCTTCATTCACTGCCGAACACGAGAGCAAGATCGCTCATTCACTGCTACCTAGACACGGCGACGACATCTTACCCTTCATCCAAAGCAAGCGGCACTCACTTTCCTACTAGGGTACACTTGTTCCTGCTGCGCCGCTCCGCCCGCATCTCACACCAGTTACAGCCCATGAATGTTGCGCCTCAAGTTGATCAAGTCGCAAGCGAAACCCGTTGCAACTTCACTCTTTCCCACGCACCGCTGCCGCCGCCGCAGCCATGGCTCAGCAACGGCCGGCCCCAGGGCATGCGCAAACTGCGCTGCCGCCGTTTAGCTTTCCGTCGCCCAACCTGATGCCCGCAAACCAGCACAGCTTCAACGACGCCGTGGCCCATGCCAAGGCGACAATGAGGAGCTTCGACCCGGCGGTGCTGCGTCAGGCCGTCCGTGAGCTGTGGGAGTTGACGCTTGTCGGATCCGAATACCACAGCTCCTTTCTTGTAAGCCAAAAATCAAACAATTCTTTTTATAAATAACAGTCTTCAACTTTCAGATGGCTAACGAAATGGTACGCTACCAAAAACTATATAGTGCAGCACACTGTTTCACAGAGCGCCCCCGGCCATCTTGAGCCGCACCATTGAGCAGCATGGTGCTCGCCTGGTCCGGAATTCGGCCGGCCCGCTGGCCAGGCACCTGAGGCGGGAGGACCTCGACATGATGGCGCCGAGCCTCATGTCCAAGCTTAGCAACACGTTTCTGGATAAGGCGCTCGCGCTGCGCCTCGAGTCCATCGGGGCGCAGCCGCTCGTTAACGCGCTCGGCCGGGCGGAGCGCTTGGGCTACGACACTCGCGACGTGGTGACGGATGGGGGTGTTGGTGGTAGCCAGTCTGGTAGCCGCGGCCCCGCGGCCCGGCAGGAGAGGGTGATTCCCACGGCGAATCCGATCCCGCCCCCCTCGCCGTCTATGTTACCGGCGCAGCAGCAGCAGCCAGCGCCAACTGGTAATACCCTTCGTCTCCCGTCTGCCGCCGACTTGGCGAGGCTCGGCATCGCCCACTGCGACAGCTGCAACCGGCCGTGCGGCGGGATCAAGGCACTGCTCTCTCACCGACGCAGCGGGCTCTGTGGCACGGCGCCCGTACCGCTCCACAAGCTCGGTAAAGAGTATTGCTTGTTCTGCGGGCAGCGCTTTCTCGGCCAAGGCGGGCTGGCGTACCACCGCAGCAACAACGTCTGCGGCATTTATATGGACGAGCACGCGCAGGTCCTGATAGCGCTCCTTGCGGATGCCGAACGTATCTTGAATAGCAGGCAGCCGCCGCCGCCGCCGCCGCCGCCGCAAGTCAAGGCCGCGACGACACCCAAGCCAGGGCCGGCCGCGAGCAGCCAGTCGATGACGCCGCAGCGGGCGGCGGAATCCAAGGACCCGTACGCGAAGCTGACACCCACCCTGCGGCTCGCGCTCGACGTGGCGCTGACGCGTGTCGAGCACCAGTACGCTGAGGGCATTGAGAAGGCGAAGCAGCTGCACCCGGACGCGCAAAAGGCCGAGATGGCTCGCCTGAAGAACCTATACAACAACAAGCAGAGCATGACGCGGAAAAAGTTTGGTATTCGGCTGCGGGAGCGCCGCTCCAAGTCGGAGATTGACGAGGAGCGCAGTCGCATGCTCAGCACGGACCCCCAAACGCCCGTCACGCCGGGCTACCGGACGCACTCGGAGGCGACGGGCACGCCGCGGTCGATGGGCAGCGCGAGCAGGCAAGGGACACCGAAAACGGTGCTTCTCACGGAAATGGGCAACAGGGAGCGCACAGCTTCGGCGTCGACGGCGGTGGTGGCCCCAGCGCCGGAGAGTGCGGGGACGGGGGCGCGACCGCCGCCGCTGCCCATGTCGATTGCTGGATCGCACACGGCGCCGGTTCGGGCGCCGCCGGAGGCGGCGACGAGCAAAGCAATCGACCCGGAGCCAATTGAGATTGACGACGACGAGTATGAGGAAGTGGATGTGGAGGAGAGCGTGGACGAGGATGCCAACGCCGAAAAGTCGCCAACTGGAATGGATATTGATGAGGCTGAGCAGTCGCCGAATCAGGACCACTAACCGGCCCGCGGCATCTTCTTCCTCGACGCCGTCGCCGCTCGTACGCGGCGCCCACCACCACCTAAAAGGGGCAGTTGTTGACTTGGATAGCTGCGAATTTGCGACGGAGCCAATCCGCGAGATGCCATGTTAACACGGCCCGCGGCAGCTATGCAAGTCCGACTGCGTGGCGGATTGCTTATGCAGCGCACTGGATGGATTTGAAGAACTTTGCTCGGTCTCTTTACGATACCTTGACGGCATCCGACGGGGCTGAGTTGTACCATGCAACCCACCAAGAGGAGGGGGGGGGGAGCGTGGGCGTCGTTTAGTTGTTTTACTCGAAGGCATTTTCGCATACTGCAGGGGTGGCAGCGCTCTTCCCGACACATGTGACTGGGACTTCTTTTTCATTCATTCGTTGTGTACTTTTATACTTTTATTACTTGAAAAGTCTGGCTGGCGCATAATGGGCATTTTACAGCATCGGAATGGGATGAAGCGGGTTTACTATCTTTATCAGGGCTGTGCCTGGTCACATTGGGTGATTGCTACAAGGAACTACTAGCACAGAAACTATTGGTTTTATTTCATCATTTTGCAACAAAAAGCCTCTGGAACCGTGCACACTCTTCGCATGACGCCAACCTCCGTCCCATGTCGGGAGCAAGGCGTGTGGCCGTATCACATCTCACAAAGTGCGCCACTCTCAGCCTGGATGGTCCGGGCCAGGGCGAGAACTACTCGATGGTCTTCTGCGAGACATTTGCTAACTAGGAGGGTAATGTTGTTGAGATGAAGGGCCAAGGTTGCGGCAGACTAGAGAGAGGTTGACCAGAAAGTCGTCAGGCGGGCGGATGTGAAACACGTTAGCGGCTTTCCGGACCAGGTCGGGATTGGTGATGGTGATGTGATGGATGTGATTGATGTGGGGAAGGATTTCGGGGCTGACAAGATGAAGAGGAGCAAGTCAAAATCTTTTCTCCGAGAACGCCCAAGACATTTCAGCCCTGATGTAGGGGCCACTTTTGCCAAGGGAGTTTGAACAAGTCTCACATGCAATAGAGACGGATGGATTGTGAGTAGCAAATGAGTGGTGGTGTAGGAATAATAATTAAAGGAAGACATGCTGGCCCAACTTCGCATCATGTGTGCACAAAAAGAGTCGAAATCTACATCAAACAGAAACAAAAAAGACTAAACTAACTACTAACTAGTGAGATGCTAATGCACAATGCCGGTATTATAGATTGCAAACAGGCACATATAGTTCATGGGGCTGTAAGTGACACTTGCCAACGCACCGCTTCAACAAGTCATGAGAGCGCATAAAGTGCATAAAATGCATTAATAACCAATGGCATTCCCGATGATATAGTCCAATTAGCAGAGAAGAAAGGCAAGATACCAGTTCCCACACTTCAACGTCCGCGCGCAACGACTGCCGAGACAGAAAAGGCCCCCGCATAACCAACCAACCATCAACGCCCCCCCCTCCCTTGTTTCTAAACCCGTCTTGAAGAAAGTACGCCACCGCCACGTTGTCCATGTATAGTTGGGCGTTTATTTTGAGTTATTTAGTCATTCGTTAATAAAGTGTGGAAAAGAGTTTTAAACAGAGAGCGATGTACGATGTAGAAGACGTGTTCGGGTCGAAGCGGCAGCAAAACCACCCCCCCCCTCTGCGCTAGTCATTGGCGATGAAACAACCAACGCTCCCTGTGCTCATTTTATCCTGGCCAACGAAAACAAAGGTAACACGTCACAACGCGAGTTCTTTTTTATCTGTGACGTACATGAACGCACAGGCATGTTCCTTGCTTGCTTTTGAAAATGGCTTGTAAGGCGAGCACGAGGGCATTGGTCTGGCACCAACAATGACGCGGCGGGGGGTGGTTACTCTATGGAACGAACGGCATCATGGCGTCCGGTTTTTTTGTCGTTTTCCGTTATCTAGTTGTCCATTGATTAGCTTTGTTTCGTTTTCAGCTTCTCTGTGCATTCTGGAAAACCTTGACAGCTGGCAAGATGTGGGAATGAAACCACCGTTCCGAAGAGATTGAGACCACACACACTCATCAAGCCCACACACACAGCGGCCCGTGGCGATGGGAACAGGAAATACAAAGTTTCGGCATAGGGTCGCAGCCTCGATGGAGCACACTTGTCCTCCCTCCTCCAGCGATACGGATACGTATGTGGTAGGGTTGCAACTTGAGAGAGAAAAAAAGCCCGCTTTGGTCTCGCACACACACACACGCTCAGGGAAACAAGATTGGGCCATGCAGAAGAACGTCGACGACGGAGCCCATATGCCGCGTTTTCCCACAGCAATGCATTCAGGAACCCCCCCTGTCGACATACATGACTTGTTGACCCCATGAACATGTCGTTGATCTGCCAAGCTCGACTGACATGGCCACATCGGCAACCCCCTCCTCCTTTCCCACGAGAGTCAACCGCTTTTGTCAGAGGGCCCTTTGTCAGCTCCAACGCCCATCCTCCCGGGCCCTTTCCCTTTTACCCCTTGGCCCGCTTCAGCGTGTTAGTTTGGACGGGCTTCTGAAGCACGCGAGAGGCTGTGAGTCAAATGACAAAGCAGAGGCGCTCAGTCAACCAGTCCAGCGGGTTTTGATCCCTGCGCTGCTGCTGCGTCCTTTTTTTTTTGCTTCAAGAGTCCAAGCTTGATGTAGATTGCAATAAAGTGTTGCCCCCATCCCCCATATAATATGCAGGACAGAGTGGTCAGCATGGGTACCCTTGCTTCTCTCCCTCTGGATTTATAAAAATAAGTTTTCCGTGCGGAACCCCCCCCCCCCTTCCCCGGGAAAACGTTTCTGTTAACTATCTGCCCTTTCTCTCCTCTTGCCTCTCATTTGCGGTTGCTGGGCATTTGTCTCACTCACTCTCACCCAACAGGTTTCCGCACTTTCCGCTCCAAAACGACAGCCGTGATTTCGACCCCCCCCGCCGCCCGCCGCCCGGCCCGGGTCTCGCATGATCACCATACCCCATGGGGGATCATTGAAAGATACAAGGTTTATTACATATCTCGAGTCGGTGGGCTGTTTGCCCTTGTTCGTGCCGCCGCCGGCGACCCCGACGACCCTTTTTCCGCACGGGGGCGCGGAACAATCATCTATCCCAGCTATATATGACCCTGGGGCCCAGTCTCTCCCCTGTCGGCGACGAGGCTTACAAAAAAAAAAAAGATTTCGCCAAGTATATCATCTTCTTCTTTTTATAGAAATGCAGCCGGAAACAGTCCTGCAAGCAGCCTACCTCCCCGGGAAGAAACCGCCACCGGCCGCCGCCGCCGCCGGCATGGGACCCCGACTCAACGGCAGCAGCCTCCGGGACCACCGGCCCGCGACGTCTTCTTCCTCGACGCCGCCGCTCGTACGCGGCACCCACCACCACCACCGAACCACCAGTTCCGTGTCACACGCGGCGCCGCGGCCGCCCCCGCGCGCCCGCAGCCACAGCACCTCGTCCGTCGGGGCGGCGGCGACGACGACAGTGCTCGTCGGGCGTCGGCGACAGCCCTTTGTCGTGTCCCGACGTCTATTGTGCAGCGCGAGTCCCTTTTTCCGGGACCAGCTGCAGCGCGGCTCGTGCTCCGCCAACAACAACACGGACGACCGGCCCGTGACGCTGTGGCTGCCGGGCGAGTCGGCGTCCATGTTTGGCCTGTTTGTCGAGTGGCTGCGGGCGCCGCGCTCGTTCCGGTCGCACGTGGACGACGCAGCGGCGGCGGCGGCGGCCACGGGGCGCAGCACGGCGGCGGCGGCCGCCGTGCTGCACTGGGCGCTCGTGCGGCTGCACCTGTTTGCCGCGCACCTGGGGCTCGCGGCGCTGCAGGACCTGGCCATGGATGCCGTGCAGGACCTGTACCTGCGGCGCGACTGGGACATGGCGCCGGCCGTGGTCACGTACCTGTACACGCGGTGCGAGGCGCGGCCCGCGGGCCGTCTGCGGCGCTGGGCCGTGGCCATGGTGGCCTTTTCCCTCGCCGTCGCCGGCGAGTCGGCCAGCAGCAGCAGCCACCAGGAGGAGGACCACCACCACCACCCCGCGCCGCGCCTGCGCAGCATGCTCGCCGCGCTGCCCGAACTCGCCGCCGACTACGCCGCGCACGTGCGCAGCATGCGCGCCGCCGGGCTCGACATGCGCTGGAAGAACCCGCAGCTGCGCATCCCCGCCAACGCCCTGCGCAACGACGACCGCGCGTTTGGCTTCCGCGAGTGCTCGTTTCACTCGCACCGCGCCGCCGTCGGCCAGGGTCCGTGTCCGCATGCCGCGAGCGGCTGGGGCGCGGCCGACACGGGGTCCATGCTGGATCTGGCCCAGCAGCAGCCGGAGGAGGAGGAGGAGGAGGAAGTGGTGGACGGCGACGATGACGCCACGAGGCAGTGGGAAAAGGAGTGGGCGGATGAGTTTTGGGGGCTCGAGGACGAGTACACGTGCACCACGAGCTTGCGGCCGCCGCCGCTAAGGAGGACGCTCACGGCGGCGAGTGTCAGGCCGTTGCTGTCCAAGTTTGGCAACCACGCCCGTAGTCCGTCCGTCGACGGCGTGTCTCCGACGTCGACATGAGTAAGTGGTGGTGCTGCCGTTGTGACGGCGGGTTAGCGAATCAGCACAATGTAGACGAATTCAAACATCACTTCACAATGAGACCGAGACGGCTCTTGTCAAACTTTCCCGTGTTTATTTGTGGTTGTTTTCTGGGCTCTTTGCCAAGCCAATGTAATAAAAGTAGAATAGAAAAGATAAAGAAGACAGCAAACCTCGTAAACATCATAATCCTCATTCAAGCAATATTTTTTGCCAGCGTCTTGTCTTGGTATAGTAGTCCAATCCCAGTATATAAGAAAAAGAAAAAAAAGTTTCAACCATAGAAGATAAGAAAATTTCAACATCCACCATGACTCAAGTATGTCCAGTTGCTAGCTGGTCGAACCTGGTCATGGCAGAGGCTGTACATTAGCAGAAAAAAAATAACAAGCAAAAAATAACTAGCGATAAAAAAACCATCGCTCTTATATTGAAAAGAAAAGGGAATCATCATTCAAAGTCGTAAAAAGTCGCAAAATTGTGGGATATTCCTCCTTGCCGCTGTCCACTGCAGCGGCCAGTAGTCCGAAAAGTTGGTCATACCAAGACGTCGGTTCTTCACCGTCAGTCAAGAGAACAAGAGCCAGTGTGGCAGCTGGCTCGCATGTGTCGAGATGGTAAGAAGGAAGGTGTAGGTACAGTGCAGATTGCTTTGTTTTCTGCAGGTCTGTAGTCGTCATGTTCAAGGGTAGATGTTTGCTTTGTTTTCTGCAGGTCTGTAGTCGTCATGTTCAAGGGTAGATGTGAGTGATCTGTCGGTCATGTATGTGTGTATTTGGTCACTGGCGCAACGGGTTGTTTACTGCGGCGACTGGGAGCGGCGGAGCTCCTCTTCTGGGCGGTTGATGGACCGGAGACGGTCATCAATGTACGCCAAACGGTTGGCCAGCGAGGCATTGTTCGCGCTGCTGCTCTCGGCGGCGGTCCCTTGCTGGACCGTTGCGTAGGGCCGGCGGAGGGCGCTCATTTCGATGCGGCCCGGGCTGGAAAAGCGATTGGGAAACGACTGGCTCGTGCTGGCCACGACAAACGGCGAGCCCAGCCGCGCAGGGGTGGCGCGGAGCGTGGGCTGCTGCTGCGCCGTCATGGGGCCCGTGAGCGCCGCCGTTGGGCCTCCCCGGGACGGCTGCGCGGCGGCTTCAAAGAGCTGCTGGATGTTGGTGCGCGGCACAAACAGGGTGTCGCGGTCGCGCGCCGACGTTGAGCAAAACTCGCTAAAGGAGTGCGAGCCTTGTAGGCTGCCGTCACTCTTGTTAGACGGGTCCGTCCAAAAGTCGGTGCCGAGACTGGGACGCTTGCGCCGGCGCGACTCGGGCACCGCCTGGCGCCGCTTCTGGGAGCTCGGCCGACTCTGGACCAGTCTCGCCGGGGACCCTAAACTTCGGTTCCGGCCCCCCGCTGTCTGGTTCTGGCGCATGGGCGCCCCGGAGAGGCCAAAAGGGTCCTCGAGTGTCGTGGACACACTGGGACCGCAGCTCTTGATAACAAAGGGAGAGCCCAGCGGTGCGCTCTCTTCAAGAAGAGGCCCGGATCCTGTGCGGAGAGAGGCTGGCGCGGTGATGGAGCTGGGCTCGTGACGCGACGTGCTTAGTCGAGCCAATGGCCCATGCGGTTGCATAGACTCGCTTGTGCTCATGCTCAGAGACATGGACATCTCGGAGGCTGAAAATACAGAGTGTTGCTGCTTGGGCGGCGCTGAGCGTCGATTCCTATAGCGGCTGGCGGTCTTGCCAAACGGCGTTGGGCTGTTGGCGTTGTACCGGTTGTTGCGGGCAGCGGAGCCGGTGCTAGTCTTGCAGAGCTCGCGGAGATAACCACGGGTGGCGGCGCACGTATGAGGCCACTGGGAAGCGGGACGGAGCGACTCCGCCGTGGGGGTGGTATTGCGACTTTCTTGGGGTTGTGTGGAAGGCTTTGACCGTCGCCAACTTCGCTTGGCTTCACGAGCGACCCTGAGGCAGACGCCATGGGGTGGGATTCCACTCTTGCCGATGCGGAATGGGGTCACCTTGGGGTCTTGTAGATACATTATATAAGTCGCCCAAAGATGTTGGCCCATGGATCTAGTCCAAGGCGCTTTTCTGGTTCTGAGGGAGGCGGTACGGGGTTTGGAGGCACGATGCGCGTCCTCTGCAGAAAGGAAGCTACCGAAGCGGTCGGTATACTCAGACTCGGGGCTGACACATTGGCTCAGCTCCTCCGAGGCCACCGAGTATCTGCTGAATAGCGAGGAGCTCGTCTGTGTTGATCGCGCTGTCGAGGGGCGGCTGGATTCGTAGTCAGGACTGGATTCTAGGCTGCTCAGAGTGCTGTCGAGAGACCAATCCGGGAACTGATGGGGTTCGAGAAGGGGTACGACGCCGGGTGCGGGCGTCTTGGGCGGCGAAAAGGTGCGCCCAGCCCAGGATTGTCGCGCGGAATGGTAAAAGTCGATTTGTTCGATGTCGCCAGAGATGGAGGGGTAAGCAGAGTCGATCATGTCTTCGTCGACGACGCCAGGCTCCTCAATACTCGGGATGGGGACGTCTGCAGCCGCGACTGAGGCGAGGAAGTCCTTAGTCGGCGCGGCGAGATTAGAAGCGGTTCGTTTGCGGAGGCGCAATCGTGGTCTTCCGGGCGACTTGGGAGGATGCGGCGCAGAGGTTGCAGGGTCTGCGATGGTCGAGGGCTCTGGGGTGGTTGGGTTATTTGAGCGCGCCGCCTGGGCCGCAGACGAGCGTAGGGAGCGATGCATGGCGGCGATCAAGGCGGGATGGTATGCAAGCGACGCAAGAGGCTTTCGGGGTCCTAGTCAAGTATGGAGCGGAGGCGCTAGTTGTCACAAAACCAGGCCAAAAACAAGCAAGTCTGACGCAGATGTCGGAGAAAAAAGCAAGGCGAACGAGCCCGACAATTGGTTGTGGAAGTGGGCGAAGAAGAAAAAGTGTCTCAAAATACGCAGTGATTCAGTCTGCAGTGCAGCAAGAGTCGGCTTGGATCAGAGAGGGCCGAGCGACAGCGACCGAGTCGTGGCTGGAGCGGTTGACAGGCACGGACAAGATAGCGAGCGCAGCTCTCCGGTGAGCCTAAGCAGCGGCGCGAAGCCTGGCACACATGCGCACGTATTTATAACGTCGGAAACGGGTGTCGCAATGCTGGGCGAAGCAGATTCAGTGTCGTTGGAGAGCGCAAAGAGAGGCGCAAGGCGACAAAAGAGGTGCGCAGGTCCAAGGTCGGTGGTTGGGTATGTCGCGAGCGAGTGAGGCAATGGTGAGCGTTTGCGCTGGCTGGCGGTGCGGCGTCGTCGCAGAGTCGACCGGGCGTCGGAAAAGGCAGCGAGAATAAAATCGCCACAGTCGCAAGTGTCTCTGGATCGGAAGAAGGAAGCAAAGAAGCACTTTGCAGCGTTGGAGAAGTCGTGGTGATGGAATGGGCGCAAAAAAAGAAGGACTGGAATGGGTGTGTGAATCGGGGGGGGGGAGGGGAGAAGGATGGAAGGAGGGATGGATGATGGGTCGGTCGCAAGCGCAGGCGAGCGGGCATGGGCGAGGATACCTTGGGCTGATGGGGGAATGGGGAGGAACTTGTCTGGGCTCAAAGAGTACCTACTTGTGCGGTATCCGAGAGTGACCTCAGCACCGACTTTGCCGAGCCCAAGATAGGCTGCTGGGCGGTGGGGCAGCTGGTGAACCGGAGAGAGGGGGAGGTATCTCTCGCTGGTCTCGCAGGTACTTGTTTTCGATGGGCAGAGTACCGGTACACAGCACAAGCGGTCTCGTTAGCAGTTAGCACTTGCAACAGCAACCAGGGGCGGCCAGGGGGGAACGTTCTGCCTGCAGAGTCCTACCTGCGGGTCCTATCCACTGTAAAACTAGCACGAGTCCACTATGCGCTCGCTTTCTCACTGGCTGACGGGCACCCACCAGGGCCAGCGCCGGCCACCGCTTCAGTGGCCAAGCTCGCTGCAAGTTCTGCTCGACTGTGCCCAGACAGCGCTACCAGTGTCGCGACCCGCGCTAGCAAGGGCGCCGGTCCACAGCCCAAGCCCACCGCTTTGCCTCACCAAAGTATACCAAAGTATTGACGACAACCGAACGACCGGCCCATCGTTGGCTTTTCCTCACCCGACACCAACTCTAAACAGGTACCCCGTCTCGGTCCAGTACTCATGCAAACACCACATTGTCTCCCCAACTAATCCGTACTCCGTAATACCGGCTTCGCCCAGCAGACCAGGAACCACCCGCCGCTAGGGTCCTCTCGTTCGTTAGCGCTCTTCTGTAAATGCGGTGAACCGGGTCCCGGCCGCCTGCAAGCCTCTCTCTTCGGACTCTTCCTCTGATGAACTGCAATGGACGATTGAGCAGAGACATGTCTTCCGGCCAACCATTGTCCACCCAGGGGGCCACCCCCAGCCCAACGTGCATGCTGCATTCGCTCCGGGGAGTTGCCGCTCACAGAAGATCCGCCTCCGAGGGCCACAAAGTCCCCTTCTTTTCGCGGGGACCCTGAGAGCCCCAAAGCAAGGATTCAACTGATCCCCAGAGACATTGTGCTTAAATACCGAGACCTTTTGTTTTGTTTCTGTCCATACTGACACTCCATACAAAGTACACAGAGAATACTCGTAGGGTCGTATCATGGCACAATGGCTCGCTACCTACCAACTATGCTCACAGCTTCGGTGACCAGTTGACAACACTACCATCACCTGTTCCCAATGTGCTTTCATTACTTAATTTCACCGCCAAATTACACCCCCCCAATCCTCAGTCCATTATTCAATAACTCATGAACCCCTTGGGATGCGCTCCCGTCCTTCCCGCCCCATATCCCACCGTTCATGCCGCATGGCGCCCGCCCGGAACGTGCGCCACACCACCACCAGACATCAAGTGACAATAGCAACACTTGAATCTGACTACTTTCATTCCGCTGCTCACGGGGTCCTCGTCATGCAAACATGAATCAAATCAGCTCGAAAGTCAACCTGGTGTACGGATACCGGCGCCAGGCCAATCTGCGCAACTTGACCAACTCTTTGACCTCGATTGTCTACAACCATAACACGCGCACTGAAACCAGTCGTGTCAAGTTGTCAAGCGACAGAACAGAAGTTGTAATTGATTATGCGTGCGAATCCGTCACGGATACCCACCCAGCTAAGTGTTATGACCAGTAAGTATCCTGACAGTTCGGCAGATGGTGTCAGTTGTCTCGCAGGCAATATTGTCTGTCCCTCGTCGTTGCTTTTTCCCTCGTTGCTGCGCTTCTGGCACACCGTTGCATCCCAGCCTATCGACCTATCTCATCCCGGGCAGCGGGCCAGCGCCACCATTGTTGGAAAAAAGAAGGTTGCAGTCAGTGTCTATGTGTGCAGACCTAGCACAAATTAAAAACCGCAGAGGTGGCTGCTGCTCGAATGGTAAGCAACCCACACGATGCGCCCCAACAAGTTCTGTAGCAAGATATGCAAGACAATGATGGCAGCGAATCAATGGCTGTCATGCGTGATTCCAATTGCGCCGCTGAGACGCACCATTTGCAACTTGGATTCTCTTTTCTCGTTGCAATGCCTGGCTTGGTGAGATGGGCGAGCGGTGGAAATCACTAAAGACTCAAGACATGATCGGATATTGGGTGGATGGTGCAGACTCGTCACGGGTTGCGTGAGAAATGGTGCATCATGATTGCATTGGCGCCCCCAAGAGAGAGGAGAAGTAGGAGAAGTCTGCACGGCAGACAGAAAACCGAAGTGGGCATTTGCTGGTCTCTGAAGGTTGCCGTGAAACGCGTCTGGCGCGAAAGGAACGCGTCATTAACGCGGTTCGTGAGAAAGGTGGGGTGTGAGATCCACTAAAGAAAATGGGGCCCGACACCATCTTGACCAACCCGGGCCGTGCCTGGCGACGCCTCGCTAAACCGAGTATGGCGTAGGTGCCCAGCCACAGTACGACGCTGCTCCTTTACTATTCCTCTGTCAAAAACCATTTATGAGGCTGGCATTGGCTTGCAGAACTGTCTTCTGCCGTTGAAACACGCCGAGATTTTCGTCGACAGTGGTCCCAGACACATGGCATAATAGACCGAGCGCTATAAAAAGAAACCGGCTCAATGGCCGAGTTCAACGACCGCCCGGTTGGCCTTGGCTGGCAACCGCTTTCCAACTGTCCAACTAACTAATTAATAGCACTTGTACGGATACCTGCTGCTTCAAAGTGGTTTGAGCTCGGCTTATGTGATTCCGTCAAACTGCCGCACCACACCGTCGCTCCACGAACTGCTGCCGGCTTCGTGTTGTGCACCTCGCCGCCAAGGTGATTGGATACCCGCCACGCCTCCTCCCGTCACAAAGTGACAGAAGCATCCCCTGCCAGCCATTCATACCTCGCTTCTCGTCCATGCGGCGCCTACATCTATCTGTTGTGGGGGATGCATCACGCCGACTATCGAGTGCTTCGCAGCCATCCTCGACCCTGTGGCGTGAGCACGCCGGTAGCAACAATACTAGTTAAGCCTTTCCCATCCACCTCTTCCCCGCGTGACAATGCAGGCTGGCCGTCGCAATACACGATTGGCTGGTAAGAAACATGGGGTGCCGAACAAAAGAGAAGTGATAGATGTGAACTATTATTGTCTAGCTCCATGTTGGGTTCGGGGGGCTGTGTCCGATAGTCCCGCTCTCAGGCATGTATGCGTGATGCCGCGAGGTTGCAGTCGGAAACCACAGATGGCAAGGTTTGTTTCGCTCGCCGTCGTTTGCAACTCGGGGCGCAGATGCGTTGTGACTGATGAACCGGCCTCTCTTCCAATGCGGAATGAATAGGAATATCTATGACACAATTGTACGTTTCTGGTGGTGCGCAGCGCTAGGCAGTCGATGGCCGGATATGTCTGCCCGCCGACCGTTGCGTCATGCATTCCACACCGAGCATCGCGGGGATGCGCTATCCCAATTGCGAGCTCCAGCCCGATTGCCTAACAGTTCGAGTCTCTTGAGCAACTTTTGTCAGCCTATCGCTAGTCCATTGCATGACGCAGTGACGTCGAGAAGTGACTAGCCACGAAACCACTACTCCCGAGGCTTTGGCTTTGGCTTTACAAAGAATAGTTGCACCTGAATCTGTTTTCGAGTCCTCGCAACGGAAAAAATGAAGCAACCCTGACCAGTCAGTCTCTATACGTTTCAAAAAAAAAAGTATACAGCTTGGCATGGTCAATTGGCAAATGAAAACGCAAAATGCGCCCTACCACTAATACTGAGCAATCATGGTCTCACCGACAGACTCAAACCAGTTACACAGGTTGCACAATGTATGTACCATCGATTCGACGGTTGCCAGGTGCGATTGAAAGCGTTGAAAACAACAACAAGAGAGAGCAAACACAATATTGTGACACGCGACGCGTTCCTCGCTGCTGCCCCTGCGTGGCTATGCGAGCACGTTTTGCCTGGCCTGGTTGGCCAAATATCAAGGTGGCCTCGTTTCTTTGTGACAGGGGAGGCGACGGGGCTTGTTCGACTGGCAGCGTCGGCCCACGTAGTTGTTGGCCCGAGTATTCGAACAAGACATGCATGAGAGAATGGGGCGCGGGCTTGCTCTTTCTTGGAGCCCGAAGCTCGGACCAAGATGTGATCTGGCCATATCCTCACCTGGTCGGCGGCAAGGTACGAAAGCAAGTTTGAGATCGGGGAAGAGAACCCACGCCGAATTGCAAGCTCTGTGTTGAGCCACGTCTCGCTTCAACCACTGCAAGCCCGAGCAGGAGTGGCCTGCGGCAGGACAGGGCTATTCTCAGGTTCCGTCCTTTTCTTTTGGCGCTGCCTTGCTGTTGGCGTGGCTGAGTGCGGCGTAGTGGAAATGCTTCGCGAAACACAGATCCCCCTCTCTGGGCGAACCGCCGTCTGGTCTCCTCTTTGTCCGGCTCCAGACGGGACCCGGACGACCGCCCGACCCATCAACGCGGCACGGCCCCCGACAGCTATCACGGATGCCTACGCGCCGGGGCGCAGCGGCTGTAAAAGAAAAAAAGGCTGCGACTGAGCATCAGGCCAGTGAATGCAGAGAACAGTATACAATACATGTGGTGCGCCGAATGGCGCGCCCGTCTTGAGCATGAATGAACAATATACTACAAATTACCAAGGGAGATCAGAGTGAAGAATCGCTCCGTAATTAAACAAACAAAGGCGCACCGGGTTGCCTTTCCGGTCACCGTGGTACGGGCAACATGACCGTTTACTTACTGTGCCCCGCCCACGAAAGTAAGAGGAGAATGTTTCTTTCATGAAATCGCAAAGAATTACAAGCGCCAGCTGAGAGAAGGATGCTGTTTAGAGAATATTCGAATATTCCCTAATATGTAGGATTTCTGTTCTGCAGAAGAAGAATGTCGACGTTCATTTATGCTGCCCACTTTCGGAGCCAGCACCCGACCCCCGCCGATGGTTTACCGCCTGAGCGAAGCATGAACTACAGTAACGCGGGTATCTGCTGGGAAAAGTCCTAGTAATAAGTTGGGCAGATTATACTCTCCGCAAAGTTGCAATCCGGTCATTGTCCCGTTATACATGTTGTGAGCTGGAATTGGCGTTGCCAACTTTAATAAGCGCGCCATTTTGGTGCGGGCCATCTGGAGATATCTGCGCGACCCGCAATTTTTCACCGACCTCAAACGGACGCTTCATCATGGCTTAGCGATAGCATCCGATCTCGACCATATACTCGGCCTCGTACAGAGACTTCTGATGCTGTGCATTTGAATTGTATTCGTTTCTCCTGCTGCCAAATACCCGGCTCTAAGCTCCCGCCGCAATGGCTGTCCCCGACATTGTCACCATCGAGAACCTGTCGACAAAACTGCCGCAATGGCGTCCTGACGCAGCCAACCATCTATACGCCATTGTTGATATGGGAAGGTGCGTTTCTACCCATATATTCCTCTCTGTGCTTGTCTATTCCGGTATTAATTTCCTTCGCAGTAACGGCGTCCGCTTCTCCATCACGTCGCTGGCCCCTCCCTTCTCGCGGCTGCTCAATCCGCTCTTCTCCACGCGCGCAGCCATTTCGCTCTTTGACGCGCTCACTCCGTCTACCTCTGGCGACGGCAGTCTCGTCTTTCCCGCGCAGACCGTGACCGACGTGGCCGAGGCCGTGGCCAGCTTCCACCACGTTGCCGTCGCGCACGGCGTGCCGCAGTCCCAGATGTACATCTTTGCCACCGAGGCCATGCGCCGCGCCGACAACGCCGGCGACATGCTCGCCGCCATTCGCGCGGCGACGGGCGGGCTTGGTGTGCAGATCCTCGCGCCGGCGGTCGAGACGCTGTGCGGCGCCGTCATGGGCACCCGCAGCAGCCTCGTCGGCGTGCCCGGCGGTGCGCTCTTCCTCGACCTCGGCGGCGGCAGCGTCCAGATGACCTGGGTCGACACCGCGGTGCCCGACTACATGATCGCCGCGGCAACAGCGGGTGCGAGCATGCCGTACGGTGCCGCCAAGCTGGTGCGTGTGCTGGAGCAGCAGTCGGTGGAAACGCAGACGATCGAGATTGACACGCTGCGGGCGGGCATCAAGGCTGTGTACGACGGCCTCTGTGTCAAGTTTCCGGCGCTCAGGGCCATCAGAGAGGCGTATGAGAGGGGCGAGGAGGCGACCGTCGATGTGTACATGTGCGGCGGTGGATTCCGTGGCTATGGCACAATGCTCATGCACGACGAGGCCATCAAGCCCTACCCCATTCCCTCGATATCGACGTACACCGTTGACGGCACCAAGTTCAAGGAGACGCAGCGCATGCTCAACATCAATACCGAGTACGCGGGCAAGATTTATGGTCTCTCGAAGCGCCGCCGCAGGCAGTTTCCCGCCATCGTCCATGTTGTCGAGGCCTTTACCAGCGCGGTGCCGAACATTGGTCGTGTCACATTCAGCGGCGGCTCCAACCGACAAGGTGCTCTGCAGATGATGCTGCCGCCAGAGATTCGGGAGAGTAATCCCTTGGAAGTACTGGCCAACATTGATCCCATCGACAAGCCCATTTTTGATGCCGGCTTGGAACTCCTGCTATCCAGTCTGCCGGATCCATCCATCATCTCCAAGATGCCCACAATCCTCGCGCCAGGCCTCGGGTACCTCTTCATCAAGGAGCTGTGGACACGAGCTGGCCACGAAGCAGACGTCAACGCCTCCATTTCCCTCCACGCCTCCGTCATTCGCGATCCAGGATGCCCTGGTCTGACGCACCTGTCGCGCGCTCTGCTCGGTATCGCGCTCGCGACAAGATGGGGCTCGTTTCTTTCGCCCGCTGACGCGCAGCTCGAGCAAGGTCTCATCGCCATCATCAAACGATACGGTAGCGAGGCTCTTTTCTGGACTCGGTACCTGGGTGCTGTTGCCGGTGCAATCGCCGAGATCCTGCCATTTTCGCCTGCCTCTGCCGGCGAACTCAAACGGGCAGTGGAATTTAAATCAGAAATTGTGCAAAAAGAAAACAGCCGCGTGGTCAAACTATCCATCGGCATTGCTAGGGACTACACACGACGCCTGGACGAAGAAGCACTTGTGGACAATATCAAGTCGGCTACCAAGAACAAGGAAGAGGGAAGTCCGAAAAAGGTTTCCGTCACGATTTATCAACGCGATTGATGGTGAAACAAAAATCAACATTTCATTAGACCGCTGGTAAGGCCACTAACTATGCAAGCATGCTATCGTTTTTCATTCTTGTCATCATTGAAATGCGAACCACAATCATCAAAACAGAAATCGTTGAAACGGCAATCATTGAAACTGAAATCATCAAATCGTCGAATCATTCACGGAAGAAGAATATCTTCCTATTCATCATCATCATCATCACATTCGTCATCATGTCGTGAGCCCTTGGACTTGCTGGACTTGGGGTTTCGGCGACGGGCATTGAGCTTCTTAAGCTCATGGTTGACAACGAGAGAGGCCAACAACTTGTCAATCTCATTGGAAGATCCCTGAACACGGGAGTAAAACTCCTTGCGGGACTCAAACAGGTGCTTGCTAGTCGAATGAAGAGTCTTGCTCTTGCACGCCTTGCTGGGGTACTTGGAAGAGGAAAGCCAATCGAGAGACACTTCAAGGCTCTTCTTGGTGCGGAACTGATAGTGGTAGAACGTGGTCATGAGAGGAAAGACCAGGTCTAACATCCATCGGTAAAGTTTACCGTGCTCAGCAGCTGCGAAACGTCAGTGGTTATTCTCAGAGCGTGCTCGGCTGGATGCTGCTTACCGATGGGGTCGAACGCATCATACTCCTTGGCAAGTCTGCCCATGTGCTTCTTGAAGGTAGCCAGTGTCTCACGGTAAATGAGGATAAGCTGCCACAAGCTGGCCCAGACGGCGAGACGCTCCTCGGACTTGATGGCGCCTTGCTGTGCGAGAATCTCGTCCAATTCCCTGAGGATATCGTGCTCGATGAAACGAGCACCCTGTCGGGCAATGTTTCTCAAGCGCGCCTGCACGGAGAGGGGCAGGCTGACAAACTTGTTGGTCGGGTCACGGCACCAAAATGCGTCAGTCTTCCAGATGCGGAAGAAGCAGTTGAGCCTGTGTACATTGCTCACGAGGCGGTGCTACCAGGTGTCAGTTATTTCCTCGCAACAACTTGGGGAAAGAATTCACTTACTCTTGGGAGCCCCTCGCCATCCTGGTGGTAGGCGAGCATGAAGCTTTGGAGAGCATACCTGAACTTGGTAATGTGCTCGCGCTTGATCTCTTCCTCGACCCACCCCTGCAGCTGCCCGTGGCTCGGGACTTCATCGCGGGGAAAGTCGGCCAGGCGGAGGCCTCCTGTCTCATTGGAATCTTCCTGCATGCGGTATGCCTGGACAGTGACTTTGAGGGGGTTGGAGGAGGAGTCCTTGCTCAGGTAGAGGAGGATTTTTTTGGGATTGCCAGTGTGAAAGCGCGGGCCGTTGCACATCATGTCTTCCTCGGCAGCGTCCTCGGACCAGATGTCTATAAGCGGGACGGGTTAGCTGTGGGGTGCACATCGGTAGCAGGGGTGGCGGAGCCGATCCGTACCTGGGATCCTTCCAATCACGGGCCATGTCATACCGGGAGTGACACGGGTGCATACGAGGTGGGAATGTTCGGGGAAGGCCTTCCGGCACGTGGGACACACACCATTTTCGTGACACTGCATTGGGTGCAACGGGCGTGCAAGTCAGCAAAAGCGGCACACAATCGGTTTGGGCAGCGAAGCAGATGGCTTGCATGCATGCGGGAACGGTGGCGACCAATGACTTACACGAATCTTGGAGACACGACAGGGCACACATGCACCAGTTTTGCGCACATCCGCCGTCTGCATGGGATCCTGAAGCTGACGGTGCCTCTTCTCAACCGCATTACTGGAACGACGACGCTTGAGACCGGCAGCCTCTGGCGACTTTGCATCATGCAACTGGATGTGGCTTGGGTACCCAACAGGCAGCTGCTTAGGAGACGGCTCACCCTGGGGGTAAGTCCACTCATCGTCGTACGACTTGGCCTCACTCAGCGCAAGCCTGGCATAGTGATCATGGTCGGCGGCGTCGAGCACCGACGAGGACGAGCCAGAGTGCTCCGATGGCGAGGTACTGCCGGCGGGGACGAGACCGGGCGGGGAGTGGCCACCGGTGTAGTCGGACGGCGGGGACGGGGCCTCCTCGTCGTCGGACGCGCGAAGGTTGGCATTCATCCTCCAAAAGTCGGATTCCAGGGACTCGAGGGAATGGCCATCAATGGGGTACGACTCGGCACCGTCAAACCCCTTGGACAACTGGTAGTAGTCGTCAGACAGCCCCCAGTTGGACTGGATGACGGCGGAGGCAGAGGGAAAGGTGCCAGTGTCCTGGGTGTCCTGGTAGTAGGAGTTCCAGTCAAAGACTTGGTGGAAGAGCTCGTCCTCCGATGAAACGGGAGGAGAGGAAGGGATGCGGGAAACAGATCTGCTACCTCTATACGACTCCATTTTCTTCAGAGAGCTAGGACCCGGGGGAAGCCGTGTAAGTCACGGGGGGGGGGAGGGGGGAGGGGGGGGGGGGGGGCGTGCGTGCAATTCCGGTGGAACTCTGTGTCTTCGATTGCGCCGCAGCCGCGTCTTAGCTGCCGCTTCTGCTTTGGTTCCCGTCGTGTCTTTCTTCTTTGGGACAGAAAGTGGTGCTGCTCCTTGCAGTAGCCTTGCTTTTTTTTGCTGCTGAGTAGGGGAAGGGGGGGGGGAGGACCGCTCTCACCGAGAACGACACAACCAGGAATCCTTGCCTCTTTGCAAATTGGGGAAAAGGGCAAGCCTTGCAGGGTGGCTATAGTGAATTGGTGGTATGGGCACAAGGACAACAACCTTGAAAGTGTGGGAGGGTGTGTGGAGGTGTGTGTGTGTGTGTATGTGATGGCTGTTGGGTTTTGTATGTTGGTGATGGGTTCTTCTTTTGCCTTATCGGTGTTCTTTGTTTATTGAAAGTGAAGGTCAATTGAAGTACGATTCTCAAGAAAGAAATACTTTTGAGAAGAGGAGAAGGTAGATGTACCAGAACACCCCAAAGGCCAAAAGGCCGGGTACCCTCTAGGGGCCCTTCTTTTTAGTTTCCCATCCATCATTCAACGCTCGTCCCGCTGCCATGGCCGCCGCTCGACTTACACCATCGTCAGAAAAGTGCATTTTCGGTGTGGCAGGCCTGTCTGATTGGCCAGTTGCCCTCGCGCCCCGCTGTTTTGGGCCAATGGAGGAGGGGGACACTCACCGATTTTGACCATTTCAGGCCAGTCTCTGATTGGCTGGATTCGGCCCTCATGGCACCTCATTGCTCTTTTGCTTGTTACACCACGCGCTGCCTGTTGGGTCTCGGGTTTCAATTTTTTTTTTTTTCCAACTGTGCCATGTGATTGATCACGCAATCTCTTTTCTCTCTTTTTTTTGTTTGCGTCTTGCCAATTTTGTTGACGTCGAGGGCGTGCGGCCGCGCAGGGTGGGAGTTGGTT
>NW_006271974.1:2807911-2819698 GCF_000225605.1 Cordyceps militaris CM01 | reverse complement strand
CCAAGACCCGCCGGGTTGATTCAAGTCGCCTTGGAAGAGAAGAGGGAAGAGGAAAAGAAGACGAGGAAACTTCCGTTGACGTTTTATTAGAAGACGAGACACTTTGGAGATGCTTCCCCCCCCCCTCTCGGACTAAACTAGTGTGGGAGCTAAAAGATACAGAGAAGAGCAAAGTTGTCATCCCTGCCCCGAGAGTAGGGAACCGGGGGGGCAGGCAGAAGGCGATGCTGAGAGCCAAAGACTGTAAGTCGGTCGACCCCGGGTACAACACCAACACGAGGCGAGGCGAGGCGGTGCTAATTAGGCTGCTGCGCACGTATCGGCATACTGGGGGGAGGAGGGGGAGAGTACATTGGTTACACGGCTCGAGAATCAAGGGCCACAACGCGGAGGCACGACGACGACGACGACGATGGACTGTCCCGGATCCCTGGGATTCGGTTCCGGCAAGTTGGGCCTCTTTAGCTTCGCATTAGCATGTTTGGTCTTTTTTTTTTTTGGCTGATTAGCCGAGCTAGTTGGGCATGGGGTGTCCAGGCTACAGTGAATTATTCTTTTTCCTGTTTCTTTTTTTTTCTTGTAATACAATATGGACGGGATTGTGTAGCCAGGCGAAAAAGGCACAGTGCCCAACAATGTTGTGAAGCTTTGGGCGCGCTTTTTCGGGAACCTTTGACGTATGTATTACGCCCCCCCGTTGTACGAGTTTATCGGGGGGAATCAACGTCACCAATCGCGCAATCAAGAAACCGTTGTGTCCCATGAGAATGTGAAAAAAAAAAAAAAGCCACGTTGCCAGGAAACACAAGAAGCTACCAAGTTACTTGACCGGGGTTTGTGAAACCAAAAGCGCTCATCAAAAAAGCCATCATGCACACTTTCTGCAAGGCCCTGCCCAAGGAAAAGGTTGCGGGACACGAAAACCATCAGGTCGGGTCGCCGGACCAGGGGACACCCACGTCGTCGGGACGTACGACAAGCGGTAATTAAGAAATAATTGGAATCCTATTTTTTGCGCGTATGAAAAAAAATGACAAGAAAGGTCGCGAAAGCCAGTT
Source organism: Cordyceps militaris CM01 (assembly GCF_000225605.1). Classification (NCBI taxonomy): domain Eukaryota; kingdom Fungi; phylum Ascomycota; class Sordariomycetes; order Hypocreales; family Cordycipitaceae; genus Cordyceps; species Cordyceps militaris. The sequence continues at coordinate 2,818,640 of NW_006271974.1, read as the reverse complement.
GAATCGCATATCAGTGGGTGGCCGGACTGGGGAAACACAAGGGTCCGAAAACCACCCGCTAGAAGACGTGAGCCGAACGAGATCAACGGTCTTAGTCATGCCAATACGATTTGGCGGTCAAAAAGCGATGACAAGGTGGTTTTTTCCTTCCTTTTTTGACTCTGGAATCCTGGTCATGAGCCGTCTACTGGCTAGGTGTGACCAAGGACACATTTCACATGCTTCAACGTCAAGCCACTTTTTTTGTTTCCCCAGGCTACACAGAATAACTACTCCGGAGTAATAAAAGTCGTTTTTTTCTTTTTCTTTTGGATTGCCGGCCGACTGCGGAGGCGAGAAGGGGGCAACTCAAGGACGACCAGGTCGGTGTGTGTGTGACGTTGGCGTGATCTGGCCCGCGAGGGGTCCGTGGTTTACTTTCTTTCTAGAACGAAAAAATGCGGCAGATGGGCTGGGGACTAGTAAATGCGGTGAGACATTGTTGCTTTGTCGATGGTTCCTGCAGCCTCTTTAGCATACGAATCATGGTATTTCTATCCCATCCGGCAGTCAAAGTGGCTAGTGTGCTCGGACTTTGTAACCACCCCCATCTCGATATCTTTTCGTCGGGTTGCTTTTTTTTCTTCTTCTTTCCCTGGTTTCTAGTTTCAGCTCAGGCTTTGCCACCTGTACGGAACATGGGATACCGAAATGGAAGGTCGTTTTTTTTTCTTTTGAGACATTGCGTTTGCTTTGGGGGGGGGGGGCACAAGAGGTTCAACGACCCCCCAGTCGCTGTCAATCCCGTGATCTTTGGCTAATGCGAGGCCGGAGGGGCTGCGCCACTACTGTACATATTACTACCTGAGGGGGAGGAGGGATGATGGATCGGTGCCGGTGCCGGAAATGTTGACAGGTCGAATTAAAAAAAAAAAAAAAAAAAAAAAGAAGAGAAGGAAACAGAGAAAAAAGCAAGTTTGTTTTTTACAGAAGCCGACTGGTCGAAAATAAAGACGTTCGGAATCTTGGCATGCAACGAGGCGTTTTTTCTTCGTTGGTGACACGATGCCAATATTGACGTGGTGTGACGACCTACGTACGTTGAGGTGGTGTGTCTACTTAATGCGGTGTGCCTACTTGATGTGGCATGCCTACGTTGACGTGTGTCCAGAAAACTTGACGACCGGGGCCTCCGTGACGGCGAAACTCCATTTCGAGATATGGTCGAAGTGGCTGAAACAGGAACAGCGACTTTGATCATCTTCACCTGAAGCTCGGTGCCTGAGCTTGGCGTTGACATCCACCAGGCTGCAGCCAGCCGTGCGCCGAGCCTGACGTGCGTGCGACAGAGGTATCACCAAGTACAGCAAATGGTGCGCCTAGACAGATCCAAGCACGAAGATGGAGCAAGAAAAGGTAACGTTATGGAGGCATGTATTGACCAATTTTGCTATTTTTCCTGCGCTAATCGGACCACCAGCCAACCAAGGTACTGCCTCTCACGAACTCAAACTGTGACCTTGCCCCGGCTCCTGCAGCTGCCGATGAGATATTCGGGCCTGGCTTCGTCATATTTGTCGAGCGGCGTAGTTACACGTTCATCGACATGCCGCTGATGAGAAACTCCTTGTCCGACTGCGACCATGGCCTGGCTGCGACGGACATGAGATACCTCTGACTCACGCCATGTGCGGATTTGCATCGACAACATACATCAAGCTACCATACCTCAACGCTGCGTTTTCGAAGCATGTCACCAGAGCAACAGGTCGACCAGTCTCCTACTCCTTGCGGCACACAACCTCGACATTGTTGCCCATTGGGTCCGTCACAAACGCCGCATAGTAGTGCGGTCCAAAGTGTGGCCGCGGGCCCGGCGCTCCATTATCCTGGCCGCCCGACGCCAACGCCCTGGCATAAAACTCGTCGACTTTGCTGCGCTCTATGTACCAACATCCCCCGCCGGTCTTCCTTAGCCAACACGAATCCAGGCCAAACGCTCGGGGGGGGGGAGTCGCTCACCGTCGGCAGCAAACGCCCAGTGCGCATAGTTCTTGTCCACCGCGGACTCGGCCATGCCGGACAGCCAGAAATTCGCCTTGTTGGCCAGAGGGCTGGTCTTGTCCCCCAGGCCCACGAGCTTGTCGTCAAACAGGGACACGAGCTTCTCGTAGCCGAGCGGCGCGAGGGCCGCGAGGTAGAAAGCGACGACGGCGGGGTACTTGTCCTGCGGCACGGAGAGCGCGAGGTGGTCAAACATGGTGCGAGAGTTGGGTGAAAAAAGTTGCGGTGTCGATGGTTGTGGGCAGGAGGATGGATTCAGTGGCGAGGTATATATCCTGGTCGTTTTGCTTTCAATTCGGTCTTCGAAAACGAGCACGTCCGAGGTGAGAAAGAGGCGTCGGCTGGTGTAAGAGCTAGTTCACGCCAAAGTTCACGACCAACGCCGCGATGACGTATGGCGGTGCGAAAGCTGGCGGTCTGGTGAATAACTGCATGCGGTGATGGAATGCACTTCATAACAGAAATACTGTCGTCCTTGTGCCGATAGTTGATGCCGGTGTCATGTACGTACGTGTCTGTCCAGGGTGGCACACGGAATGCAGCGCTCAACAATTCGGACTCGAACTTCTTTTCGAAAAAAAAAAAAGATTAAATCATGCTGCTACATTTCGTTTTGTACATCAGACGAAATCTCAGGCAGCTAGATGAATTTGCGAATCAAGTGCCTATCAGCCCTGTCTGCAAACTGCTCCAAATGATCGTATCGCTCGCTCAGAGGCGACCTCTTGTCCGCATTCTCTACGGCCAAAATCACCGTATATTCTTCCTCGCCCTCCTTTGCGTCCACTTTCCACCCACCGACCACGTGTCCCTCAGCACCTCCAGCTTCTCCCGCCGTAGCTTTGGTCCGTTGTTGATCAAACTGGTCCCTCGCCTCCGTCTTCATGATGAACCGATGCACCTCCAAGACCACCGCGCCCGGCCGCAGACGATCCAGCAAAAAGTCGTAGTGCGCCATCCACTGGAAGGAAAAACAGCTGCCCATTTCCGCGACGCCCTTTTTCCACTCGTCAGAGCCGTGCATGCCCTGGTAGTGCGACTCGAGCGACGCCCACTGGCCCAGCAGGTACAGCAGGGACGGGTCCTCGACTTGGCGAAAGTAGTGAAACGGGTGGCCGGTAAAGGCGCTGAGATGGGACTGCACATCTGTCAACCGTTTTTGGAGGTCGGGGTCCGAGAGGGATGCGGTTGGCTTGAGCCGCAGCAGCCCTATCTCGGAGATGGGCATCGGGACCATTGTAGCTATGGCTGGACGACTCGCTTTGGAATCTGAAAGGCCAGGAAATGAATGGTTGGTACCGCAAGGGGAGGACTTGGCGTGCGTGTTGCTGCTTTTATACCATTTTTCAGTCGTGGTTTGAAATCATGGCGATGATGACTTCGGAGAATTGTCAAGTCCGACATAAGTCTGCATTTCGAGGCTAACGAGCGCGTCACCAGCAGGAAGCGCCGAAAGTAGAAGTGACACATCTCGATTGCACCCTAATTTTCGATCTGGCCTACCATGGTCGATATACCGCTGTCCTTGTTTCAACGCGGGTTGTTAGTTCTACGGTGACAAAGAGGCGGCAGCTACAGAGCGCCTTTGTCCTTTGACGGCGGCGTCAGCCGAAGTGACCTGCCGCTTGTCTAACGATTCTGGGCTTTGTTTTCCCCATCACACCCTTCTTCATCCCGAGACACAAGGCATTGCACTCCTGGCGTAAGCTGAAATGCCAAACCGTGTGCGCTTACCAGGGCTTCTGTTCCTGAGAAAAGAGCTTGTTGAGACCAGGCTGCGGAAATAGACGACGTGATGTTTCGGCGTGTTGTGTGGCCATCGCGGCCATGCCTCGTCAACAAACCGGAAAACGGCGTCGTTGCTCGTCATCACTTGGACGCCGTTATATCCGCCCACCGAATTCAAAAAGGACCTAGTTAAAGTCTTCATGACGGCAGGCGATTTCTCATCATGTTTGCCTTGTCGCACTGCGCCCCACAGGCTAGGAGATTAGTAATAGCGCCTTCGTAGTTCGGCTCGGAATATATATAACCCGCTCCGGGCACGAGAACACGCCACTCATTTGTCCACTGCGCTTGCTTTCTTCTCCTCATTCCATCCTCATCCACCACACTCTGTACCTCGTCATCCTCGTTTCATCAATCGAACTGCGTAGCTGCCAGATACGGCACGCCTAACAACTTCTACATCTTTTCACTCTCCCATTCGGACGCTTTTCCGTAGCCTTTTCGATTCCCACGTGCGGTCCTTCCCCACTCGCAGACTCCGCGTTTACCGAAACGTCGCTCGACTTTGCTGCGTCTCCTGAACCAGCCCATGTCAATTTTCCATCAGTGCACAATTTGATAGATCCTGGAGATTAGCTAACAAGGTTGTTCGCTGGTACCAGCGTTTTCGTGGTTGCTTAATAGTGCGGAGGAATTTGGGACTCTACGTTTTCCTACTGGCCTCGGCCACGTGTACTGATCGTCGCTCCCATTCTCCCTTTTCATCTGTCTTTTTTTCTCAAGTACAATCAATTTATTATTTCCATTTGACCTGCAAAGGCGATTGAGTGCAAGAAAGGAACATTCAACGAAGCAAAAAAAAAGTCAATTCCTTGCAACAAAGAAAAACTGATCTCGGTGCGGAGAACGGACCATAGTCATTTCTGAACAGACTACGACAACTTCGTCTTGCAAGGTAACTTGATTTCGAAATCAAGTTCTTGGACACCGCAAAAATGGCTTCTTCGGTCTTCTTCAAATTCAAGTCACAAAAGGAGCCCACGAGGGTAGAATTCGATGGTACTGGAATCTCAGTGTTCGAACTCAAACGCGAGATCATCATCAAGAGTGGCCTGGGAGACGGTACGGATTTTGACCTCTTGATTTACACAGACGACAACAGTGAGGGTAAGTCGATCCAGTTCTCTTTCCGTAAGCAGGAGGTTAACCCGAACTAGTTTATGATGATGACACGACCATCATTCCTCGATCGACAACCGTCATCGCCCGACGTCAGCCTGCGGCGAAGCCTGGCGCAGGCAGGGCAGCTCGATATGTCACCGGCAAGATGCCCGTCGCGGCTAAAAATGCTGGACGGAAAGAGCAGACTGCCAAAGCCCCGGCATCAAAGACATCGGGCGCTGCCCTTAGCCAAATGAATAATGCCATGACGGAAGAGGAAAAGATGGCTGCCATGTTTGCCGCTCAGACGGAACAATGGTCAGCCCAACAGGAGGAGCTGTCTCAGTAAGTTGAACCCGATCTTCCACGAGACAACCCATGCTAACAATCTACAGCCAAGCGCCTGTCTTCAAACCCGGTGCTAAACGACCAGTCAATGTGCCTGATCATGAGCCGCCAAACGGATATATCTGCTACCGGTGTGGCAATAAGGGCCACTGGATCCAAAGCTGTCCCACAAATGACGACCCTGAGTTTGATAACAGACCTCGAGTGAAGCGTACCACTGGTATTCCTCGCTCATTTCTGCAGAAGGTTGATAAATCGGACATTCTGGCTCAATCAGAAGGGGACGATTCCAAGAGACCATCCGGTATCATGGTGAATGCCGAGGGCGACTTTGTCATTGCAGAGCCCGATAAGGCATCATGGGAAAAATACCAGGCCAAAGCTGCCAAGTCAGCTTCGGCATTCAAGGACAATGAGTCGGCCGACAAGGAAACTCAGAGCCTCGGATTGGAGTGTTCTATTGATAAGAGGATGTTCATAGACCCAACGAAAACGCCCTGTTGCCAAAAGACGTTCTGTAACGACTGCATCAGCAATGCTCTTATGGACAGTGACTTCGTCTGCCCTGCTTGCAAGACAGAAGGCGTTCTTCTGGATGACTTGCAACCTGATGAGGAAACCTCGAAAAAGATTCGAGAATATTTAAAGGAAAAGGAAGCTGCTAAAGCGAATCCACCGGCCGCCGCCTCACCTAAGATGGAGGTCAAGGTCGATGAAACGGAAGCAGACGCCACCTCAGCCGATCTTGGAGTAAATGGAACGCCCAATGATACGCAAGCTAAGCAAGAGTCTCATAATGCCGAACAATCAGAGGTCAAGGCAGAATCGCCATCATCTGAGAAATCGAAGTCGCCAAAGCCAGCAGAAACAGATTCCGAACAGTCCCAGGAGACCAAACCCGACAACAAAGATGCTGCTCTTTCAAAGAAGCGACCCGCCGACGAGCTCCTGGAGAACCCGAAAATCCCCAAAGGACCTCGTGCTATGCAGAACCAACCGAACATCAACCCTATGATGAATGGTGGCATGCACGGCATGCACGCAATGACTGGCATGACCGGTATGGATGGTATGAATGGCATGAACAACATGAACGGCATGGACATGAACATGATGTTCAATGGCATGGGAATGATGCCAAATATGATGGGTATGCCAAACATGCCCAACATGAATATGATGAACATGGGCATGGGGATGCCCAATATGGCGATGGGGATGGGGGGAATGCCTAACATGATGGGTATGCCCGGGTTCAACGGCATGAATAACGGCTTTGGCGACGGCGGTTGGGGAATGAACGGGATGGGTAACATGGGCAACATGGGCATGGGAGGAAATATGGGAGGAAATATGGGCCCCATGAATGGTATGAACGGTGGCTTCCATAATGGCGGCAACGGCATGCATTATCAAGGCGGCAACGTGGGAGGCGACGACGACGCTTATATGCGCAAGCCTATGAACCCGTATCGGCAGCAGAACAAGCAGCGTCGCGTACGCCCGAGCGACTACAGGGAGCTCTAGAGCAGCTGCTGAGTCTGCGATTCCGTTGAAACAAGGCGTTTGGTTTATTTGGTGATGACCACAAACTCACAGAAACTCAGATATATACATCAGCACATTTGGAGGAGCACGGCGTTTTTCGGAGGACTTTTTGGATGGGCTAGCGGAGCGAGAGTGGTACGTGGTGTGCTAGCTCGCGGTTTGCTTTCTGATGGGAGGCTACTGTGTATCAATACAAGTTTATCATTACGGCACAAGAGGTGAACATTACTCTGGAGGCCTGTACTCTTTTGAAACTGAAAAGACTACGAGTAACAAACTTGCGAATAGAAATGATGAACTTCACAGTTCAGTGCTCTCTTTTGCTTTGCGTATAGTTTACTGTAGTTTAATTGACTTGTTCTATCAACCTCTACCAACGCTCTGTGATGGCCTTTTCTCTCATAAACCCCTCTTTTTTATTCTTGTCATTAACCGCCCCAGTGTCAGTCATGTCAACTCCAAAGAAAAGAACCCCTTCTACTTCTACATTCAAAATCAAGTTCATATAGTCATGTGTCCCAATGGCAAGCAGCGGCGGCGTCCATCTACTGAGGCGGAACATAGGGATGGACGAGCATGTCGCTAAATCGTTCCAGCTTTTCCTTGCCGCGGACTTCCTCGACGAGCAGCGGCATCTTGACGACGTTGAAGTCCTCTGCGTAGAGCTCCTCGTACTGGTCGAGGTACTTTGTCTGCATCTTGCGGCGGGCGGTGCACTGGTCGCAGCCGGAGCCGGGCTTGGGGAAGAGCAGCTGGTTGACGACAATGGTGTGGGTGTCGATGCCGTAGCCGGTGAGCTCCTGGATCATGCGCTCCGTCTCGTAGAGGCTGAGGAACTCGGCGATGCAGACGCAGACAAAGGTGGTGAGGTCCGGGTCCTTGAACTGGGTGTTGACCTCGGAGATGGTCTCGCGCAGGGACTCGAGCTTCTCCATCATGTCGGTGAGGCTCTGGCCGTTGGGCAGCTGGCCGCCGGCGCCCAGGAAGCCGCTGAGCAGCGGGCCGTACTGCGAGGAGAGCTGGGAGACCTTGGCGAGCGCCTTTTCGAGGACCGTGGGGAACTGGAGGAAGCGCAGCGTGTGGCCGGTGGGCGCCGTGTCGAAGACGATGGTCTCGTACGAGAGGGACTTGACCTGCTTGAGGACCTCGGCAAAGGACATGGCCTCGTCGATGCCAGGGATCTAAGACGGACGAAGAAGAAGGACGAGTCAGCACGGGGATTGGGGGGTCCACGAGGAGGAAAGGAGGGGGAGAGGCGCGTACAGCAAAGGCCAGATCCTGCATCATGCCGCCCATGCCGGCGGCCATGTTGGCGTTGACGTCGTCGTGCTCGGCCTGGCCGGCCAGCAGGTCCTGCATGCTGCCGTTGGGGTCAATCTCCATGGCGCTGAGGTTGTCGAAGCCGTGGACGAGACGGGCCTCCTTGCCAAACTTTTGCGCAAAGGCGTCGGACAGGTTGTGGGCGGGGTCGGTCGAGATGAGCAGCACGGAGCGGCGGACCTTGGCGAGCTGGATGGCGAGCGAGCACGACGTCGTCGTCTTGCCCACGCCGCCCTTGCCGCCCACAAAGATCCAGCGCAGCGAGCGCTGGTCGAGCAGCGACTGCAGCGACGGCTCGAGCGCGTCGTCGGCCGAGATGATGGCGGCGGAGGAGGCCATGGTTGCTTTGCGGGGGGGGGGGGAGCGGACGGAGAAGGCGCGGGGAAGAAAAAAATGAGTCGGGGAGTCGTGGGTAGAGAGGAGGAAGACGAAGGAGGCGGGAAGAGAGAAAGGGAGACCGCGGGAAGAACAAGGTGGGAGAGGTCGGTGGAAAGTGGCCAAGTTGAGGTGTCCAAGCTGCGTGACGTTTTGTAGAGGGGCGGCAGGTTTGGTGGCGGCGGGTGCCTTGCGTTGCCGCCTTTTGCTCCTCTAGATGAACGCTACCAAAATTACAACTTGAAAAATCATCTAAAAACTTATATAATTGTAATAAATTATAATTAAATTCTGCGTATAAATTCTTTTTATTCACTTCACAGAATACCTCTCCTGTGTCGAATTGTCGGGAGTTTACGTCATACACCAAGGTCTTGATTGCTCACAGCCAAAATAATTCATTCAAATTATCCAACCAAAATCAAAGAAAACACCTATTCAGAAAAGAAACTCCTCATTACGCGCTGTAAGCAACTAATGGTCCCAAGCCAAAAGAGAGCAAGCCGAAAAGAGAACAAGCCGAAAAGAAAACAAGCCAAAGAGAAAACAAGCCAAAGAGAAAACAAGCCAAAATAAAACAATCTAGGAGAAGACAATCCAAGGAGAAGACAATCCAAAAGAAAACAAGACGAAAAGACAACAAGCCCGAGTTTTCAAATCACCCCCACGATCCAGTATCCAATGTTAGCATCAGGCGCCAAGTCCCAAGCATTCTGTTGCCGGCCGGTCGCCGCCTTAGCCTCTCTAAGCCTTTGGCGGCGAATAGACCCCAGTCTGGGAGCTCTTGCAGCGCGTAGAGGTGGCGGTAAACTGGGATGACGTGAGCGAAGGAAACGACGAGGACGACGACGCCTGGATGAGGGTGGACGAGTTGGTGGCGAGGGCGAGCGAGGCGCTCTTCAGACTGCTGAGGGAAGCCGCCCTGGCAATGGAAGCGTTCTGTTTTTTCTCCCATTTGCTATACATGTTCCGCAGGTCGTCCGATGGCCATGTCGTTCTCGGCGGGAGCGGCGCCGTCAAGGAACCTCCCCTTTCTACCACGCACTTGATCCGTAGTTAGCATGGACAGATCAACTTTGCCGTTTTTTTTTTTGCAAAAGAGGAAACAAAGAGAAGAGAGTGAGCTTACAAAACTGCCACACTTGTACATGACGTGGCCCGGCCACTGCTTGGGAGTTCTGTCGCTCGAGACACAGGCCCAGTCCAGGCACCACTGACAAACGTCCTCGCCGGGGATGGGCCGCCACGGCTTCATCTTTTCCATGGAGAAGCCGCAGTCGTACTTTCCGCCCTTCAATGTGCGGATCGGAAGGCTGGTCCAGCTGAAGAGGGGCTTGGTCTTCTTGGTCTTGGGCTTCTTGGTCTTGGGCTTCTTCGTCGTCGGGCCCGTGGTCGTGAGCCCGGTCGTCGTGAGCCCGCTCGTCGTCGTGGGCGCCGTCGTCATCATGGAGGTGGAATTCGTCACCACCGGCCCGCCGATGGCCAGAGTGGCAGAGAGAGCTGCAGTGAGAGCTGTGAGGGCAGTATTGAACTTCATGATGAGGGAAGGGAGGGGGGGGGGGGGGTTGACTGGTTGAGATAGGTTTCTGAGAGGAGAAAAGACGAGGAGGGAAAAGATGGAGAAATAGAAAGAGGGAAAAAAAGGTACTGGCCCAGCCCTTTTTATATGCATAGAGGTTGCCTACGGGGCTACTGGATAATAAATATTATTTAAGCTCTTGCCGGCGTGGCGCGTGTTGTTGGTTCGAGAATGGCATTAGTGCGAGTATATTTGTTCTCTTTAATAATTAGGGCCGCCCCGACAAGACGCCGTCTGGACACTACGCAAGGAGTTCTTCGAAAGTACCGCCGAGTGGCATTCGCAGCAAGCTCGAGGGCAACTCGTCGTGGCGCGATACTCCTCCTCTACACGGCGACAGAGCTAAGCGCGGCTCGTGAGGCAAGCTACTCGGTACCAAGACCCCGTTGGCGCAGAGTCATGAATCACTCGAGGAATATTTCCTTCAAAGAAGCGCCGCCTCCCAACAAGGTGGCGAAAATGATTTCGCGCGCGTGCGATACGGTGGCCTCTGCAACGAATGCCTGGTTTTCGGCGCTTGTGGCAACACTAAAAGGACACGCGCGTGGAGAAGGAAAGGAAGTCCTCCAAGGCTTCTTCGTATATATATATATATATATATATATATATATATATATATATACGAAG
>NW_006271974.1:2806150-2807811 GCF_000225605.1 Cordyceps militaris CM01 | reverse complement strand
CGGCGCCGAGGGACTCGGCGGTCGCGTGGTGGAAGCGTGGGCTGGCTCCGGGGGTTAGGTCCGCGGCGTGCTGCACCATGGAGGGCGAGGCGTCGAGGCCCACGGCGCGGGCAAAGTGCGCGCCGAGCGCCCGTGTCGCGTTGCCCGGCCCGCAGCCCACGTCGACCAGCAGCCCGGGCCGGCCGCCGGTGGAGGCGTGGAAGAGCAGCACGGCGTCGTAGAGTGCTTGGCTGTAGTCTGGGCGGTAGGCGGCGTAGGACTGCGCTTGCTGCGCGGTGTAGTTTCGAAAAGTATCTTCTTGCACGGCCGCGGTCGCCATGGTGGTGTGCGGTTTGGTCTAGGACGGCATGGAGACGAGTTTGCCAGAAAATGAGGTGCCATGGAGCGGGCTTTATATAGTCATTATGTTTGGCTTTCCACCATCAGTTTTGGGCAATAGTAACCAGTCTTCGGAGCCGGAGGGCGGATATGGCCTCGTGGGCAGCCAATAGCGTTGTCTCGAATGAGTCTCCCCGTTGGGCTTCCCATCCGAGGATCCCGCCAACACGGGGCGGCGATGTGCAGCGCTTGCTGGATGCGGCATAGCGTACGGCGTTGGTGCCCCGGTGCCCCCGATCTAGCGCGCCAAGTGACCCCATCCGCGGCAGCGTTTGGCCAAAGCTGTCGAAGTTCCCAAGTGCAGTTTTGTCCGTTTTGAAAGGGATCAAGACGTGGAGCTGTGCTGCGTACTATACACAAAACCGGGCTTGTTAGCCAGGACCACAGGGCTGCATCATCGTCGATCAAGGCCGCCAAAAGCGCAAGGATAGCACACCCGTTCTTGGATGGCAGACTGGCAGAAACTGAGAAAGAGACTAGGTCTCTTGAAGACGTCAATAGCGGCCTTTTGCATAGCTTTGCGTTCCTGGAAGGCCCGGCACAATGTCACCTTTGAACCCTTTACTGTGCTGATTCAGCCGCCGTCGCTCTTCTGGAGCAGCGCTTGGCCGCCCCAGACTTTCGAATTTTCTTTTTTCAAGTGACAAAAATTTGACATTGCTCACAAGCCGTGCAATAGTGCCGCCCGTCATGCCATCCAGGCGGCCAGTGCTTGACATGCCGCAACCTGGCTACCAAGTCAGTCTCATCGAGATTTTTTTTTTTTGGCTCGAGAGATGATGTAGAAAATCCGGATGCTTACTAATTTGCCCGCCATGGCCAATCATAGCGACCAATGGGCCGGCTTGCTGTCTCGTGATGGCTGTGACAAGGCCGAGCGTTCCCGGCCGGCACCCGCCGAGCCCGCACAATCAAGTGGGGAAGGCGGGGGAGGCTGCCGAACGACCAGTCTCCAAGTTTCCATTCTTCATCCACCGCGTCCCAAACTGCCCTCTTTTCTTCTCTTTCAACCGACCAATTCTTTCACTCCAACACGCACCACACACACACAAACTCATCCACACCCCAACCATGGCGACAGAAAAGGACCTCATCACCTGCCACGTCCTCGACACCACAGCCGGCCGCCCCGCCGGCGGCATTTCCGTGCGCCTGCAAGGCCCCGAGACCAGGGGCCAGACCAACTCGGCGGCGCACAGCTACACGGCCGTGACCGACGCCGACGGGCGCGTCAAGCGCTGGCAGCCCGCGGCGGGGGAGACGACGGCGCTGGGCGAGGCGCT
>NW_006271974.1:2752661-2806050 GCF_000225605.1 Cordyceps militaris CM01 | reverse complement strand
TGCCACCGAGGCGTACTTTGGCGAGGGCAAGACGTTTTTCCCCGAGGCCGTCGTCGTGTTCCGCGTCGAGGCGGGCCAGCACTACCACGTGCCGCTGCTGCTGAGCCCGTTTACGTTTACGACGTACCGCGGAAGCTAGGGGGGGGGAGAGATGGAGGATGAGCAACGGGGAGAGAAAAAACAATAGAAAAACGAGGCAGGTTCTTGAGAGAAGATGGCAAATTTGAAAAAGTTATAAATCATCTATGAAACAAGGAAGAAAAAAATGGCTTGGCATCGAAGTAGCCGCTGATGCGGGTAGACAAAGCAGCGCTGTTCTTTTTCGGCGTACGCTGTGAACCGCCTAGTGAAAAGAAGAAAGGGAGCCCAACTCCGGCGCTGATGAAACAAGGATGCAGTGAAGATATTAACAAAGTGAAGCATAAAGGTGCCGCAAAGCCGGCCAGGGGCTGACCATGGAATGGATGCTCTCGTCCGCGCCGGTTAGTGGTGTCGACGGAGCTTGCGAAAGAGGCCGCGCGACGACTTTGTCGAGACGTCATCCGGGGACGTCGGGGGCGTCTCGTCGTCGTCGCGCCTCGTCGTGGCGAAGCTGTCCCTGTTGTGCTTGGAGACGGTCGGGCTCGGGGGCGTCTCGACGATGGAGGGCTGGGAGCAGGGGCGCGGCTGGATGCTGCTGCTTCGGCTGCGGCTCTGGCGCCGCATGGTGCTACTGCTTCGGCTGCGGCTCTGGGGCAGCATGGTGCTGCTGCTGCCGGCGGCGGCGGCCGAAGGTGTGAGCGAGACGACGCTAGCGCTCGCCGGGACGATGCCGTGGCTGAGCGTCTTCTTGGGCTTCTTGGCGCGGTGCAGGAAGGACATGCCGCGACGCTTCATGACGAGGTCGGCGTGGATGTCGTCCTGGCCGATGCAAGCGTTGGGGGACAGGTCGGCGTCGGGGTGAGGCAGGGTCGTGTTGCGAACTGGTAGTTTGTTGATTAGCTGCTCGTCCTTTTTTTTTGATAAAAAGTATAGTCGGGTTTTCTGGCTATGGGATTGGGGCATCATACGTGCGGCAAACGGCTCTGGGAAGCCAGTGTCTCGTGGCTGGCGAGCCGTGCGGACAGAGCCGGAGGGAGGCATTGGCTGCGGAATGTAGTTGTTGGAATGAGAAATGCAATGGACAAATCAAGTTTCTCTGCGGCGCTCCCTTAGATGCAAAAGCACCTGTTGATTTTTATGTGAGCGCCCGTAGTGCGAGGCAAGTCGTGCGGTAATGGATGTGGTGGGCAGAAGGCCTGTGGTGGGTGAGCGATGGGGGCGCTCGCGGCGCACTAAATCTGCCCGTTTTGAGAAAGGATTCTTTTCGCAGAAAAATACCGCCGAGACAAAAGAAGGAGAGACGGGTGGCTTCGCCTTTTTATTTCGTAATATGAAATAAAACAAAAAGAGGCGCTCGGGCAGTCCGAACAAGAGTGGCAGGGCTGTGCTTGGTAAACGGAGGCACTCGTGCGCAGATTTGCCGCTTTGTGTAATACTTCCTTCGTAATAACTCGGATGTCGGCCAGAAAAGTAGGGGGTGTGGCTCTTTTTGTTTTTGTAAGTCCTTTTGGATCGACGTGGAACTGTTGGGACGCTTGGTTCGTCAAGCGAGATGACGACGCAGGCTGAGTCGAGTCTAGGCTGCCAGTTGTACGTTTAGGCCGACACTGATGGGATGATGTGTGTATATCAAGTTGTTGACCGAGGGAGTCGTAGGCAAAAGATGGGTAGAAAAAAGAAGAGGAGGATGAAGAGATGAAAAATGAAAAAATGAAAAAAGAGGAAAGAAAAAAGATGTCGCCGTTTGTTGAGAAAGGGGCCATCATCTTCCAATATCGTGCCGATTTCCCGGGGTCATGGCAAGACTGGTGGGGAAAACGTCATCGTCGCTGGCATCGGAGCCACGGCATCCATACAAAGGGGTCGAAGAGAGACTGCCTGGCACCAGACCCACGATCATCCTGGCGCTTACCAGTATTCATCGTATGAGCATCTGCATGAAACTAGACCGACGGCCCATGGCGACAGGGAAAAATGGCCGCAATCTCGGGGTCGCACCTAGTAGGTAGGTACGTAGGTAGGTATGGGGCGAGGCCCTTGTCGAGCTGGCATCAGACAACGCCGAGGCCACTGTCATTGTCAGGACTTGAGAAACGAGAAACGACTGTTCGAAAAACATGACCCGGAAGAATGGATATACCGATGGTGTAATTTGTCCACATTACAGATGGTTGCGGTCAATTCGCCGCCCTACAAGGCACAAGGCTACCAGTCCTGTACCGCCCGTCTCTACCCATGTATGTACCTGCCTTCATAAGCTACCTACTATACCAACCTACCTAGGTACCTTGCGCGAGCGGGAACATGTTAGGAGCCCTCTACAATGAGCCCCGAATATTACAACACCATTTTCTACAATATGTTTAAAATTAAAAATGGCGCCAATATGCCAAAAAAAACATGTTTAGATAAAAAATCCTGCTCAAGCCATCTCAGAAAACAGCCCTGCGCCCCTAGGCACCTACCTACTAGGCACCTTCTCTTTCTTCACCAACGGCAAGCTGCCACATGGTCCTTTTCCCTGCGCCCCAAGCCTCCGACGATCCTCGTCCATAGTTGGCAGGTATTATCATTTTCGCCTTGCACATTCACTGTCGCAGTCATCCTTCTGCTACTCGCAAGGTAACAGAAAACAGAAAGGCAGACACAATGTACTACCTAGGTATGTACATAGTAATCACGTACGGAGTCATTTGTAGTCGCTTGCCCCTGCCGAGTCGCCCATCACAGTCAATTCTCCGCCTACCGATCAGATCGACTGCGGGAAAATCTCTCCGCCATTATCCCTCACCCCATAAGCCAACAGCAGAAATCCGTACCTGTAGAGTTTCAACGCCCCGGACAGGAACTGCTACTGTGACAGTGTCAAGTGTTACGCACAACAAACCGGTGGCCTGCTGAAAGAACCTGCTCCAAGGCAACTGTCGAATACATTTCCCTATGGCCACAGTCACCTCAAATACTGCACAATGAACTCGGGTTGCACATCATGTTGTCAGTCATCATCCAGGATCGTGATTCGAACCTACTGCTTAGTATCTTGACTGCTCGACTGGTTACACCACTCGACATTCACCACCATATGTCTGCCCTTTGTCGGGTTGGCATTCGCTCATATAAATATCCTTGAGTCTACCGCCATGAGCTTCATCAAAAAACTTCACTTCCCTTCCTCAGAACCTTCTGGCCACGAGCTCCAACAAAAAAAACTTACAACAAGCTCTCTATCGTGGCACAACAGGCAACCCTCTTGTCAACACCTTCGATAAAAGGCCGACCAACACACCTCCCTACTACTCTACAAAGATTGAAAACCGCAACATCACCCGCCCGAAAATGTGCAGACTTTTCAAAACGATCCACCAGTACGCCCAGTGTCCGCCGCAATGCCAAGTCTATGATTATCAGACCGTCACCTTGGGTTGCCCAGTGTTCGCAAGTACGAGGCGGCCATGCCCCAGACCGACACCCGTGGACTTTGGCAAGAAGAAGCGCCATGGCAAGTGTCCCGATCATCGTGGTCCACGATGATATCAAAAGAGGCTGGTCGCTCGCATGCTTGCTGCAATGCCGGGACCGAGTCGGATATCGCCGAGGGTTGGATGACAAGGCGCAGGATTTGCTGGGCTAATGGGTCTATTGATTGTACTTCTCTTACCATGGCTCAAATTACGAGAGAAACATCCCAATACACGAGGGAATAGCCCAATACACGAGGGAATAGCCCAATACACGAGGGAATAGCCCAATACACGAGGGAATAGCTCAATACACGAGGGAATAGCCCAATACACACGAGAATAGCTCAATACACAAGAGAATAGCTCTAGCTGACCTATATGCAACTTCAGATGTGTTTATTGCTGTAGATTATATTGCAGTAAAAAGGTGGGCCTATTCACATCGAGATACGTTTTACTATTTCCGCCAGAGCTGCTGCTCCAAGTACAACACTTCCGTCACACGGGCGCTAGACTGTTTTGTTTAAACCAGCTGTCAAGCTGTTATTCATTATATTTGTGTGCTACTTGCCGCCATGTAACACTCGACAGGTCGTCGCTGACCCGAATCTTGGTAGTCTGGTCAAGTGGACGTTAATACTCCATGCGGGGGGGCGTTGGAACTCGGCTAGAATTTGCCGTGGCAAGCCAGTCAAGGACTTGAAACTGGAGACTTGATGATGCAGGTAGTTCATGCAGGTGCTGCGCCTCACTGCGGGCCGCCGGAGCGACAAATGGACAAAGGGTTTTGCGCTGGGCCACGTTGAGACTCGGCCTGTCGAGCATGCGGGAGGCAAACCGGGAAAGAAGACGGGCAAGAGATCAAAAGCAGATCTTGGACCTTGCGAGTAGAGTAGTGTGCCGCTCGCACCAGTGAAGGGACTGGTGGAAGCTATGGAGGCCCAAGGCAGCGAGGTGTTCACTACTGTGATATAAGATACCGGGAGGTTCCAAGTAGATACAAAACCAAGCTATAGATAACGGGTAACACGTTTCGCCGCCTATTCGGTTGTATGTCAGCGTAGACGGGAATTTATGCGATGGGGAGGCTATTGCGAGACAAATAGCTCAATATGTATCTGGGAGATGATAGGATACGAGGTAAATGCAGCCAGTCCAGTCTTTGTCGCAGGAACGTCGCCGCTCTACCATACTTTGCGATGGCAGCGCATCAAAGACAGTCAATCAAGGAAATGGTCATAATTCGGCGCGCTATCTTGCATGAAAGTCGAGAATTCTCATACCTTTGGTAAGGGGAAGATTTGGGCCTCGAAAGCACCGCGATGTAAGGTACTAGACTGCTTCAAAATCACGTGTTTTCGTACCACCTTTGATTCATGCACCGCCACCACCGCCACAGGCCGCTCACTCCTGCCGCCTCGCCTGCACAGCCCCTTGGAACACGAACTTGGTGACACGCCTCTAATCGCCAACCGCCATTCCATCCCATCCCAAGTGTTATCTGCATCTGGCTTCGGGAGTTTTCCATCAGCGCCTCTAGATTGACGACGCACATCTCTCCCCGACTCCAGCTCCCCCGCCCACCTCGTCGGATCTCCCGACCATGTCCGACACTCCCCGCGACGTTGGTCAAGACGACCACCGCGACTCCAACGACTCCAACCCCCCCTCAAACGGACCAGAGAAGAAGAAGAGTCGCCGCCCAGCAAGTCAGTCACCCTGCGCGCGTACCGCCTGGAGAAAGCAAACGAACGCCGTCACAGAACAAGGAAAGCTGACATTTTTTCGTCGACGGCAGATACCGCGTTCCGGCAACAGCGATTAAAAGCATGGCAGTACGTTGCACTCTTTGGCGCCAACCTGATTGCGCATCAGGCGCGCCGCCTACGTTGCCACGGCAGACGTCTCTCGCTAACATCAAATACCCAGGCCGATTCTGACACCAAAGACGGTTCTGCCGCTCTTCTTTGCTATTGGAATCATATTTGCGCCGATTGGCGGTCTCCTTCTCTACGCCAACTCTCTTGTACGGATGCGCCGGGACACGTTTTGCTGCGATGCGCTGACTTGGGCTAACCAAAAACTCCTTTGCACAGGTCCAAGAGATTAAAATCGACTACACAAAGTGCATCGCCGAGGCTAAAGACGCCTTTGGCGACATGCCCACCAAGTATCTCGACGTGACCTTCAAGAATGGCAGCATCAACGACGTGCACCCACAGTGGCGCAAGGAAACCGGCGTCGCCGTCAACCTCAGCACCTCCGTCACCGTTAGCACCGACATCTGTCGCCTGCGCTTCAGCATCCCGGCCGACATGAAGCCACCCGTGCTCTTCTACTACCACCTCACCAACTTTTACCAGAATCACCGCCGCTACGTTGACTCATTTGACGCTGCGCAGCTCAACGGCGCCGCGCGCTCCTACAGCGAAATTGACTCGTCCAAGTGCACTCCTCTCAAGGTCAACACCACCTCCAACAAGCCCATCTTCCCCTGTGGCCTCATTGCCAACTCGATGTTCAACGACACCTTTTCCAGCCCGACGCTCTTGAACCCGCCGGGGTCTAACACCCCCCGCCTGTACGACATGAACAACAGCACCAACATTGCGTGGGCCAGCGACAAGGACCTCTACTCGACAACGAAATACACCTACGAAGAGGCCGTGCCTCCGCCTAACTGGCTCGCGCGGTACCCCAACGGCTACACGGCCGAGGATCCCCCCCCCAACCTTAAGAACTGGGAGGCCTTTCAGGTCTGGATGCGCACCGCCGCCCTGCCCGACTTTAGCAAGCTCTACCAGCGCAACGACGCCGATCCCATGGAAAAGGGCACGTACGAGATTGCCATTCACGACTGTAAGATGTGACACGATAATACATGGACACTTCACCTGCTAACGCGGCAATAGACTTCAAGGTGAGCGAGTTTGGTGGCACCAAGTCTGTCCTCATCACCACCCGCACAGTCATGGGCGGCCGCAACCCCTTCCTCGGCATCGCCTACATCGTCGTCGGCGGTGTCTGCATCATCCTCGGCGGCATCTTCACCGTCACTCACCTCATCAAGCCCCGCAAACTCGGCGACCACACCTACCTCTCGTGGAACAACACCCCAACCGCCAAGTCAGGCGGCAGTGGCGGCACCGCCGTGGCCTCGGGCCGCGAGGTACGCCCCGGGGAAGCCTAGACCGTTGGAACACCTTGTACAGATGATCGATTCTCCTCATCAGCAGCTGGTAGGCGGCTGAAGGATTCCTCGCACACTTGTTTTCTGGTCATGTGCGACCATGTCAACGTCCATTGTTTCATCATCATCATTACTAGCATCGTTGTTTCATTTTTTTTTACGGAATATTAGCTTTCTTTCTTCTCTCCGAGACGGATGAAATGAAACGGATGGATGAAAATATGAGTTGGAAGAGAGGCACGCCTTTGAGAGGACTCGTGCTTTGTGTCGTTTTGTTTTTTCTTGGGTCGGGAGTTTGATAAATTATACTTGCGCGCGTCGTTTTTTTCCCCCCTGTTCGAGACTACCCATTCTTTGCTTAGATTATCAAACAAGTTGGTTACAATGTATGACTACTCTTGCGCCGCGCCCGAGGCTTAGATACTTGGGAGATGGTGTCATTTTCCTTTTAACCTACCAACTCCGTGGATTTCTTTTTTGTATTAACCCCAAGCCAAAATACAGCAACAAATTGCCATGGGAAGACGAAAAAAACTTGAGAAAAAAAAAAGACTCTTAAAAACACAAAAGAAAAGCCATAGAGTAGCCCACTTGCTCTTCCGCTTCCCAAGAAAAACAAAAAAAAAATCGCCCATAGTACAATATACGCCACACCCAGCTTTTACTTTCGGCGCTTCTTGCTGGTGACACGCTCCTCCTCCTCTAGGCCGCTCTCTCTGTCGCGTTTCTTGGCCTTCTTCTCGAGCTCATCCCAGTCTTCGCCTTCATCGTCACTGTCGAGCTCAGCATCGCCATCATCATCGTCGCTAGCATTGCTACCGTACTCGGAGTCGTCTTCACTCGATTCCGAAGCAGCTTCCAGATCGTCTTCTTCCACCTCAAAGGCCGACTCCTCCTCAGACTCTTCTTCACCCTCGTCGTCCGAGGCCGCCTGTAGGAAGGACCAGCCACCGTCGACGAAGAATTGGTGGGTGTCGGCCGTAACCGTCTTCATAATGGTCGGCCAGTTCAGGTTCAGGGGACCCTCACTGTAGGCAATGTCGGAGGAGTCAAGGAAGTCCTTGACTTGGTCGAGAAACTCGACGGGGATGGTGTTGATAGCGGTGACTGATCGGGAAAAGTCTTTGAAGACGAATACCATGTCAAAGTTCTTGAGGCCAAACTGCACACGTTCGAGATGCGCAATTTCAATATCCTCAATCGTAACTACCATGAAAGGCGGCTCTATCACCTGAATCAGGCAGTCGGTAGTAGGTTGAATAAAGACGTTGCTCTTGAACGGGACACCATGGAAACCAAGGTCTCTGATAGGCATGTCCACCTCGATACCCTCGTTGCGGCCAGCCTCGGCGATCTTTTGCGCAAAGCCTTGGAATAGTCTGTCGAGCTCGGCGCGACGGCGTCTCTCTTCTTGCTCGGCCTCGAACTCGTCCTCGTCACCGTAGCGATATTTGCGCTTTCTGTTACCAGTCTCATCGAATTGGATATCCGTCGCTTCACGGTAGAATTGAACATCCCTGGTCTTCTTCTTGTTGCCAACAATGATCGGGTCCTTCAGGTGAATGTGAATAATGACGATGAGTTCGTGCTGGCATGGTTGGAAAAACAGGTGCTTGACGTTGGAAAACAGAATATCCACGCGGTGCTGGGCGTTCAGCGGCGAGAGGTAGCGAATACCGTTCTGGTGTATTTCCACCTTGCCGGGTACACGCTTGCCCTCCATCGCTGGTCTGATATAGACGTTGTCCAAGACAGCGGGTCGACGATTTCTAATTTCTGTGAGCTTGTCCTGTTCCACGACATCCTCCATGTCCTTCTTCTCTTGCTCCTTTTTGACAGCATCCCTCTTCAAGTTGGAAATTTGAGTCGCAATCTCGCTGTATCTGTCGCCATCTGTAGAGCGGAATGTCAAGCTGCGCACAAAGTGGGCATTGGCATCCTCAAAAGGCTGGTCGTCTTTGCGGCCGACACCCTGTCCAGGAGACAGAAAGTTGACACGAAGGAATGAGAAGTCATTCTCATCGCTCTTGCTGGCGTTCTTTATGGTGTTGATGTGGAAAGGCACGGGCCGACCCATGATGGGTAGTACGACCGTGGCATTCTTGGTATCCACGATAATTTCCATGTTTTTAACGCGCAAAGGGAATTGATCGTCCCTTTTGTAAGACTCAAAGCGCTTGAACTTCTTCACCTCATCGCCGTTCTTGTCACTCTTGGCCTCCGAGAATCGGACAAGGCCCTCCTTTTGCTTCTTGGTGGCAAGATCCTTTTGGTGGGCACGACGCTTGGCCTCAGCATCGGTATCTACCTGATTTGAACGCTCCGAGCGGAGTCTTGTGCTGGTGATGTTCTTGGTAGCAACAGCACCAACGCGAGAGTCACGCTTCTCCTTCTTCGGCGTTGGCTGCTCCTCTTCATCGTCCTTGAAGAAGAAGGAGTTGGCGTCGGCAGTTGTGGGGGCTTCGGCAGTGAAGACAATGGGCTCGGCGCTTCTAACACGAACGGTGTCGTTGAGCACGAGCGAATAAGTCTTGGAGCTCTTGTCCTGGGGTTGCGGGTTGTCAATGTCCTGGAATCCAGTGTTGATGATCAGGGTCATGCCGTCTTTGAGAGCACGCTGGTTCTTGGCGTTAAGCACCAGGGTGGAGTCTCGATTCTCAAGGCCAACACCCCAGCCGACATTTTTGAGGAAGTGCTTCTCCATCTCAGGGCTCTTGCTCTTGATTATACTAAGAGCCTTGGCGTAAACATCCTTGGCGATCACACCGTCGCGCAGCTCTTGGATAACGGTGTTGTGGATCTGGCATAAGAGTTTGTAGTTATTTTCCTGGGACTTGTTCGGGTCGACAAGGTATGTGCGGGCAATCGAAGAGCAGTATGACTTGTATCGTAGGCCCATGGCGGCAACAATGATGCCAGGATGCAGATTGTCGTCGTTGGAGTCGGTAGCGAATCGCAGATCAAACTTGCCACCACTCTGAATGGCAGGGCCGAGGATCCAGTCAAGCTGCGTAGCATCGAGATCGGCTGGTAGCTTGGTATTGTTGGGTAGCTGCACAGTCTTCCAGAACTTGTCGTCATCGAGCTTTTTGTCGACCTTGTCGGCCAGCGCAGAGTGCTTGACCTTTTTCTCGGCGTCCAGGATGTTCGACATTTCGTCAAGGAAGTAGGGCGTCATGAGTGCAACACACGCTTTAGAAGCAGTTCGCATGGCACGCAGCTCATTCTCATCTTTGACGGAAAAGGCGTAGGTGGAGAGGGCCACGGAGGCATCAATTTGTTCGACATCCTTGCAGCTTTCGGCAAGGACTTTTTTCCATTCGTCGATGAATGGTCCCTTGGACGTGTCGCGAGCGATCGTACCAACTTTGTTCTGTAACCCGGTTAGCTTTTGCTTTAGTAACAGCAGTGTCCTCCCTTACTCCAGCTTCATTAATTTTGTCGGTAATCGTCTTCCATAGCTTGGTATTTGCATCAGCGTCTTTGCCCTTGGAGAGGACCTCAATCGGAAATCGGCCGCCTTTGAGCTGCTCGAGATGCTTGGCTGCGTTGCGTTAGCGGACGAGGCTGGAGCGCTGCTGCCTAGGCGAAAATACCTTTCTTGGGCGTAGTGAGAATGTAAAGAGTCTCGGTGGTGAAGAGCATCAGCGTCGTCGGAAACTCGTAGCCAAGAAGCCAAAACTACCAGATTTGTTAGTCAAAAGTCGGTCGCGAAGCTTCAGATACCAAGGACGGAGGCGTTACGCACATGCATGGCGTTGTTCTTGTGGAACTCGGGAATCTCCTCGACCTTGCCCATGAGGACGACCAGCGACGTGGCGCCCTGGAAAAGGCCGCCATCCTTAGCTCGCAAGTCATTCTTCCATGATGTGACGAAGGAATTAATGCGCTCTTGAAAGAGCCTGCTGTCGATCTTGATCTCCGCCATCGTGAGGTCTGGTGATGAAGCGGAAAAGATGGAGGAGACCTGTAGGCGAGAGACAGCTAGAGTTAGGAAGCACCCAGTTTGCGACGCGAGAAAATGGCTGGCGCGTTAATGGCCGTCGCGGTCACGTGAACCGGCGACGCGTCCTGGCTGCACTTTCAATATCCAAGACTCGAGTTGCGATAAAGGAGCAAAGGGTGGAATAAGTCAAGAAGAGTTTGAATGGGAATCCTCTTTATTCATAATAATAATCTGTGCGCCTGTTGGATCAATTTATGGCTTGAACTCGAATGAGCGCGCAGAGCGTGGTGCGCCGATCTTAACAGCAGACGTGAATTCTACCTAACTACCTATCTTATCTGCACTATTCGTCGTGAGAGAGAAACTTGCTGTCATCTCGGAAAATTAGTTAGAAAATGAAAATTTGTCAAGCGAGTGCTCAGTGAATACGAATACAGGCGCTTGAAAGCGCTAAAGAGCGCTACTTGGTTCATTCAGGCAGCCACTCTAGTAAACACAGAGCAGCAAGAATATTGCAAGGATGAAAGATGTTAGTTAGTTAATTGGGCTGCGTATACTTTGTACTCGACTTCCTACGCAACCACAATTACCTCTGGTCACCCCGCCTAATTATCGCGTGCAAGTTCTCAGGCTGGGATCGACTTGTTCCACATCGGATAAAAGCCTAGCTCAAAGTTATATTTACAGTGCACGGAATTCCTCCACACTTGTCAATTGCGTCTGGCTGTACAAATTAGTGGCTCATCTCTTTTCCGCATTACTGCTGGAGCTGGGTGTAGTTGCCGGACCTAATGCCGAGCCGGAACCACTCCGTTAGCGGCGTCGGCCCGTTTCCGCCAACATCTCTGTTCCAAGTCCAAGTTCTCTGAAAACTATAACAGTCTTTGATCCTCACATGAAAATAGTTATACGCAGACCTCTCAGATAGACCTGAACAACAAATCACCGCCATCATGAAGATCCCCTACGTCTCCAACCCGCCCGAGACCACCACACCCGAAGATGCCGCCATTGTGGCCCGCATCCAGGCCCGCCGCGCCCCGCGCCCGCTCATCCCGCTGGACCTCGCCCTGCTGCACGCGCCGCCCGTCGCCGACGGCTGGAACTCGTTCCTCGGCGCCATCCGCACCAAGACGTCCCTGCCCGACGACCTGCGCGAGCTGGCCATCTGCCGCGTCGCCGTGTGCAACAAGGCCTGGTTCGAGTGGGCGCACCACGCGCCGCTGGCCGTGGCCGGGGGCGTGAGCGCCGCGGCGCTCGACGTTGTCAAGGCTGAGCCGCTGCCGGCGGCACGGCCGGCGGCGCTGCTCAACGAGAAGCAGTGGGCGGTGCTCAGGTACGCGGATGAGATGACGAGACTGGTCCAGGTTGGCGACGAAGTGTTTAAGCTGGTGAGGGCGCACTTCAATGACCGCGAGACAGTGGAAATAACCGCTACGGTACGCTTCAATTGTAGAAGGGAGTAATTGAATCGTGCTAAATTTGTGGTCAATAGGTCAGCGCATACAACTGCGTCAGCCGCTTCCTGGTGGCACTCGATGGTAAGTTGCTTGCTTCTAAGTGAATTTATTGAATATCACGTATACGACATCTAATATGCTTCGTGCTAATGCGGTACATCAGTCGGGGAGAAGAATGGAACTGGCCCCGGCGACATTGCAGCCCATTGAGAAATCGCATACCCGCATCCGAAAAGACACATCTAAAATCAAACGGGAGGCAGGTAGAGGGTGGAGGGGGGTAAGAGGCAAGGGAAATCAACAACTGAGATTTCAAGAACAGAAACCCCAGCCGTTAAACATGGGTTTAAAGGGGAGTGGAAATATTAAACAGGGTGAAGAAGAAAGCCAAGTCGGCATCAGCTTAGAAAGGCTTGAAGCGAAATGACAAGGGGTATCTTGTCTAAGTGAAGCGAATGATTAAAGCACGGTGAAGTTAAGTGTGAAGTGAAGTGAGGGCAGTGAAAGCAAAGTAAAGCAAAATAATGCAGAAAGCTCCATCCAAAATCCAGGCTCGCTCACCGAGAGAGCCTCCAAATCCTCCCAAATCCGCGGATCCTGTCTGAAATCAGGACCCTTCATGTTTCGGTTTATAAGTCGCCCTATGCCGTCATGATACGTTGTGTGGCCAAAGTGCCAACAAATATGCGAAATCAAGGTGCAAAAAGTGGTCTATAAAATCGCTTACCACATAGTGTCGTTGTACAGCAGTTTCGTTATGAATGAAGTATGTTTCGCAGAGATGATTTTGTCGAAGAATAAGGCCGTAGTGTTCATAAAGGCGTGGGAGTCGTGAAACATGACGAAAGCTACAAGGCCCTCTCGCGTGGTGAAAGGGACCTCTCCACGGACATGGACCGCTCAATGGAGGCATGACGCTGTTGCATGCGCGGCGAGAGCTGCAGCTCCTGAACAACACCGGCCCAGCCCTGCCGTCCCATCGAGGCCATGTTCTCCTGGTGGCCAATGGCCTGCATGGTGAGCCGGCGGACAGGCGGACGTCTGGGGGTGCTGTCAGTGAATGACTTGCGCAGCGCAGGCTTGCTCGGCGTCATCGTGGCGGGGGATTTTTCCAAATCCCGAGGGTGTTGAGGAAGCGGTGGCGGCGGCGGGGGTTGCCTGTCGGCGACCGAGGTGATGATGCCGAGGAAGACGACGAGGAAGCGCATGCGCAGCAGGTCGAGGCGGCGCACGCGGTCCTCGAGCTGGACGCGCTTGGCGGCCCAGAGGAGGCGGGTGCTGGTGCGCATGGCGCTGCTGGTGCCAGCGCCGGTGACGTTCTCAGCGGCGATGAGGAGGGCGTTGAGCTCCTCGCGCAGGTCGTCGCCCGTCTTTTGGATCTCGCGGAGGAGCTGACCGAGGCGGAGCTTGTCCTCGAGGCGCTGGACCTTGGCCATGTCCTTGTCGTAGCTCTCGTTCTCCTGGATGGAAAAGTCTACCGTGTCGATAAACGTGGCCATTTCGCGGGGGGCGGCGACGTAGGCGGCCCAGTAGGCGCTCGCGGTCTGGGTGAGGACGGCGACGGAGAGCAGAAGGGCGGTCAGGACGAGGATCAGAGCCCACTGGAGCCAGCCCGAGTCGTGGGCCATGATGAGCGACAGCGGCGGGCGCGAAAGGGGGACGAAGATGAGGTGATGACAGTGGCGGTGGTAGATGCGGCGGCAGAGTCGTGAGCGCGGTTGTGAGACAAGGACATGATATGGTGGGAGCCGTCTCTTTTCGGTCGCGTTCGTGGTCGTGGTGGCGGTGGTTAGGCAGCGGTGGTGATGTAAATGAAGGAGGAGGAGGAGTGGTTGTGGTGTGGCGAAGGAACGAAGGAAACCACAGTTGTGGCCAAACGTCGATTAGACGAAAAGGGAACCCACTTCCCGACTGGGCCGCTGCAGAGGTAAGAGATGTTCACTGCAGGATAATTTTAATGCACATGCAATGCTGGGATCCGCCAGCCAGGTCAAAGGAGAGACGGGAGCAGAATGGGATGGCTGGGCTGGGCCGTGGTGTGTTTTGGTAGGTTAGTGGGCGATGGTGGGCGGGCTTGTGAAGCTGAGCGGGCCAGCCCGCCCCTGCATAAAAAGTAGGTACCTAACTAATTTGTAGGTAGGTAAAAGAGGGTTTTGCTTGCTTGCTTCTGCTTGCTTCTACCTGCGCACTGTAAGTCACATTCACATGGCAGGGACGGATGATGACGATGCAGCTAGAGGTAGCTAGCCGCCGTCGCTGGTGCGGGTGCATACCTAAGCAAGTCATGATTCTTCAGCTGCATCCGAGGCGGTCGGCTTGGTGGCGTTGGTATGAATAGGTACTAGCAGTGAATCAAACGCACTTGTCACCATTCTCCACCGCTGCCTAGTACCTCTAACCTAGGGCTAGAATAGCGCTCAAGCCAAAGGCCGGCGCTGGAACCTATATGTCTTGCGAGAAATTTTTCAGATCTACCCCATGTTGGTACGATGAAGTTGGGCAATCAGGTAACCCGCTGAAAGTTGGTGTGGCTAGTGGTGCCCAGCCACTCACTGCTGGCTGGAAACGTCCGACTGCCCCTCCAAGGCTCACAGTCCAAAGGTTCAGACGTGGTGGGGTAAACTTTTCCACAGAGTTGCACATCCAACAACGACGACTCATTGAACAAACACTATTCCCTTCACAAACAAGCTCACCATCCACGACAGCATCAGACTAGCAAACTGCTCTGCAAAGCCACGCCGACAAATACTAGCCTCCTATTCAGCACCGCGCACATACCATCACCATGGCCGCCGCCGCGGATCCCCCACCCCCCACCGCAGACAGCTTCCCCCTCCCTCCCATCCTACAACAGCCTTCCTCGACGTGCCCCGAGCTCATCACTCAAGGCGCTGAGGGCCGCCTCTACAAGACGACGTACCTGCTACCGTCGATACCCTGTGCACTCAAGTACCGCCCGCCCAAGCCGTGGCGCCACCCCACGCTCGACGCGCGTCTGACCAAGCACCGCATCCTCTCCGAGGCGCGCATTCTCGCCAAGTGCCGCCGCGATGGCCTCCGCGTTCCCGCCATCTACGCCATAGACGAAGCTCGGGGCTGGCTAATGCTTGAGTGGATCCCCGGCCCGCCGGTGCGCGCCGCCATCAACGCCCGCCTCGGCGTCCGCACGGACAGCATCGAGCAGGACGAGCTGCTCAAGGGGCTGATGCGCCGCATCGGCGCCGCGGTGGGCAAACTGCACAAGATGGGCATCGTACACGGCGACTTAACGACGAGCAACTTGATGCTGGACCCGACGGGCAGCAGCAGTGGTGCGCATGGCGATGCCCTGGAGGACTTGCAGGGTGAGGTGGTGATTATCGACCTCGGGCTGGCGAGCGGCGCGGTGCAGGAGGAGGACCGGGCAGTCGACCTGTATGTGCTGGAAAGGGCGTTTGGGAGTACGCATCCTCGAGCCGAGTGTGTGTTTCCGGAGCTGCTTGAGGCGTACCGGGAGACACACAAGCAGGCGCCAGGAGTCTTGAAGAAGCTCGAGGAGGTGCGCATGCGTGGCCGGAAGCGAAGCATGCTAGGTTGATACTTAATCCACAAAGATGAAGAAAAAAACGAACATGCGGCGCATCAAGACTCCATATGTCATATTGCAATGAGACCTTGTCCAGTATCATGTCATGCATATGCCGAGGTTGAAAATGGTCATTTCGAATAAAATGAATGATGCAATTGGCATTTCCCATATACTTTGGAAAATCCAAATGATGCTCGCTATTGATAAATATCCAGAGAAGTAACCCTAACAATGCACCTAGCCCAGCAGTCTCGATCTATAACAAACTTCCTGATAAGCGCAATCTTGCAGCCGTAGCTTCTTTTTCCACCATACACCACTTCCACGTGTCATGCGCAAAAATGTAGAATACCACATACTACCACATTAGTTCACCAACTCCGCGCTAGCAAAGTAGCCCTTGTTCTCAATGACGCCGCGATCCCGCACAAACGCCACATACCGCACCACCCATTGCGGCACAATTTCGCCCTGCCAGCCGGGCTCCCCGGGGTGCTCCGGGTCAGCGAGGAGGCCAGCGCCCTGGGGCCCGTGGCCGAGCAGCTGCCGCAGGGTACCCGGGGGCAGGATGTCGGTGCAGTCGGCGTGCACGTTGAGCTCGATGCCGTGGGCGGCGGCGAGCTGCTTGAGCGGCGGCGGCACGTTGCAGCAGTCGCGGAGGTTGATCTGGTCGACGGCGGGGCGGACGGCGGTGCGGGCCATGAAGGCGGCGAGCTTCTCGCTGCCAAACTCGGCGACGCCGAGCTGGCGCACGCGGCCGGCGCGCTGCAGCGCCTCGAGCACGCCCCAGGTCGCCACCTCGTCGTCCAGGTTGCCCTGCTGCGCGTTGCGCTTGTCCGCCTCCCACTCGCACGTGCCCTCAAACGACATGCCGGGGAACGAGGCCACGAGCAGGTCAATGGTCGCGACGCCGAGCTCGCGCGTCACCAGCCGCAGCGCGTCCTCGACGTAGCGCGCGCGCTCGGCCGCCAGGCTCGCCGTGTCGTGCGCGCCCGCGCCCGCCGGCGGCAGGAAGAAGAGCTTGACGGTGATTTCGTACTGGCTCGCCTCGTCCTGCAGCCCCGCGCCGTCCCAGTGGATGCGCGGGATGAAGATGTGCTTGTCGGGGAAGGAGGAGGAGGAGGAGTCGCTGCCCGCCGTTTTTTCGGTCCAGACTTCGACCGCGGGAGGGATCGGGGCGGGGGCGTGGCCGTTGGTCTGCGGCGGAAAGGTCGCGTAGTCGAGTTTGGCGGCGACAAAGTTTTCGCGCAGCGAGTTGACGAGTTCGAGGTTGGACCGGCCGCCGGGCGACTTGGACTTGCGGATCACCGAAGGACCAGCGGACATGACATTGCTGTGACGGGTTGCATGTTAGAAGACGTCTGCTTTCGAAACGGCAATCAACAAGTCAAGCAGAAGGATCTCCGCAGAGTTGTTTTGCTTTTTCTTTCGTGGGGGCCGACGGGCGCAATGGCGCGCTCATGCCCCTCACTGTAGAATGGGAAAGGGAAAACGGAGCGGGATTTGGAACGTGCCTGGTAGAGAGAATCAGCTTCGTCATTTTGATTGGCGGGGTTGGCGGGCTCAGCTCGCCGCGCAGAATCTCTGACTGTAAACGATCCAAAAAAAAAAGGATGGGCGAGCACGGCAAGATATAATTGGGGGGAAGCAGAGAATCCGGGGATCGTTAAAAGGTCAAAGTCGGCGAGGCCATGGGAAAGGCGCAACCCGTTTTTCTTCCTATCGGCGGCGCGCCCGATGTTCCGGTGGGCGGCGGGCGGGCAAAGGAAAATTCGATGATGGCAGCACCCGGCGCCAGGAGCCGGAAGCAAAGTTGATTAGTAATGAGATGGCGTCTTCGTTCCGGACGCACAAGAGCGGGTTGGTGTTTGGATCATGGTGATGCGATATGCCGTGTAATTATTTCATAGATATGCAAAGGGGGGTTAATAGTGGGAGGTTCTGTTTATTCACTTCGTGGCTCTCTGTTGAGCAAAGTTGATGGGTCTCTTGGTTTTGTACCAGGTATCCATCCCGAGCGACGTTCTGGTGTCGCCTGTAGGCTGTAGGCCGGCCTCCTGCCCTCCGTCCTCCGCCTTGCATCTTGCATCAACCATTCTCGGCAGCGCTCACAGCGCTGAGTGTAGCCCGCTGTCTCACTGTAGGTTTCCCTTAGTACCTGGTAGGTCTATCTACCTCAGTAGGTGGCATAATGGTCAACTGCCGAACGAACTCCGCTCTGTCGTCGCATTATTATGTGTCATACGTACAGATGGCTTGCAGAATAGATAAAATACATGTGAGATAGTGTCTAATTCAATCAGCCTCTCTTGGCTTGCTGGCTGGCACACTCGAGGACGATGTCTTGACAGTCAAACAAGAGGTGCCTGTTACTACAGGTACCTGCCTAGAAGTCCCACTCTCCGCCGGCGCTCCAATCACCCCGCTGCCAGCTTCAGGAGCAATCAGCAACCAAATGCTTGGTGGGGTCACCACACTGGACAGCTCGCAGCAACAACGTCTCTGCGGAGCTCTCGTCACCAACCCTTCGAAATTGCCTGCCAAACAGGCTCAATCCCTCTCCATCTTCGACATCCGCCCACTGCATTCTGTTTCCTCCGCGTCCTTCTCCGCCACCCGTTGCATCTCGGCGTGTTTATTTCCACGCTTCCCGGGTGTTGTGCCGTTGCCCGCCATGGCGATTCGGTGCGTCACGTTCCTGCCTGACCGCACAAAAAGGAGCATGTGGCAAAGCTAACCCCCTTCTCAGGCATCTAATTCTGCTCTCCCGTCAGGGCAAGGTGGTACGTGGCATCCGTTGAAAGAGACGTTGACCTCAAAAAATCTAACTGGAACAGCGCCTTGCCAAGTGGTTCACCACTCTGTCACCAAAGGAAAAGGCCAAGATTGTCAAAGACGTCTCGCAGCTGGTGCTTCCTCGACGAACCCGCATGTGCAACTTTCTCGAATATAAAGGTGCAAACGAGCAATGGCACGTTAATAAATCTGTTGACTGACTCGATTCTATCAGATACCAAGATTGTTTACCGCCGTTATGCTTCGCTCTTCTTCATTGCCGGCTGTGATGCCGACGACAATGAGTTGATTACCCTCGAAATTATCCATCGATACGTCGAGCAGATGGACAAGTACTATGGCAACGTCTCGGAGCTCGATATCATCTTTTCGTTTACCAAGGCATACTACGTTCTTGACGAACTGCTGCTCGCGGGCGAGCTGCAAGAGAGCAGCAAAAAGAATGTGCTGCGCTGTATCGGGCAACAGGATTCGCTGGAAGACATGGAGGTACGTTCCGATATATATTCATAAATTTTTTTGACCCTTTGGATGCTCTTTTGAAATTTCTCGTCGCTGCTGCAATCCCCGCCATGCTCAGAATCGCAGCTGACTTGATCCTGTTCCATCCAGGTCGAGGACGAAGTGGCCCGACTGATGTAGTCGCCCAACAAAAACTGCCTGCCTCGAACAGGCTCAGCTCGAATTGTGTTTTTTTATCTTCTTTTACAAATCAGTTGTGGAGTTTGGGGGAGTGATTTGGCGTTGACACTATCGTTACAGGTCTCGGATTCGATAATGAGGGGTCTCGAGGATGCCGGGTTCGTATGAGAACCCTTGGCACTGTCACCGGTGTTTTGCATGGGACAAGGAGCACCAGAAACGTAAGAGAAATCGCCAGATTCAACAAAAAGTCTCAGGGCACTGAGCATCTCTTCGATGAGAAGAGAGGGCGCAAAGGGGACATGGGCACGCAGGCAATGAAAGGGTTGCTTTGGAAGCGTGACCCCGTTAGCCTTGTGTATAGATCTTGAGGAGTGGAAAACCATTCCGTTGATACAAGAAAGCTAGATTTCACCACGCGATGCCGCTGTCGAGATACTTTTTTTGGTCCTGTTGGTAGCTGTCTATTGACTACTGACGGGGGACAGTCAGGCATCGTATGGGAGAAGCGAAATGCGGCTACTCTGGAAAAGAGAGCGCAATCGCGCAACAAATGACAAGACAAATGCTCTCTTCGTGGACTGCTTCACCAGATCGCTGATGTACCAACTCTGATTGATTACTCTGACGACATGCCAGCGGGCAATGCTAACAGCATAGGGGACAACGACACAAGATGAGGCGACGAGGCACAACGGCAAACGGCAATGACAATACGAATGACGCGGCAACGACGCGTGGGGGCAGATTGGGACGCCATTCGCCATGGATGCCCATGGTGCAGCGAGAGTTTGGCATCAGTCCACATGGCAAGGCTCCTGGGATGTCGTTGGCGCGTTAAGATGGATGGGCTTTGCTATGGCCGGACTCGGACA
Source organism: Cordyceps militaris CM01 (assembly GCF_000225605.1). Lineage (NCBI taxonomy): Eukaryota > Fungi > Ascomycota > Sordariomycetes > Hypocreales > Cordycipitaceae > Cordyceps > Cordyceps militaris. Next base: position 2,786,028 of record NW_006271974.1, on the reverse strand, counting down.
GGAAGCGGGGAAAGGATGGCTTGCCTGAGTGATGGGTACAGTGGATGTGCGCTGGTGTTACAGTGATGCTTTGCAGCGCTGCACAGCGCTGTGACACCGGCACATGCGCTGAAAACTGGCTCCCAGTGCCTCACTTGGTCTTTGTCGGGCACCGGAGAGCTCTGCCGCCTTCGTGCTGAACGCCGCATCAGCCGCATCTCAGCACCTCCTGACGGTTTAGTATCTCAGCACATCACCACACCAAGGAAGTCGCCCCACTTGGCCTAAGCCGTCAAACCGTCAACCCTTCCTCACTCGCTCGCTCAATCGCCCCCCCCCCGTTGCTCGCCTCGCGAACGCTCTCTGCTTTCGCTTCAAAGCTTCTCGCCGCCCCGAGACGTTGATTTCATCTTCTCGTTTTTCCAGACTCTCTCTCTATACCACAACCTCCCGCCCTCTATTTCGACGCTTCATTTCCGGCCCGGCGCCACTCTCGGGCCTCTATCGCATCACACTACTGCAAAGCACCCCTGTCAGTTGGTGACGAGACAACAGCGGCCACTCACCACCCTGCGCTGGCCTTACCGATCCCGCGAGCCCGACCTGCATTATCCCCGCCGCAAGCGACTCTCCATCGCCCAACCGAGCATCGCCACATTCTTGCGATTGATCTTGATCAATTGTACGACATTTGTGATCGCATCTCCTCCGTTGCCCCGCCTGCGCGCGACGCCTACCTTCTTGACCTGCGCCCGCGCGACTTCCTCCGATCGGTCCCGCGACCGACTCTGCCACCGCCTCACCGCATCACGAACCCATTCTCGCTCTACTTGCCATACCGATATCTTGGCTGGTATTCAACTTTGGCAACCATTGCAATTATCCAAAGCCTGTCCCACACTATATTGCTTCCTTGTCCGTGTCCATCTCCCACCAGACGGCACCGGCAAGCGATACGCGATGAAGGTATGTTACATCCAGCAGCTTACGCCACCCATTCAACCAAGTCGTGCCCCTTTCCCTGCGCCATTCTAACGCCATAAATCTAGTATTTGCCCGTACAAGACTTCGAGGCCGTCACCGGCGCTCTCAACTTCAATACTCCAGACTGCAACGTCACCGGCGGCTGCGATCTCTATACCACAAAGTCCACCGGCTCCGACAAGAAGCTCTACAAGAACATTGACAAGGACCTCAGCTCCCAACATGAGGCCCTCGTCAAACTTGGTGCCAGCCTGTCACCCCCGGAGCGCGAACACATGCTGGCCTCATCACCATCCATGCAGCTCTTTTCCACCTCGAGTCCTTTCGGTCCCCTCTCAGAACTCTCTAGCCGCCGCACATTCGCATACATGATTGCCACATTAAACGCCTCGCACCCGCACTACGACTTTTCTCACGTTCTGCGCCCCGGCGACTTCAAGCGAGAGCGCAACCTGCGCCGCGTCATGGCCAACCTCGACTCGATATTGCAAAACGTCCGTCCATCATCCACCTTTGAGCCCACGTCACTCAACTCGTCATATGGAACCGATTCGTCCTCGTTTTGGGGCCCTCAATGCTGGGCCCTGATTGACAAGGAGATGCGCCTCAACGAGTGTACCATTTTCCGATACAACCCCGACACGGATCCCTTCGAGGAGGACGAGAGCGCCATCTGGGCCGCTCACTACTTCTTCTTCAGCCGAGCCCTGAAGCGCGTAGCCTATCTCTACGTCCGCGTCGTGCCCGTCATCTCCTCCCAGAGCCCCTCGTTGAGGCCTATGCGCATGGCGGGAGGGCACGGACACAAGCTTGGTGTCTTGGGAGCTGGCGACACCGGTGTAAGCCGTTCTGCAGGTGCTGAGAAGCGTGCGACGTACTGGCTGAGCGATCGCGATGCCGAGCTCGTAATACCACCAGAAAATGACGACGAGCTTGGTGATGATGGCCTGTACTGGAACCGAGGGGAAGACGGGGACATTGTCGCTTTCTCGGACGACGACTACGTGGAAGACGAAGAGGATGATGACTTTGATGACGTGGATATGCTGGATACGCCGAGAGAGAGATTTATGAGCGAAGATATTGCCGGTAGGATGGAAATTTGAGCGGCGACGAGGGAAGGCGCCGAGAATCGTCTTCAACAACCAACCAATTTCCTACTATTGGCATGAGACTGGCGTTGCGTGTTGTTCTTTTATGACCGGTACCTCTACGATTTACGTTGTTTTAGGTGAGGAATGCAGCATTGGCGCATGGATTCGAATTAGTAATTTGCTTCCCCTTTCCTTTTGTTTTTCCTTTGTCTTGCTTGTTATACGCTTGCTTTGCTCCTTCTTTGCTAAGTTGGTTGGCTCACCGCTGAGGAGATGATGTACAATTTTTCTCTTTGCAAATATTTGGCTTGACGAATACTCGCGGCATAGTGAGGTGTCGTTTTCTAGAGGGGAATGCCGAGGGAGAATTCGATGCTGGACTGCCTGTTGTTATTATTTTCCTCTTACAATTTCTAATGATGTTCTTTATCTTTTTTGTATGCTTGAGATCTGTTTTGAAATTTTTCTACGAGAACTCAAATGATAGTTGCAAATGATGATTTCAATCCAGTCAAGCCTTGTCCAGATGGTGCAATTTCTCCCAAGCCTGTCTCATCACAACGACCACGTCACTTGAGATCGCACATGTACCTGTAGGCACGGAGTTTCTTCGCATTTGTCAAGTCGAATTTGCCAAGTAGAACAAACGTTGCCGCAGGGCTCACTCAACGGAGGGAGAACAAGGCACATTACGTTGTTTATGAAGAAAAAAAAAAGAATTCAAATTGATGCTCCATCTATATCATACGTAGCAAATGTCGTATCCAAAAAGAGGAAAAGAACAAAAAAAGGAAGAGTAGTCCAAAATACGCGACAGACAAGAAAATACCAGGCACTATTAAGAAATAGTAATGAACGTAAGTACTATGGTATAAATCGAGAGTGGCTGCCTGATTGCCTCTCAGGATGAAAAGAGGGGGGATGAAGCAGAGTTGCAAGGAAAACAACCAACAAAAAGAAATCGCGAGGATATAATACGCTAGATGATCAAGTAAATGTGCTTTCCACTCCATCGTGGTGTGACATTCGACATCAAAAATATTCCCTTCCCTGTACACATATAAACAAAACAAGCAACCTCAGCTGGTAGGGTAGATGGCATGTCTGGATTTACGCCGCCGTCTTCTTGCGGCGACCAAACATCCTGCCCAAACCACCACTGCTGGGCTCTTCGGCGCGCAGGGGGGGCTGCTTCACGGCCGGCGTGTCGGGAGGCCCCGAGCTGCGCAGGAACGCGGCCAGGTCCGACGTCTCGCTCCGGTGCGTGCTCCCGGCCGGCTCGCGCGGCTCAAACTTCTTCATGGGCACGCGGCCAGCGGACGCCCCGCGGGACACAGACGAGATGCGCGGACGCCCCGTCGACTGCGTCTCCATGGCGCCATACTTGTCATAGCCAGGCGGCATGGTGATCTGGATGGGAATGTGGCCGCGATTGCTGGCACGGCTGCTGATAGAACGAGCGTCGACGGACCTAACCGACGCCGTGTCCTTGGCGGCATTGCCGCGCGTGAAGCGACCCATCAAACTAGGGGCACTGGACTTCTTCTTGGGCACATTGCGCACCGTGGCGGCTGGCTCTGCTGGTGGGTCGTAGTTGCGCAGAAACTCTGCGAGACTCTCTTCCCTCTTCGGCTTTGCAGGTGGTGCCGTCATCATCGGCATCACGTCCTCCTCCTCTTCCTCCTCCTCGTCGCTCAAGTCAATGGCATAAGGATCGCGAACGCGGCGAGTCTTTCGCTGCGGCATGGCCATGTCTTCCTCCCCAAACATGTTGGCAACCTTGCTGCTGCCACCTCTTCCCTTGAGAAGCCCCGAGTTCGAGTTCATCGAGGATTGCAAGGAGTTGTCTGTCACATTCGTGGAACCTTGGCTGTAGCGAAGGTCCGGCAGGTTTGCATCCACGGCCTTGCCACCAGGGACCCCGGCCAATTGATCCGAATCCATAGTTGTTCGAAAGGGGGCAACATGGCGTGGAATGCGGTGGTTGCTTGCTGCAATGGGCGGGCCTTGGCGGATGAAATCGATCAGATCCCGAGTATCATTCTTGTTGGGGGTGGCGGCATCACGGGGTTGGAAGCGACTCTTGTTGCTAATGGTCGAAGCCCGGCGCGCTGAGTCGGGTGCACGTGGTACCGGCCCAGAGAGTCCCAACTTTTCGTTTGATTTGAGCGCAGGCAGTTGCTTGCTGTCGGGAGACGGCCCAGTAGACTTGATAAATTGAGCAAAGTCGGAGGTTGTCTCGCTCGGTACCCGCGCATCTCTTGCCTGTGGTCCATCCATCCTCCCAGTAGTCACTGCAATACCTGCGGGGGCTCGAGGAACTGGGCCAGACGGCTTGCTCTCTACGATGGTCGAGTTGTCGATTGCTTGACCACGGAACGTAGACGGAGAGACGCTTACCGTTGGCGATGGCTGTGAAGTGATAGGCGAGCGTGCGTCTTCGCTTCTGCGGGGGAATTTTGTTACTACTGGGCTTTCAAGGGCAGCCTTGTCAGCGTGGCGCATGCTTTCTGGCGTGAGCGTGTATGTGATGGTTTGATTGCTCTGTATGAGCTCCTCGAAATTACGCGCAACACTTCCAGAGCGGCCTGTCGAAGAATTCTCCTCAGATGACCGTACCACCTTCATTCTTCCCGTGATAGAGGAGCCAGAAGAACCAGAGGTGTGAATCGCTCGCGGGGGGCCGACCGAGTGAAGCGCCGTAGAGCACTCTTCGTCTTCCTCTTCGGTGCGAACTCTCTCAAGAGAGCCCGGTGTCTTGCTATCCCTGAACCCATGTAAATGTCGAGGGCTGGGCGAGTGGCCTGGCGATCTGGCCTCAACAAGCATTGCTGGATTGGGCGACGGCTTGCCATCATATGATGTGTTGACAAGTCTAGGTGAAAGAGGTTCGCGAGAGCCGAGGGCATCTCTGGTAGCCTTCTCAACATCAAGCATCATTGGGAACTTGGCGTGTCTTTTGCCTCGGCCCATAACACTTCCGCGCGCGGGTATAGGAGTAGTGCTCTCGATGCTGTCTTTGCCGTGGGCGGTGTGATAGTCAGACTCCGCATCCGAGTCGGAAATGGCGCCTGCACTCCGGAGAGTTTGCTGGACCGGGCCTTGCACAGTCGGTAGGGGTACCGCTGGTACGGGTGGATCTGATGTGCTCCTATCGACTGGACCTAAGTCATGACTTGATTTCGCTGCCAGAGCAGCACCAGCTACGCCAGCTGCTGCTACTGTGCCAGTCAGAACAGCGACACTAGACAAACTTGTAGAACGAGGAGTGGTATCCAGAGATTCTTTGCGAGGGTATGATGTCGGGCTTTTCGGACTCTTCGGACTCTTCGGAGCTTGGACATCAATGATCCGAGCAGAGTGCATGCTTGAAGTACTCCGCTTGTGGCCTTTCTTTGCTGACTCGCCGGAAGATGAGGATGGGCTGCTATCGACGGAGACTCTTGACGAGGTTACGACCTCAGCCTTTGCAAAAGTTGCCACCTCGTCGGGTCCGTCAGAGTCCCAGGTCAGGTCGTCCGCGACAGAAGCCTTACCAGGCTTGTTGTTGACCTGACTTTTGGGTGTTGTCAGACCCAATCCTGTTGGTACGGAGCCTCTAGGCGGCTCTGAAAAGGGCTTCTCGTCATCGCTCAACTCAGAGACGAGGTCTTCATTTGGCTCAACATCACTGCCCTGTGATGTTTCCACATCCGTGGTGGGCTCCTGTGTGTTCTCAAGCACGCCGCGTTGTCCGTTGGTAGAGAAGAAGGGAAGTGGGGGGGAAAGTGGCATAGAGATAGATCGTTGACGGGGTTTGACAGAACCTTCTTCATGATTGCATTCGTGTCTAGCTCCCGCCAAGTCCAGCAGGCCAGGAAAGTTGTCATAAAAGCTCTTGGGCCGGGTGGGCACGAAGGTATCGTCTCCAGCCTCTGATTCCTCGTCGCTATAGCTAACAAGACCAGGAACTTCGATTTCATCGACATCACGAGGTCCCACAGGTAGCGGGATGTCAACTGGTAGAACATCTTCCACAATTGTTTCCTCAATGGACTCTTGCGCTCTAGTGACCTCGCTTTCCGTATCCATGGGTGACTTTGGAGAGACTAGGCCGCGGCTCACACTGCCATGCCGAGAGTGCCCAGATGAAAGATGCGAGAACGGCCTAGGGGCGGTGTCTCCAATGGGGCTTCGAAGTCGTTTCTTCCAGCCACGCCAGAGACGACCCAAGGTTCGGTCCAGAGCGACACGTTCCATATCAGCCTCTCCGACAATGATTTGATCCGCCATGTCACCGGGCTGCCTGCTGCCATCCTTGAGGCCTTTTTCAATATCAGAGCGCACTCGATGGTAGGCTGCTTGGCCCGCTACCGTTAGAGTAAGCTCGCCCATATACTCCATCACAGAAGTCATAAAGATTGCGACAGCGGGCGATATGACGTCGGAAATCTGCTCGTCAACACCGACCTCGAGATCTTCTTGCTTCATGTACGTGTCTTCGTCTTCCTCTTCCATATCACCGAGAGACGAGTAGACCATACAACGAAGTCGCGTCCGCTTCCAGACCAGCTCTACATCCCATCCGCGAGATTTGGAGCCCTGTGGTTGAACGTAGTCGTCCTCATCAGCCCCACCTAGGTACTCGCGTAGCTCCTCGTCGGCATTTGTGATGGTATCCCTCGCGAGATTGGGCTTGAGAATCTCTGTAACGGCTGGGCGGAGCGTGGCCAGGTTCGTGGATCTTGACACTTGTAGAAAATTGAAGAGAAGCTGGTCAAGGAAGCCATTGACTAGCTCCAGAGCGCCATCGGTAACATGGACAGGCGTATCCGAGGGTTCGATACCATTTTGGTCATACCAAGCATCAGCATGGCTGTCGTGATCGTTTGTGACTATTTGGGCAGCGGCAGAAGCAGCAATGAATGCAGGCTCGGGAGACACCGCAGCCGGGGGTGTGGTGAGGTTATGGACGTTGGAAGTAGATGGTCGATCGCTCGAAATGCTATGGGCGCTGGATCGAAGACTGTAGGACGTGAGACCAGAGGTTGGTCTAGGGCTGTGGTGACCGTCCATGTCGAACAGTTGCGACTTGGAGTTGAAGTTGGAAGAAATATATTTGGTGAAGGCGACCAGTTGCCGAGGAGATGCCGCTTTTAATCTCAAACAAAGAAGTGCGGGCGGCGTCGGGGGGCGACTGGGGAGATGCGCAAGGACGTTGTACCAGGGTCGCGCGAGGGCAATCGCTGCGTGTTAAATGAGCTTTTGCTGCACATTAGCAATCAGGCCAGGAAAACAATTGAGAAAGGGGGAGGTGATGGGGAGCAGCAGCGCAAACAGGCCAAGGAATCGGCAGCGAATCTGTCACAGATTTGACATTTGACCTCGCCGTGCACCGAGCAAAAGACAGGGGCCACTTGTAATAAGCTTGCGATGGCTGGCCCAGCTGGCTGGATATAGATGAGGGTCGGCAGTGGGAGACAGGGGGCGTATTGGTTTGAGATAGAGGCAGAGGGAATGGGAGCAGGTCCAAGGCTGCAAAGTCGAAGGACGTACTGATAGTCTGGTACGTCGGCACTGTTTTTCCTTTGAAGTTAGGCAAGCAGAGACGGTGTCATTTCGTCGGCGCGGAACCACTGGGCCAGATAGAAGCCAATGCGTTCTTGACAGAAACGCAGTGGTGTGGGAGATGCGCTGATAGACAGGCAATCGCTAGCTGCGAATCGTGGATAAGAAATGAAGCCGGCGAAAACGGATGGAGGAGGAGGGAGAAGAAGAAACGCAGCAGTGCGCAGGTCCAGGATGAAGAACTACTTTTAGGACAAATGAAGAGCGCAATGGGCGAGCGCAAGTGCTTCTTTTTTTAGTCTTGTTCCTTTGGCTCTAGCGTCTTGTCTTGTCTGCTGGCTGGTGGCCGCTTGGGGTGAACGGACGAGCGTGAGCGTGGTGGTACGGGCACCCCTCCAAGCCTCCCCTCTCGGTAGCGTCGAGAGCAAGCACAAGGGGAGTTGGGGAGGTGACAGGGGGCAGACCCTTTGGCTTTTGGTGGCGAGCCGGGGCTGCATGGTAATGGAGGCCAGGTACATACGGGTACTCCGTGGTTACACCCACTGTAATCTGTACCAGTAGAGAGTCAGTACGGTAGTCAGTTAGTACGTGGTAGTGAGAGAAGGCTGCGATGGTGAGAATCCCAGTCGGACGGGCACCAGCTTCAGGGGTGAGGGGTGGTGGGGAAGACGTGCATCCGCGCATCCAGCACGGAGGGTTTGAGCGAGACACGCTCGCCTGACGCCGCCATGCAGGTCGTCGCCGCCGAGTAGGCCAGCTCGTAATTTGTAGTCAGGATGCAAATGTACCTGCTTCGTGCCTTGCAGCAGTAGCACGGGACATGGCGTCGTCGCAATGAGCCCCCTGAGTACAGCAGATGGCAGCCGCGTGAAATTGGCTTTGCCAGAGGCCGGTTCCCTGTCTGGCTCATCTGTTCCCTTTTTTTCCGCCGCGCGCTGGTCTGGTGTGTGCTCCGTACTGTGGGTCACCGTCCCGAGCTAAGACGGCCCTCCTCGCGAGTGGTGGAGCAGTTGGATAGTTACTGCATGAAAGATGAAAGGAGAAGGGAGGATGCAAATGCACGAGGCAAGAGCAAGAAGGTTGTGTTGTGTTGTGCCAAAAGGCAAGGACGGATTTGACGTGCAAGTTATTTCGAGGACAAAGAACAAGACGGGCCGTCAAGCTCTGACAATTTGATGCCTGGCAGCTGGCAGGCCCCAAGCGACAGACGGCGACAAACGGGCTGCGAGGGAGATGAACGGCAATTGCATCCGTTCAACGTCCGTCAACAGCGGTGGACAAGTACCTGTGACGCGGCGCTACAAGTACGACAGTGACGACGCTAGTACGACAACGGCCTAAAGCCCGCTGCAACGCTTCAGTCCAGGGCTCTCGGGGTCACGCTAATTTCATCGGGCGGTACCTTATTTAGCATAGGTACAACCATGTGCTTTTTTTAATTAATTCGATTTCCCTTGCAGCTACTCCAAGTCCAGTGTCTTTCGGTACCTGGTGGGCTGCAGGCAATATCCCCGCCGGCCCGCTCATGCACCACGGCGCAGTTGAAGCCATCTCCAAGGGCAGACAGGCCTGTCGTCAAACACGACACGACGCCAACGCCTGCCCTGCCCACACCCGACTCCCTAACTACACTCATCAGTCACTTCATTCTTCAACTCGACTCTGCAATCGGCATGGACAGAGTAGTTCTTACTCGGAATCGTCCTTGCAAGGCTCCGCGCGATCGATGGTCAGCGATGCAGATGCACCCTGCCAACATAAGCACAGCATATTACATACAGACGGCGATGGCACCATGCCAACCATGACTAGTATTACAATGAATACCAGTAGGTACTTGTCCGCTCAGCTGCTGCACATATGTATGTACGGCACCCCCATCATCATGATCCTTTTCGCGAAACGCTGACATGACTTGTACTGACATTATGCGCCAGCTCGCCTCACCCACTCTGGGGCACCGCTGTCACTTCGGAATGGCCATCTCTATTTCGGCAAGAAAACGAGCTAATTCAGGCGGATGTATCAAATGTCACCGCCGCGGCTCATTCCCGTCCGACAGTCCATCCGAAACCCCACGCTCCTGCCATTACACGACGCCAACAGGGTTGGTTGCGCCGTGTCCATAGCCTCACGCTACGCCCTCCGTCCCATCCCAATACACCACTGATGCATATCAGGCAGGTTACATGACATGTGCATGAATGACAGCCATTCACGCACGACGACACCATTTGCCGCCAACTGCGCGCGACAATTCCTGGTACAATGTTGGTCGATGCGTCTCTCATGCACGCCAAATTATGTTTGGTGTCCTAATCAGTCTTGATGCGGCGCTGGCCTGAAACACGAAACATCTTCACCTGCAAGTGCAGCCTGCCTTACTTGGAGGTAATTATTACCTCTGGGCTCATTATTATCCCCATCCTTTCCGTTGGGAATGGCGTACCGCAATGCTTCCAGTAGATTTCCTTTTTGTGACGAGTCGAATCCACCCAGCAGCCTCCCTCACTTGATTCAACCACACGACGGTAGCTTCACCTGTTTGCCACTCCCGGTCTTGAGGAGCGGCAGCGCCCCGACACTGATCAACTCTGGTGTCGTGTCGTCTTCCGCTTTCTTTGCACCTCGCGGATGTAGGCAGCCTTGGGACATTGTTTCTACCTAGTTAACTAGTAGTGAGTGGCGCTCCCGCTCTGTTCCGTGGCTGGCGGGCGTTGGACCAGTCAGTTGGCTCACTGTCCGGGCTCAGCGTGCCTGAAACTAGTGCGCTATCCAAACACTATCAGTATTCACGAGCACTTCCCGTCGTCCTTGGGTCGCGCCGTGGCATTGACATTTGTTCAAGATAGCTACTTGCTCCACCTTTGGGCCAGCTCGTTGTCGACTTGTTGTTCTTTCTTGAGCGCCTCGGAGGCTTGTAAGCTGAGCTACGGGCAGAAGGCGGCGGTCAAACAGATGAAAGTTTTTTTTTTTTTTTAGAAAAATAATGTGGCCAAAAGCTTTTGCTCCATCGTGCGCTGCGCCAAGTAATACCTTGGTTCCGTGGTCACGGGCTTAGTGTGGGCGGCCCAAGTCACTTCAGCACAGACACTTCCACGAGGCGATCTACGCCAGGGCCCATACATGGTGAGTCTGTGTCTGTGTGCCCTTGACTCGGTACGAGAGCCTGCATGCATTGACGGAGGAATACGCAATAGTTAGAATTGTTCTTTGTTCTTTGTTCTTTGCCATCGGAAACTATTTCCATCAGGTACTTGGTACTAATAAGCACTTGTTGAGCCCCTGCAGATTGCCGGTTCGAACCGCCTTTACGGTGTAGGGTAGGCAAACATTGGAAAGGTGTTATGCCATTGTGGTTATGTGGGATGATGATGTATTGTGGAGGTTGTGTGGGCTCTAGAGAGATCTCATGTACCCTACAAAAGGTCCTCCTCAAGCATCAAGCATACGGATATAGATACAAATCACACACAGTAACTAACAATTCACCACCAAACCACTCCTGGCAGGTGTAGTCAGTTTGCTTCTTGCATCGCGCCACTGAGCTGTCACTGCGGACCTGTTTGTTCTTGCTTGTTTTCTGCCCTTGTTGAGCAGAATTGTGCTTTTTCTCTCTCCACAGCCCTCTCGCTTTTAGCTCGGCCGCGGCACTTGTTCAGACGGTACCTAAACGCCCACCACGGCACTGGCACCACCATGTCTCACTTGATGGATAAAAAAAATAAAAAGCAAAGTGTGCAAACTCTCTTTGAATTTGAATATCTTGTCGCCGGAGCATCGCTCCATCCTGCACCGCCTCCCGCTATTTGACATGCCGTGTACGACTCTACGAGACGCCAGGCGCTTATTCGGCGGCCACAAGAAGTGCTCCCGCCTTGATTCTCCCACAAAAAGTTTCGGCCCCCCCGAATGGGAACAATGCTCGGTGCGCAACTACCAGTACCGCCGTGATACGTATACACCAATTCGGCTTTGCATTGCTTCGGCCCAACGGCGGCATGGCGTGTCGCTCTCATTGCGCGTTCGTCTTGTGCAAAAGTCAAAGCCATCGCCAATCGGTGTGACCTCATATACCCACTTGTGATTCTCCATGATCTCCGAATAAGCAGCCATTATAGGGGGTTTTGCACCCCCAAATATCAGGTAATGGGGCTCTTATCACACCAAACGGTTTGGACGTTGGCTTGACGGCAGGAGAATAACAAGCAGGGGCAAATCGCGGATTATAACCCGTGTGTGCTCCGTATTACTTGCCCGTCAGGTAGGCCCCCAGGGATGGGATGATGTGCCGAGACGTCCTGGACCCGGCAATCTCAATCTTGCCCCCTCTGAGACTTCAGCCAGGGTCCCAGCGATGAACTGACAAATGGTCCGAGCACACTGTGCGCTCCAGCCAACTTGTTTTCTTGTGCTGTGGCAAACAAGGAGCTAATAAGAGGTAGGTTACGGAGTCACCACTTTTTGAGACGGACCTCGCAATTTTCATCAATTCGGGAAGGGTGATGGGACTTGTTTAAGCGGCTGTCACCCGGCCCCGGCCCCGTGACACCCCCACTGCAACTAACTATGTTATCGCGGGCTTGATGCGACCGACCAACAACACAACAAGAACAACAATGCGGCGGCGAGACAGAGAATGGTTTCTTGTGCCGAGAATCTTCTCTTTACGCATGCTGTCGTCTGAAGTGTTTGCTGATCTACCAATACCCTTGTCCCACTCCTTTGGCGCGCCGTCCACATGTTTGCCTACCCTACACAGTAATGGCAGATATGCGAAGCTCCTCCTACACTGGCCAGAACATCAAAGAGTACACGGATTCACGGGCGCTTGTTGCGAGATTACGTCCTCGTGCGGGCTGCATTTCCCGGGCAACTTGTGTGACAATGACTTCAGGCGAGACGCGCAAAGTCTAGTGTGGCCATGTATGTTGACCCAAATTAACGATATATTGATAGAAGTGATCCGGCATGTTTACTGTAATCCTTCTTTGTTAGAAAGAAATCAATGCGCAGATGCCCAAATTACAATGTTTACACTTCAGCATGCGTTTTCTGATATTGATGTCATCTTTCACACCTTCAAGCTTGTTCACCTCTTCAGATCTCGGCGTCTGACATCTCCGGTATGCTAATCCATAGACAGGTCCCTGGCTTTTTTTTTATAGACCGTGAGCCATTGGAGCAGACCTTGCCAGTGGGTTCCCATCCTTAATGGCGGAAATACGCAAAGGCCATTGACGGGGGCGGCCCTTGCAGACATGGTGGGCAAAGGAAATGGTAGCCCAAGACCTACCTGCCTTGCCAGGCCCTTGTACGAGTACACATTTTCGTCGCTACTGTACGGCCACGTTTCTCATCGCCCCGACTCTCCGCTTAGCTCTCGTTGGAATCGGTATCCTTTCCGAGCGGTCAGGGATCCGGGGCCGGCGGGATGCACATGAGACGGGCCGCGCGGGTGGGCGGATGAAGAAGCGCACACCCATCTATATTGAGGCAGCGCAGGAGGCGGCTCCATTATATGCACGTCTCGGATATATGATGATGAAAACCGTCGAGGTGGATCTCGGAACCGAGGATCGAGAGCCGTACAAGATCTCTCCCATGATCCGAGAGCCGAAAGAACTAGGTCGTTCGCTGAGCAGGGAACATTCTCGCAGAACCGTCATTTAAAGCAACCTCACAATAGAAAGTGGCATTTTAGTCTCAGAATAGCAACATGGGAAATGAGCATCTATCTGTGTGGGCTACTCCCAGTCATGACCGAACAAAGCATCAATATCGTCAACATCGGGATCATTCCAATCAATCTCGGGAATCTTCTAGCTCTCAATCCCATCATCCAATTCAATCCCCAACACACTGCCCTCCCTTTAAATTCATCACCGCCGCGACCGGCACGTCGCGCTTACCTGACCTGCGCACCAAAAAGACGTACGTCTCCGCGAGGCGTCGACACTCGATGCCCCTCGCGCCCAGGTTCAAAACTGGCCCGTAATAGTACCCGTACATGTCCTTGAGAAAGTTTCGTTGATGCGATTAAGGCGATATCGACCGAGTCCAGCAGAAACCGCGTCATTGTAGCCTCTGCCAGCCAACATCAAGTGGTCCACGCCGATTCGGCAGCTGCGAAAGCGTCGGGCTACAAGTGAGCCATATACACCGACGGAAAACAAAAGATAAGTGGCTATATCCACAGATCTACATTTTTAATATATAAGGTGTTATCACTATTGTACAGTTTTCACCAGAGCTATGCTGGTCAACAGACGAGTGGTGCTGGTCAGACACTGTCCACGCCGCACTTTGGTTCCTCATTTCCAGACTCGTCCTTTTCTTGAGTACTTCCGTCCACGGTGGACTCTGAGCTGTTGCCTTCTTGACCATTGCCGTCGGTGGCGGGCTCTGACTCGTCAATCGTGGCGTCTTCTTCTCCTTTGTCGACCTTGGTCTCATCCAGATCAGCCTTGTCGTCCTTTGTATCGCTCTGTTCGTGTACCTTGACAACTTTGCCTGGATTGTATTTCTCAAACAAGCATCTCAGCTCGTCATCATATCTCTCCTTATCTTTCAGCTTGCGCTTCACCACCTCATCACGAGCTTCTGTCGGCCAGAACAGTGCCATGGCTTCCTGGGTCTTGTCATCCGCGAGCTGCGGGGACAGGCGATCCATCGCGAGTCGATACATGGCATTGATGGAGTTGAGCGCGCTCCAGAACCAAAACGCATCAGACTGCCACGCCCGCTCCATCACGTGGGAGAGCGCGACGCTGTGCTTGTTGCCCAGCTCCCGCTCGACCTCGGCCAGGACCGCCATGAACTCTAGGCGGATTTCGTTGTACGCGTGATATCCCTTGTCGCAGATTTGATCAATCGACGCCTCTGTGAGCCAGTGCGGAAGAGAAAGCATCTCCACCGGCAGGCTGCAGGTCCACTCGAGATCGACCAGGCAGGTAATGTTCCAGTCGGCATCGACAAAGATGTTGCCCGCGTTCAAGTCGGTGAGCTGCAGCACAAACGGGCCGTGGTTGTAGTCCTGGCCGATGAAGCGGTACGCATGCAAGCGGAAGCTGGTGTGCACGGCCATCTGGAGGAGGCAATCCGCCTCGTCGAACACGGCGTTTGGCTGCGCCAGGAACTTGTCGTCGTGAAAGTCGAGCATCGCCGCAGCGTACGACTGGGCCGTGCGGAATGTCGTGTCCGGCGCCATGGTCCGCGGGGCCGTGCCATTCTCGAGCACCATCATCGAGGCGGTGACGGGGCGGCTGGCAAGCGCAATGGTGCCGTCCCTGTTGAACCGAAAAGAGCCAATACGGGGCTGCGGGATCGAGGCAAGCGAGAGCATGATCTTGGACAGATTGCGGAAGAGGGTCTTGCGGTGCTTGGGGTCCCCCTTGTGCTCCATCCATGTTGCAACAAGCATGGTGCCCTGCTCTTCTCTCACGTACTCCAAAAGCATGTACGAGCTGTCGAAGCCGAGCGCGGCCGCACTCGTGTGAAGTGTGTAATTGGACAGCGCCGGCCGCCCCAGCAGACGGTTTGCGAAGCGGCGCAGCCCATGAATGACGCGGCGAACAAGGGATCGCTGCCTAGAATGTGTAAACTGCCAGAGTTGGTCATCATTAGCCGGCGGAGTAGCACGCTAGACGCCCCGGTGACCGTTTACCTGCTCGCCGCCGCGAAAGCCCAGGCCATACAGATGCGGGATGCGAATGTGCGGCACGTTGTCCTGCATCCAGGCGTACGTTGCCACCTCTGTGGCCAGCTTCTCCTCGGGCGTGCCCGGAAGCCGCTTCTCGGCCACCTTGTGCGGCATCGGGCAGCGGAGCAGCAGGTCCAGCGCGCCGTGCCTCTGCTGCACCTGCACGGGGATGCACACGTTGAACGCGCCGCGCAGCCACTGGCTGGGGTGCGACACGCTGCAGGTGTGCTGGCCGCTGAGGCCCAGATGGTGCAGCGTCAGCGCCGAGATGGCGTCGCTCTGGTCCCAGAGCTTCATGTACAGGCTGTTGGTCTCTGGGTAGTCTTGGCATTTGACAATCATGTCCTCTTCCTTGGCGACGGCTGATTCATAGGTAATTGCGGGACGATCGGTGAGGATCATGGTCGCCGGTTCTGTTTCCACGGTTGCTGGGTCTGTTTCCATGGTCGCCGGTTCCGTTTCCATGGTCAATTGAGGCTCTGGTCTTGCTGGTGATACTGCCGTTTGTACAGTGCAGCAAGACGAGGCGTTGGTTCAGGGGCTCGGAGCGTACAAGGCTGCGGAAAAAGAAATGTTCCTACAAAAGACCCTTGCCAACAATGCGCGACAAGGAATTGTGTAATTCGTAGACAAGACGGTTTGCAAGTATCCAGTCCACCAAAATATAATACTACTCCCTGTCAATCCGAATAGAAGATGCGATTTTGGCATCTACAGACACCAGTTAGTCCATCATCATCAGTGGACCCTTGATCGTTGACCAGTTTCACATACATACAGACGGGTCTGTCTTGTTGTGTGAGAGAAGCTAGAAGAATGGCGAACAGACAAGTATTGTCTGTCATGGCTGCTTCCAAGGCTTCTCTTTTTCCATTTTTTGGTGAATGCTGCGCTTTTGCGAAAAGGCATGTCATTACGACCCCATTCAGGGCAGACACACAATCACGCCTGGGCGAAGAGCCGGACAAAAGATTAATTAGTGATACCTCGTGCCATAACTCTCCGTTGTTTACAGGTGGTATGTATTATGTATGTACATTAGCCAGCCAAGACGGTCGTGCCGTGCCACAGCGGTCCCCCGGCGCCGCCCGCCCGCCAAGACCTGTGCCTGAGAACGTCTCGCTACAATTTACATCAAGGTCTAGTCTGGGTTTGCTGGATTTGTGAAAAATAGAGGGTCCAATGGAGGAGAGCGGTTCAACAACATGGCAATATGAAGCGGCGTACCTGTGACGCAATTGACACGGAAAATCATTCTCTAGCCTCTCTGTCAAGGTTCGGTGTAAGTTCCAAAGGCCGTCAAAGCACGACGGGTGGCAAACCGAGACAGCGCTTCTACACGGCACCATTCGCAAAAAGAAGCCTGAAGTTATTCCAAACCTACATCTTTGATTCCAAGCATCTCTCTAATTTTTTTCAAAAAAAATTCAGTGCCCGGGAATGCTTGCGTACAATCGCGCGCACTACCGGGTACGCTGGTCGCTCGGCCGTTTTAGCCAACAATTCTGTGGCGGGGCTGTCGATCCAGCGCCACAACCCATGACGATGGCTCTCTCTCTCTTGAGGCGCAGCAGCCCTGCCTCTTCTCCCCCCCCTTCGCATTCACAACTGCATTCTCCAGAGTCTTCTTGGAAGAACATTACAAAATCAACAACTCAACATGTCTGGCCCGTCGGCTACCGAAAACGACGTCGAGATGGCGCGCCCCGAACCCGCCATGCTCACCAGCCAGCCTGTCCGCCACCAAGCTATGGGTGCGTCAAGTCGACCGACGTTGTGCGCCGTCTGGAACAAAACGAGCGCGTACACGAATGGATGACAGGGCTAACAGTTCAATCTAGACGCTCAAAAACCGCACGCCGACACCGAGAATACCGAACCCGAACTTGGGCTGCGAGGAGGTGGAGAGACGTGCCCTGGCCGCTTCTGCTTCATCATTCCTTGCCCTATTCCCATCAACTGCTGCATTTTCCCCTGTCCTTGCTAGTTGGACAGCGCCACATTATATAGAACATGTCCATCATACAATTCACCATCATTTTTAATGGCACATTTTGGATACAACATTACTGCCCTTCACCTTCGTCTTTGACTCATCTGTGCCATGATGGATTGAAGCAAAATGTATTAAGGATATTGGGCTATTATATCGTTACGCGTAAAGTCTCGAGGTATCAAAGGGGTATCAATCTGGCCCGCAAGAGTACTGCACAAAATCTTCTACTCCTTGTTCTTCTGTGCCTGCTCAGCTTCGGCACGCTTCTCGAGATCAGCTTCAACACCACGCTGGGCAGCCTTGCCGTCGGCGCGCAGCTGGTCATAGTGAGCCTTACCCGACTCATCTCCCATAGCCGAGGCCACGGCACCGCCCACAACGCCCTTGGCACGGTCACCAACGCCGCCGGCTAGATCACCGAGTTGGCCCTTGGCCTCCTGCTGTTGTCCCTCGAGGTTCTGTTCGCGACCGGCGTTCTTCAGGCCCTAGCGTCATCGTCAATACGCAACGCTTGCTACCATGTATAATTTGCGGCGAAACATACCTGGTGGCCGATGAGACCACCAACGGCTTCCTTGGCAGAGCCGATAGTCTGGTTCCAGGAACCGTCAGTTCGGTCGGCACTGTCCTTGGCGATGCCGCCGTCCGTCGTGATGCTGACGCCGCCAGCCTTGATGCCAGCCTTGGACTGCTCGTGTTCAACCTTGGCCTGGTCTTGAGCAACCTGGCCTTCCGCCTGCTGAGCGTTGTTGCCAGTCAGACTTCCGATAGCACTCTGCACGGCTCCAGTGGCGGAGTTAACGTAAGACTGGAGGGTCGAGGGGGTTTGTTGCTCGTTGGTTTGGTCAGACATGATGACGGTCTTGTTGTGTTTGTTGATTGCGAGTCAAGTGTAGAGAGGATGGAGGTAGAGTGAGTTTGGTAGTATCAAGAGTAGAGAAGTTGGGAAGTGGTTGATGCGAGAGGTAGAGAAACAAATGTGTAAGAGGAGAAGGGGCAGACAGCTTTATACTCTGTCGGATGTGTTCGACCCTGCTTCACGATGCCCCTCCTTCCCTGACAATTTTGATGGTCTGCGAGACGCTCCCCTAACATGTTGCAGTGGCCCTTCCAACCGCTTTCCCGCTGACATCCGTGGCTTCCCATCGTATCGTGGAAACAGCTCAGCGATTGATGTGGCGCATCTTTCGTAGTGATGATGTCATAGATGGTCTTTGAGGCAGGCAGGTGCCACATTGTGTGTCGTTGGTGGGGCTTGCCTGCTGTGGCTGGCACATCCAGAAACAAATAGAACGCCGCTGATGCAACTTCAAATCAAGGAATCCCAATTTTTTTTGTGCATGTTTGGTCCAGAGGACCACGCGTCAAATGAGCTGCTTTCTATGCGTATATGTGGTTGGTGCATTGGCCTGTGTTCGAAATGGGTCTTGAAACTGACGACCATTGTTGCCGCACGACGGCGATTGCATCTAGTTGCTGCAACGTAACAAAAACATGTTCTATAATTGAGTATGTGACGTCATGTGCACTTCGACTTTGGTCACCGTTGATATTGCATGTTCAAGGTCGCAAGTAGATGTATGTCATGCGCATCTTCAGTTGAACATTGACCGGTACGTCAAACCGAACCGCCCAGACTGTATTAGAGTATAGTAGAATCTACGAGCATCACTAGTATGAATACCATGGCGCAAACAAACGCGGCTCCAGCTGGTCATCGTGGGGTATCATCACAAAATCAAGCAAAACGCAAAATGCAAAACTGCCCACCCCGGGAAACCTCGCTACGGAGCCACAGACTGCAAAAACTCCAAAATAGCATCTGACAGCTGCTGCAGGCCCTTGTCCTCCAGCGGGTAGTGTCCTGCACCCTCGAGCTCGACAATCTTGACCGGCACCTTGCCGACCCTGCCCAGGACCAGCTTGCTAAGATGCAGCGGCGTCCACCGATCCTCCGCCGGCTGGGTCAGCAGGATGGGACACACATCAAACGCTTCGTACTCGAGCGCCGGCGCGTAGCCCGAGTAGGTGGCGAGGAAGCGCATCGACGCCGCCGACCCGGCCGACGACGCGTCCTTGAGAAAGACGCGGAGCGCCGCGGGCTCATTCACCAGCGCGCGCATCTTGCTCACCCACGCCATCGGCAGCCGCAGCGCGGACAGCCCCGCGGCGTTGGCGAGGCGGGCGAGCGGCACGCCCGCGCGCGCCACGACGGGGTGCAGCGCCGTCTCGTCGGCGACCTGCTGGATGCGCTGGTCCAGGAAGGTCATGCCGACGATGCCCGCCACCTGCCTGTTGCGCGCCGCCGCGTGGTACGTGAGCATGCCGCCGGCCGAGAGGCCGTAGAGCACAATGGGCCGCGTGTCGCCGCGCGCGCGCTCGTAGTCGACAAAGTCGCTCGCAATCTGCACCCACTCGTCGTACGCGTGCGGCCGGCCCGCCGCCGCCACGCGCGTGCAGCCGTAGCCCGGCATGTCCACCGCCACGAGCTCGTAGCCGGCCGCGTGCAGCGGCACGCCTAGTATCATGGACATTTGCCGCCCGTTGGTCCCCACGCCGTGGTGCAGCACCACGCGCACCTTGGCTGACGGGTTCGGCCACCGGTCGAGGTGGATCTCGTGACCCCGGTGCGACCAAAACTCCTCGACGGGCGAGTGCGCCGGCGTAAAGTGAAGACGGGCCGGTAGGAACTTCTGTATGTCCTTCCAGGCCTGCTGGTCGGCGTAGGTGGGGAGTTGAGTAGAAGCAGCCATGACGCAAGTTCGATAGGTTCTTCAGGCGCTGGACCAGTATTGAAGATTGAAGAGAATGATCAAGGTTGACACAGTTGAAACGGCGCGCGTGGGACCCAACGTCTAGTTATATCACGCGCGGCAGCCGCCAATTGGCGGATGCAATGACCGAGGTACTTTTTAAGTTTTGTCAAGATAAAACGGCCTGCATCGACTCCTCCTCTACGGCAGTCACAGCCAACGGCGATCATCCACTGCCGAGGCAGTGTGTGCGGGGCATTCCGTTGTAATGTTTTCATAGCAGTCAACATTTTATTGATAGCCGATTTTCCTTGCTCGCCTCTGCTCAGTTTGTACACTGCACCAATGTGCAGCCCGATGTGCTGTTTGACTGTTGCAATCTATAATAGTTACACTTGCTGGCACCCATGTCATAGGCAATCTCCATGTATTCGTGGCTTCGTGCCGTCCTGAAAGTTGATAACAAGAGGTATCATTATTGTACAATTCTTTATACACACGAGGTCCAGCCGTGTTTCTGCCAGTGTCGTGGCAACCTATGTTGGTCGTACCCATGTCTTCCCCCATACCTAATCTTTTCCCTTAGTGCTGACTCCATTGGATGGTGTCCAGATCGATGCCCTCCTGGACCAGCTCCCACAGCGGGCTAAGCTCGCGCAGGAAAGTAACACGCTCATCAACCGCCTTGAGCACGTAGTCGATCTCAGCCTCGGTAGTGAAACGGCCAATACCAAACCGGATACTGCTGTGAGCGCTTTCATCACTGTTTCCGAGAGCACGGAGAACATAGCTGGGCTCCAGAGAAGCCGAAGTGCAAGCACTACCCGAAGACAGGGCAATGTCCTTGAGCGCCATTAGCAGCGACTCACCCTCAACGTAAGCAAACGAGACATTGACGCAACCAGGGTAGAATGCGTTGGGGTCGCCATTTTGCGTCGTGTGTTCCATGGCGAGGAGTCCTGTGAGCAAGCGATCGGACATGGCCTTGATGCGCTTGGTGTCGTACTGTCGGCCGAATTAGCAGCTGCGCTTCGGATAGTGACCCAGATAACAACAAGTGTGGAACAATCAAAAATCAGATAGACGCTTCAATCAACAAGAAATGGCCTTGTCACAGGCCATTCAGAAAGCCATGCATGTAGAGCAACTCATCTCGTAGTTGAAAATAAACAAGTAAAAGAATCACGTACCTCCATTTCTTCCTTGGCGATGCGGCAAGCCTCACCAAAGCCGGCAACTAGAGGAGGTGCCAGAGTGCCGCTGCGTAGGCCTCGCTCCTGTCCACCACCAGTGATGAGCGGATCCAGACGCACACGAGGACGGCGACGGACGTAGCAGGCACCAATACCCTTGGGGCCGTAGATCTTATGCGAGGAGATCGACATCAGGTCAATGTTCATGGCGTTGACATCGAGTGGAATTTTGCCGACAGCCTGGGCAGCATCGGTGTGGAAGAAGATCTTGTTTGCACGGCACAGCTTGCCGATCTGTTCGATGGGCTGGATGACACCAATCTCGTTGTTGACTGTCATGATGCTGACAAGGGCAGTTTCAGGGCGAATGGCCGCCTTGAGCTCGTCCATGTTGATCAAGCCGTTGTTTTGGACCGGAAGATATGTGATTTCGAAGCCCTCATCCTGAAGATGTCTGCAGCTATCAAGTACGCACTTGTGCTCAGTCTGTGTCGTGATGATATGTCTCTTCTTGCCGGAGCGCCCAAAGAAGCGGGCAACGCCCTTAATACTCATATTGTTACTCTCCGTCGCACCGCTAGTAAAGATGATCTCCTTAGGGTCAGCGCCGATGAGGCTGGCGATATGTTCACGAGCTTCCTCGACAGCCTTCTCACTCTCCCAGCCGTAGGCGTGCGTCCGGGAGTGCGGATTACCGTATTCGCCAACGTAGTATGGAATCATGGCATCGAGGACTCTGGGATCAACAGGTGTCGTCGCTTGCATATCGAGATAGATTGGCCGTTGGCCTTCCTCCATAATGGCGGCGTCCTTGAGGACCTCTGCAAATTCACGTCAGCCTTTGAGCTCTCTGAGGGGATTCTGCGCGCGAGTCGACACGAACCTGCCATGGGGCTTATCTTCATCTCACTGCCATTTTGCATCATCGAAGGAGGAATGCCAGCAAAGTCCTTCTTGTCCAGCTTGATTGCTGTCTCGACTTGAGCGTTATTGGGCTTGGACCCGGTAACATATGTTCGCCTCCTGGCGCCGCCGATAATCGTAGCGGCACGAGCAGTGCCGTTGAGAGACACGCCAAGTGCCGAGTTACGACCCAGGCGGGCAGCCGAGCGCATCGCACACGATGAAAGGCTAGCCATTGTGATGTGGCGATTGTCTGGATGGATGTTCGTGACAAGATGAGGGAGCGGAGTTAGCTGGCACACTTTATTCTTTTATTGCGGATGGCAAATCTCGAGAAATTGTTAGGTCAGCTTCGGCTCGGGTTCGGGGATAAGTGGGTCATATTGTCGTTGTTCTGATTGGCCGTTCCGGAGAATTCTCTCAACCGATTGGGCGTGGAGATTCGCCTATGTACATGGATAAGTTCTGTGGCAGCACTGGGGCTGCATTTTGGGCGTGAATATCGGCAATTCAATAGCATGTAGCGAATGAAAGATTTTGGGTGTCATAACTAGAGACTATTCTCAGAAATTCTTGAGATAATACAACCATCAGAAGGCGCGACTTGGCCTTGTAGTACCTGTGCTTCACCAGCTGACGTACTGAACCTCTGCGCCCGCCCAGCAGGTAGGTTCACGCGCCACCAGCCCAGCACAGCCACGGCACTGTCGTCACTGATCCAGCTCTCGGCGGCAACGACTAACTAAGCCTGCTTCGCCGCTTTGATTCCCGCCCGCACCAGCCTTTCACAACCACTCCAACCACTTTGCGACAGCATCGTCGCTTGTGACGACGCCTTCGCTACCCACAACACATTGCTCAAACGTTCTTGCCTAGACAAATCGCCATAATGAGTTTCAAAGGCCTTTCCAAGAGCATGGTCCGAGTAAGCAACCCCTCCTGTGACGCAACGTGTAGCCCCTCCACGCGCAGTTTTCGACGGCATCGCGGCCGGTAGCTAATGCCGCACCACCACAGGCGCCACAACAGTTCAAGGCCAAGTTCAATATCGGCGAGCATACGAAGGATGCGGTTTACATGGATGCCGAGCGCCGATTCCAAGAACTCGAGACCGAGACCAAGAAGCTCCACATGGAATCGCAAAAGTACTTCAACGCTATCAATGGCATGCTCAATCACCAAATCGGGTTCAGCAAGGCTATGACGGAAATTTACAAGCCTATTTCTGGTCGCATGTCTGATCCAACTTCAATGAAAATCGAGGGAAACCCCGAGGGGATCGAGGCCTGCGAAGAGTACGAATCCATTGTCAAGGAGCTACAAGAAACGCTCGCGCCGGAGCTGGATATGATTGAGACTAGGGTTATCAGGCCAGCTACCGAGCTCCTCGAAGTCATCAAAGTCATTCGAAAGACGGCCCAGAAGCGCGATCACAAGCAGCTTGACTACGATCGCCGCCGCGCGGCCCTCAAGAAGCTACAAGACAAAAAGGAACGTTCCGCGAAGGACGAGAAGGCCATGTGGAAGGCAGAGGGTGATGTTGAACAGGCCACACAAGACTTCGAATACTTCAACTCGCTGTTGAAGGATGAGCTGCCCAAGCTCTTCCACCTAGAGGCTGAATTTATCCAGCCGCTATTCCAGTCGTTCTACTACATGCAGCTCAACATCTTCTACACCCTCCACGAGCGAATGCAGCGATGCGATATTGGATACTTCGATTTGAGTAGGGACATTGAGGAGGCCTTCCATGAGAAGCGCGGCGATATTCAAGAGCAGGTAGAGGCCCTTTCCATTGTTCGATTTAAGACGACTGGCCAGAGACGCCCGGTCAAGTACCAACCCAGACCGGCTTTGGAAGGAGGCAAGCAGCCAGCGCTTCTGACGTACGGCAACGATGCCTCTAGCTCGGCCTCGAAGCCTAGTCCGAGGGTCAGCGCTTACCAGCGACCAACTTCTACAGCATCTGGGAAGTCAGCCGCACCGCCTCCATATAGCGCTGGAAATTCTAGCATGGCTATGGTCGCTGCGGCCAAGTCCAAGCCACCACCACCACCAAAGCCAAAGCCCAGCCACTTGGCAGGCGCCAAGCAGACTGAAACAGTCACTGCCCTTTATGATTTCGCAGCTCAAGCAGATGGCGATCTCAGCTTCTCGGCCGGTGATGTCATCGAAATTGTACAAAAATCACAAAATGAGAACGAGTGGTGGACCGGCAAACTGCGCGGCAAGCAGGGCCAGTTCCCTGGTATGTGAAAATCGCAGCGTCAGTCCAACATTCAGCTAATCTCCATACAGGAAACTATGTTCAGTTGGGGTGAGGTGGGGATAATGCGCGTTGCAAGTTGGGCTTCATTGCATTTCACACCCAACTGGGTGTAAGCGAACTCGTGTCCGGAGAGGTCACGACCAGGTTTGAACTTAATAGATGGCGAGGTAACTGGCGCAAATCAATATTTAGTTTTTAGTAGGATAATATGCTGTATATCGCAGCAGAACAAAGATTCTCGATACTGCGACTTATGGCTTTGGCTTTGGCAACGTGACCGAGCCGTTCGCGCTCGCAGGCGATTACCAGCTAGATGAGGGGAACTGAGCCTGATCCCGGCTGGCGCACTTTCTTACGACACTTTTAGCTTAGCTTTCCCTCTACGATCGCCTGCGTCCCACTAACTAGGTACTAACCGGACGCCAACTTCCAGGCCATAACAACGCTCACAGTAATCTTCGTGGATACGGACAGTGCATATGGGGAACTGGTACTGCTTGTGCAGTGCCCGCACTGTGCGGACTCACCTTATAAATACACGGCTCTCACTGGCGTGGCCGCAGCCGTGTAAGGGAGCCGATGCAATCCTAGGGCATCTCTCACACACATATCGAACAAGTGCCTCTTGCTTGCTTGTTTGCGGACTATTTATTGCCCATTCTGCCCTCATCCAGCATGCTGAATCCCAATGTAGATTGGGCGGCGCCCTTTCAGACCGACCGGCTTCTGGAGATCCGGTCCTCTGGCAAGAAGAAGATGCCCGGGATTAACGCCATGTCCGGGATTGACAAGCAGCTTCATTCTTGCCCTGTCAAAGTCGGGAAACTTGGCATAGACGGTGACTGGCACGATTTGACCTTTCACGGCGGCCCGGACAAAGCCATTTTGGGTTGTAAGTCTTATTGTCTCCCCTACTCCCACGGGACTGTCAGGTGGCTCACACAAGTCTGGCAGACTGCTCTACTCATTACGCAGACTGGAGGAAGAGCTATCCCGAGCGCGCGGAAAAATTTGTGCCGGGCGGCTTTGGCGAGAATTTCGTGACAGCACACATGAATGAGAGAAATATATGCATTGGTGACATTATCCAGTTTGGCGACAGCGTACAGCTCCAGGTCTCGTTGCCGCGACAGCCCTGCTACAAGCTCAACCATCGCTTTTCACTAAAGAACTTTGCGCCAACGACATACAAGACGAGCCGCACCGGGTGGTACTACAGAGTCGTGCGCGAGGGAACGGTGTCTATTGGAGATGAAGTGCGCCTTGTTGAGCGCAAGTGGCCCGAGTGGACGATTGAAAGAATACAAGAATTCTTGCATCGCGATACCAATAATCACGAGATGAACGAGAAGCTGGCTGCCGTCGAAGCTTTGGGCGATGAGAGCCGCGGCATGTTTAAGAACCGTGTGGCCAAGGCCCTTCGCAAGGCGGAACCCAAAACCGAGGAGGTGTGGCGCAAATTCCGTGTTATCGAACGCAAGCAAGAAACGCCTCGAATCATCTCGCTCCAGCTTGATACAGAGGAGATCGACGAGGAGCTCCCGAAGACGCTTCTGGGAGCTCATGCTAGGCTGAAGCTAGGAAATGTAATCCGCACATACTCGGTCGTCTCTGGCGATGAAGCTGGGGTTGGTGTCGGCAATAAATTTGAGCTTGGCATTGCTCTCGAGGAGGATAGCCGCGGTGGCTCCAGATACATACACGAAAATGTCAAGGCAGGGGATATGATTGAAGTTGGGCGCATAACGACAGATGTCAAGCACGGCATGATGTCCAGCAACCACGTCTACATTGTTGGAGGCATTGGTATTACTGCCTTCATGGCTGTCATGAAGAAGGTGCATCAGATCAACTACAGTCTGGAGTTGCACTACGCGGTTCGCACAGCGCAAGAGGCAGCTTTCTTGGACAGAATGGAACCATTCCGAGACAGAGTCAAACTATACGACAAATCCAAGGGCGAGCGGATGGATATTCCAAAAATTGTCAAGACGCTGCCATGGAACAGCAAACTCTACGTTTGCGGCCCGCCCAGGATGATGGAGGCGGCTAGAGCGGCTGTCCGGGCGAACGGCCTGTCGCACGACGAAGTGCACTACGAAGCATTTACCGCCGATGTCTCTGGCGATCCATTCGAAGCTGTGGTAGCGAACAAGGGGGACAAGAAGATCAAGGTAGGCGAGGATGAGAGCTTGCTGGAAGCGCTGCGTCGCGAGTTCCCGGATGCGCCGTCGAGCTGCGAGGTTGGTAACTGCGGTACCTGCAAGATTGTGCTGAAGAAG
This sequence comes from Cordyceps militaris CM01, assembly GCF_000225605.1. NCBI lineage: Eukaryota > Fungi > Ascomycota > Sordariomycetes > Hypocreales > Cordycipitaceae > Cordyceps > Cordyceps militaris. Next base: position 2,759,326 of record NW_006271974.1, on the reverse strand, counting down.
GGCCAAGTCGATCACAGAGGCAGTGCGCTGGAGCCGGACGAGCAAAAAGGCCACATGTTGGCGTGTGTGAGCCGAGGCATGGGAAGCATCGTCGTGGAAGTGTAGTTGCCTTTGCATTGTTGAGGTTATTTAGAAACGATGGATATGCTTTTATATGCCGCGAACTGGATACGCACTGTCCTTGATGGCAGAGTGAGAGCTGTAGCAATTAATACGGTTGTCCTAGTAGTAAGTCAAAACCCTGTGATTTTTACTTTACTTTTGATCATAAAAATCCGTCCTGGAACATGAATAAGACAGCCGGAAGAGTACACAAACACCCAATTTGTTTTATACTGTAATGCCGGGTGCTCAGGATGACTTTTGAACTACTTACAGGGCGGAACGTACTTTTTTGAATCTATAATTTACTTGAGTTATTCATATAATTTTAATTGATATCAGTTTTCATTTTCAATAATACTATTCAAGCGACCGACCACCTAGGTGTTGGTGGTGTAGAGTGCTTATCGATAACAACATGGGCGCTTTTTTTCTGCGACTTGCAAGAACTTCTTGAACCACTCATTGTCACATCTCGCAACCACACTCCAAAAGTACTCGAACTCTTCGCAGCCGGAAAAATGGCGCCTATAGAACCGGCCAACGACCAGTTTGTGGTTTTGCCAATCCAGATGCCACCATGCCCATCCTTCCCCGAAGTCGCCGTCCACGAAGTCCGCATCCGACGAAATGCGCCCAAGATTGCCACGGCAAACGACTCGCGTAGCCTGTTCCTGAAGAACATTCCTGCCGATAGCACAGAACAACATTTTCGCGCCGTATTTATGCAACTCGTAGGCGCAGGCCGCTTCGAGGGCATCAGCTTCGAGGATGAGAGCGGTGCTTTGCATTCGATCGAGCCAGCCCAGGCCGTCAAGATAAATACGATGGCGAAGAAGCGCAAACGAGACGACATAGAGATGGAAGAGCAAGAAAAAGAGAGACAAGCGATACGACTCCCCGAGATTTGGACAAGAAGGGTACTACGCAGCAGCAGCACGGCTGTGGTGCTCCTCGCGGACGAGAAGAGCGTGCAGCTAGTTCTCAAGGCCATCGCCAAAGCAAACAAGTCCAAAAAATATCCGATTTGGGAAGACGGGCCATTGAGCGGTGTATCACCCCTTGGCGTGCCTTGGATATCATCGCACCTGCGAGACTCGCGTGTGGACAAGGCGGCTGCTCGCAGGTCGGTGCATGCCTTCTTCAACGCCTTTAACCGCAAGGAGAAGGAAGCCGCTGAGTTGGCCAAGAGACTGCGCAATGAGCCCGATGAGGATGGTTTCGTTACTGTTGCACGGGGTGGTCGCACAGCGCCGGCTAGCAAGTTTGAGGCTGAAGAGGCCAAGCGTCGCCAGGTGGACAAGGACACAAAGAAGAAGTCCGGAATGCAGGATTTCTACCGCTTCCAGCTGCGCGCGCGGCGCAAGGAGGAGCAGGCCGGTTTGATGAGGAGGTTCCAACAGGACAGGGAAAAGGTCAACGCGATGAAGGAGAAGCGCGGCAAATTCAGGCCCGAGGCGTGATGTCACCATCAAGGATGAACGAGTCCCAGGTATCACGTAAGTCACAATCTTCCTCTTCTACACACTGGACCGGGATGACGCCGCGGGGCCATCAGAGTGCAATCGGTTAGCTGCCGTTTGCCGTATGGTGAAGACAACCGCGTTACCAAAATCTTCTCAACTTGCCTGAATTGGTCCACTCATCGCTACTCTATCCACCACATCTTGAAGAAAAAAATCAGAAATACTTTACTGATCCTGTCGAAGGGATGTGCTCTTGCGCATATTTAGCTATATCGACGTTATTTCCCGGCACGTGGACGGCAGCACGGTTGACCACGAACAAAGCATGCACCATTTTCCAATGCGCGACATCTGCGCTACGGCGCACTGTAAATATCTGCAAAATGTATATAGAAAAACCAAGGCTAAAATATATCCCGAATTATTGTGCCCAGTTCTGTATCTCTGATTCTCTGTCGATCAACCCGGAGATCACGCTGAGCCAGTAATGTGGGGCGTACATCTTATTGTTTACTTTCCCCCACCCAGCAACGAATCCAAGCAAAAGCCTGCCATCTGCCAGCCGCCGAGAATATACCTGGTGATACACAAAAATACTGCGGTAGAGGCGATACGGCATATAATCCTTCCGTCAATCGTCGTCATGGCCGAAACGGAGAATCTGCGCACCGCTTCAGCGTACATCAACAACCAGCTCCTGTCGCGAGGGCTCCTGCGAGATGGGCAGACGATTGACTTTGCTGGCCATGGAAAGCGCGAAGACGCTTCAGTGACCGCTGGACGTATCATCAGCGTCGTAAACGACTTGATCCTGCGTCGCGACGTAAGAGTTTATAACTACACATTCTGGAGATTTTGCTGTATATTTTTCTAATCACGAATCCGAAGCGAGATGCCGATCACCGCGAGTCTCTATCTACAACGATGCGCTCACTGCGCGCCGAAAATACCAAACACGTTAGCGATATAGCCAAACTCGAAGAAAAGAACGCAGAAGCGCAGCGCAAACTCGAAATCGCCACGGCGGCCGAGAACGCCGCCAAGACACAGCTCAAGTCTGCCGAATCTACGATGCGCGGGCTCAGGGAGCAGCTCTCTCGGACCAAAGGGTTGGTTGCTCAAACCCGGACATCGTGTGCGACGGAGGTGCGCCGCCGAGACAGGCAAATCGATACGCTGAAGAAGCAGCTTGGCGAAGCGGGACGAGCCCGAGGTGCACGCGCGAACCCTGCGATTACGACTATTACCATTACCGGCAACTTTGACGAGGAGCCCCCTTCTCCCACCAAGACTGGTGGTATAATGAATGACGAATACAGCCTACGTGGTGAATCTACAGTGTCATTAGCCAAGTTGTCGCAGAGCTTGAGTGAGGAAAATGAGGCTGTCCTGGCGCTCATGTCACAGGCAATGGATGAGCTGCGGGAAATGAGCGGGTTGGAAGAAGGCAGGACGGAAAATACTCAAAACAACCGGCAAAAGAGCCTGGAAGACATGTCTACGGAGCTGGAGGATGTCATGGAACATATGCGTCACATCTTGAACAATCCGTCATTTGTCCCGATTGAGGAAGTTGTTATCCGCGAAGAGGAGATCAACCGCCTCAAGGATGGATGGGTGAAGATGGAGACTAGATGGAAGGATGCTATGCTTCTGATTGATGGATGGCATAGACGAATGGCTGCGGGCGGTAGCCCCATTCGAGAGGACGAGCTCAAACTTGGATTCCGCTTGGGATCTGTCAGATTAACAGGCACAAGAAGCCTTGTCGGCGACTCCACCCTGGCACCCCTCCCAGAGGAAAGTTATGACGAGGAGGAGCAAGCGCAGCACGCCGACGAAGATATATACGATCGCAGTGACGTCGAATCTGAGGGCTATAACGAGGAAGAAGCGGCTGTATACGACCACGAAGAAGTCGCATTGGATAGGGAAACGGAGGAGGCCCCGACAGAGGCGCCGATAGAGGAAATTCAACAAAATGTGGCCCAACAGGAGTCCGAAGTGCCTCGAGACGCGCACGAAACTCGAGAGCCACAAGTTGAAGCTGAAGACGCTGCTGTAGAAGATGTCTCTCGGGAATCGACACCGCTACCGGAGCAACCGCAGCTGAGTCCTCTCCGAAACTCGTCTTCAGCAGGCAACCGAGGATCTCAGCAAGCACAACCCGCCGTGACAATTAGGAGAAAGCAGCCCGAGACCACTTCCAGCAGCTCACTCCCGGCACCCGCCCAAAGACCACGCCCGGCATCTGGTGCATTGTATGTGCAGAAGCGAGGCCTTGAGCAGCCTGGCCGCCGGCCCACGCGAATTGCCACTCGAGCTCCCGAAGCCAGCCTCAACACCCGGCCAGCGACTAGAGTTACTTCACTGGAAGAAGCACTGTTGTCAAAGCCAGCACAAGCTCTCGAGTGGAGGATAAAGGAATCCACCGAGAAGCAACCAGCAACGACCACAGAAACGACGACACAACCAACGCAAGAGCCTACTCAGGAGTCCACGGAAGACGCACTACCCGAAACACGGCTACGCAAGACGACCACTTCAACAAACCGGCGTACTGTGGACCAGTCTACACCGTATAAGCGTTTCCCTCAGCCTGCAGAGCCAGTACCGCAGCAGAGCCCATTGACCATGTCCAACATCGCTGCTAAGCTTGCCGCCTCTGAGGCGAGTGCAGATCGTGTGCGTGCCAAAGTTCTGGCCGCAAGAAGCAGGTCTACCACTTTGAAACTGTCCAACAGTTTGCAGGACTTGAATGGCGTGGCACACGAGGAAGGTCTGGGCGCCGCTGGCGCTGAGAGCCAAACACGCGAGCAAGTCGATGACTTGGAAAACGTCGATCCGGCCAAGGCTGATCCGGAGCGTCCGGTACCAGAACAAGACAATGGTCATCGCAAAGTACAAAAGCGCAAGCGAGATATCCGCATATCGAGCAAGAGGACATCAAGACGGCGAAGTACACTGAGCCCGATGGAGCTGGAAACCCTCATTGCAGGAAATGGACAATAGAGACGTTTACCGTGATTTTGAGTTATTTTTCTTCTTTTTATATATACCAGTGCTTGTTCTTCTTGCATACATGGGGCGCGGCGGTAATGGGGTGATTTTGGAGTTTCTGTCATTGGAGAGAGGATACTTGTGGCATGGGAACACCAGAGGCCATATAGCGTATGCGTGACTATTAAATAACTCATTTTCACCAACATAGCGTGTGCCAATTGATCGATGTAGTCTGCAGGCATTATTAAAAGTACGTCTACTTGGACGAAGAACCTCACCCGGAACAGTTTTAGCGCCACGAGACATGCATTCGCAGCCGAGCTGCAGCTTCAATTATACACGCTCTCGCTTCATCCTAAGGACCGCGATGTGAATGGTTGGAAAACGCCACCGCTCGCGGGCCACTCTGTTGGGCGATGGAAGCACCCATTCACCGATGCTGCTTACGTCCACGGGTTCCACGCTCTTTTGACCTTTTGACGTAGGCTGAGACTACAGAGTACAAATAAAGTGGTGACTACGTTGGACACCATCAATGCTTCTTGACATGACGAGGCTGGCATGCACAACAGGGGGACGGGGGTTCGGATAAAAAGTCTGCTACCCCTCCTTTCGGAAAAAGAGCAGACAGCCTCAGGAGCAGTGTACACAAGCAAACACAAGCTACAAACATGAATATCCCAGGCACGGAAACAGTTCGGCGCACAGCAGCCCAGGAAGAGGAAGACGGGCGGGAGGTTTTGCAAAACCTGCTCGACAAAAAGTACAACGACTGGCCCAACGAAGCTGGTGTAAGTGGTATCCCACGTGCAGCTGTACAAATTGTGTATGTCAGGCGTTGACGAGGAGGGTGGGCATCTGCTGCCTGCTATAGTTTATCGGTCTTACGGAGCACCGAGGCCCGGTAACGCTGACAGTCCGCGGGACGATTCCCTCGTATGCTGCCGGCGCGCTGTACCGCACGGGGCCGGGTCTGGGCGAGGTCGAGACGGCCGAGCACGGGACGTACCGCGTGTCGCACTGGTTCGACGGCTTCGCGCACACGCACCGGTTCGACATTGCCGCGGCCGCGGATCAGCCAGGCGGCGCCTCGGCGACGGTGACTTACTCGTCGCGCCGGCAGGGCCAGGAGTACATTGACCGGCTCAAGAAGACGGGCTCGCGCGGGGGCATCACGTTTGCGCAGCGCAGCGACCCGTGCATCGGGCTGTTTGCCAAGATGACGAGCCGCTTCGACAAGGAGGTCAACAACAACGTCGTGGTGATGCGCAACGTGCCGGGCCTGGGTGGGAGCAGCACCGGGACGGCGGGCGGCCACCACGCGGCGACGACGAGCAACCTCGTGCTGACGACGGACAATGCGGTCCTGCAGGTGGTCGACGAGGACACGCTCGAGGCCGTCGGGGACGGCACGCAGGCGGAGTGCTTCCACCCGGCCCTCAAGGGCCCGCTGTCCCTGTCCCACGCGCAGCGCGACGACGAGACGGGCGACCTGTTCAACGTGAACCTCGAGCTCGGCCGCGTCCCGACGTACCGCTTCTTCCGCGTCAACGCGGCGTCGGGCACGACGGACATTCTCGCGACGGTGCGCGACAAGGACGTCTGCGCCGCGTACATTCACAGCTTCTTCATGACGCGCCGCTTCCTCGTGCTGTGCGTGCCGTCGTCGCACCTGGCGTGGTCCGGCGCCAAAATCCTGTGGACGGGCAACATCCTCGACGCGCTGAAACCGTTTGACGCGGCCGCGCCGTGCCGGTGGCTCGTTGTCGACCGGCGGGAGGGCCGGGGCGTGGTGGCGCGGTTCGCGACGCCCGCCGGCTTCTTCTTCCACTCGGTGAACGCGTTTGAGGAGACGACGGCGGCGCGCACGTACCTCAACCTCGACGCCATCCAGTTTGCGACGACGTCGACGCTGCACGGCCTGTACTACGACGTCATGCTGCGGCGCGACGGCGCGGCCGATGCCTTTTGGGCGGACCGGGATATCGCCGCGTCGGTGCGCCCGCGGTTCGTGCGGCGGCGGTTCGCACTGCCCGCGACGCCGCAGACAGCCGCGGAGAGGGCGGCGGCGACGGCGCCCGAGGTGCTGTCCAT
>NW_006271974.1:2704400-2752561 GCF_000225605.1 Cordyceps militaris CM01 | reverse complement strand
CCCACCATCAACCGCGCGTATGCGTGCCGGCCGTACCGGTACGTGTACAGCGTGCCGAGCCGCGGCCTGAGCACCGCCATCGGCGAGTGCCTGGCCAAGACGGACCTGGCGACGCGCGAGGCCCTCGTGTGGCGCGGGCCGGCCGGCCACACCCCCGGCGAGGCCATCTTCGTGGCGCGGCCGGACGCGGTGGACGAGGACGACGGCGTGCTCCTGAGCGTGGTGCTGGACGGGGCGGGGCAGAGGTCGTATCTGTTATGTCTCGACGCCAAGACCATGACGGAGATGGGCAGGGCCGAGGCTGATTTTGCGATTTCGTTTGGTTTCCACGGGCTGCATGCGCCTGTGGCCTAGGCCGCGTGTCGTTGAAATAGCGAGCAGCTTCTTAGTTAGCTTAGTATTTAAAAGACATTTTGAGAGAAAACAGTGCTAGTTGATTACATCTGGTCACTAGATTTGCCAAATATGAGTGTTTTGATGTTGTTGACGAGTGCCCACGCCGTGACCCGTCAGGTGGTGCAGGGAGGCGAGCTCAAGCTATATTTTCTGGACCCCGCCGAGCTTCATTTCCAGCCTCTCAACAGCTTCACCACACCACCTACCTGGACCTCAACAGAGGCGCATTCCTCCAAACGTTCGAAGCTGGGAAATACAAAAACCCCGACACGATGAAGACTGCTATTGCCATCCCAGCGACGCTGGCGCTCATCGTCTTCGCGGCGGCCCGGCGCTCGCTGACGCCCATGGGTCTCGTGGCCGCCACGGCGACGGCGGCTGCGCACGCATACCACCCGTGGAATATGCCCTTTGCGCTCTTGGTCGCTTTTTTTCTGGCGGGAACCCGTGTCACAAAGGTGAGCGATGCGCAGACAGCAGTTAGACAGCACGGCATGGAGCTAATGGTGTCGCAGATTAAGAAGGATGTCAAGGCGAAGCTCACGCTCAGCGCAGCTGGTGCCTCGGAAGCCGAGGGTCCCAGAACGCACATCCAAGGTCAGCCCAAGCTGCTTTCCAAGAATGAAGCAAAATTCTCTACGGCGATGCTAACAGGCAGCAGTCTTTGCCAACTCGCTCGTCGCGTCCGTCTTGTCGATTCTACACGCGCGCCAGCTCCGCCAGCGGGCGGCCGCCTACGTCGACCCCAACAGCGCCAACCCGAGCGGCTCCATGTGCTACTCGTACGGCGGGGACCTACTGGTGGTGGGCATCATTGCCAACTACGCGGCCGTGGCGGCCGACACGTTCAGCTCGGAGCTGGGGATCCTGGCGTCGGCGCAGCCGCGGCTCATCACGTCGCTGGGCCTGCGCCGGGTCCCGCCGGGCACCAACGGCGGCGTGACGCTGCTGGGCCTCGGCGCGGGCCTGCTGGGCGCGGTGCTCATGGTGACGGTGGGCGTGCTGTTCCTGCCGTCGTGCAGCGAGGCGACGGCGGCGACGCTCGGCGGCGGCGCGCCGTGGACGGTCGCGGACCGCCGCGTCTTCATGGGCTTCCTGGTCGCATGCGGCTTCGCGGGCACGCTGCTCGACAGCGTGCTTGGAGCGCTGCTGCAGCGCTCCGTCCGGGACGTGCGCTCGGGCAAGATTGTCGAGGGCGAGGGCGGCACTCGCGCCATGGTAACGACGACGCCGAAGGCGAGTGAGAAGAAGCCGGCGGACGAGCAGAGACAGCCGCCGTCGCCGACAAAGGGTCTTCCGTCGCGGGTGGTGGAGAGCGGGTGGGATCTTCTGGACAACAATGACGTCAACTTTTTAATGGCCGTGACCATCAGCGTCGGCTCCATGTTCTTGGCGAGTTGGTACTGGGGTATCCGGGTGGAGGACGTGACCAAGCTGTGAAGAGAGTTGGAGGATTGGCCTGTAGAGGTGAATAAAATCTGCAAGTGTGAGCACGATGACAACATCCGCGGGCTGTGATGCTGGTGACGTCGAATATGCACTCATGCAGCCCGTCCACGACGATGATCAACGGTTACGGATTAGCGGGAAAATACACAAAACCCCAAAAGCTCAATAAAAGGAATTAATGCACATGCCATTGGCGCAAGTGTGAAAAGGCTGCATCGGTTGGGCAATTGCGCACATCACATGTCGCCCCGGCTATTCTTACCGCAGTCACCCACCAGTGCTTCGCGACGTCGGTCCGGGGCAAAGGGAGGAACCACCCAAGGCCAGGCACCAAGCTCTTCTGACAGGATAGCCGAGAGAAAGTCTCGAGTGTGGGGAAGGGGTGTGTGGCCATTTTCTCGAGGGAGATAACGAATACCCTTGGTATTATTGGATCGGTTGCTATTTAGTACCTTGGAGGGGATGAGCCGAGTGCGCGTGGACACTCCGTTTCCGGAGGGGGCACATGTGCCAACTATTAAAACTGCGAGTCACCTTTATTTAGCGGTAGTTGGGGTCTTCCGGTGGATCGGGGAAATCGGAGGGGGAGCTATTAGTTAATTCAAAAGCGTGGGGAGACGTGAGGTTAATTCAAAAGCGTGGGGAGACGTGAGAGTTGGGTTGAGAGTGAGAGAGTAAGCAGTTGCTACAAAGTGGTGGCATTGTTGGTCAGGCCCGGGGCGTCGGGGCAGAGGAAGAAAAACCCGGGCGGCCGATATAGGGCCGGCGGATTGTCGTGGGACAAATGAGCGGCGGGATAATTACGGAGGGAAGCGTAACACACAAAGAAAGTCTGTGTGAATGGTAACCAACTCTTGTGACAAGAAGAATGGTCAGTCGATGGGACGAAAAGAGGCGGGGGACTGGGGGGGGGGGGCGTGTGTTTGAAAACGAGAGATAAGGTAGCGCGGAATGCAGAAGCTTGGGCGTGATGATGAGCTGGGTTTGAAATGCCGCTGAGGCATGTGGCTGCTCGGCCGCCTCGTTTTTGGGTTGTCGTTTTAACTACTTGTTGGGCTTGGGCGGATGATTCTCTTATTAGGGTACATCTTTATTAGCGTGGCTGGGTTGGTGGTTTTGAAATGGCGAGGCGGCCTCGGCCCCCAAAACTAGTTGCGTGTTTATGTATCTTGACAAAGTCTCACTTGTTCCTGTTGATAAAACGTGATAGCAAATATAATCGAATGCAAGACAGTTTGGCCTCGGAATGGACCGAAACCTACACGTTTACATGGTATTACAAGACGTTTTTCCGAGGCAATTCTGGTTCATTCTTTTTTCCAGCAACTGAATTCTATTCAAACAAGTTGTGAGGCTGGCGGACCAATCGGAGGGCAGCGATAACGTCGTGGTAGAGCCGCATGATTGGGCAAGGTACCAAGCCAGGAGTGGGGCCGGCGCGATACTTTTTTTTCGCAACAAAAAGGTACATGACGAGGTACTTGCTCTGGCTTGCATCGTGGAAAGCAAACATGCAAATCGAAGGACTTTCACTCATCAAGGCAGGCTGACTGCAGAAGGATCCAATCACACGGTACCCATTTTTTGCGACGTTGACCCCAGACTCTTAAAACAGACCAATATTCGGGCTAATACGGGCGAGATGCCTACTGACTTACCTACCTATTACCCAACGGCTATCACGCTTTGGCATGTGCTAGTTAGCGGGCATCGTCGTGGCTCGTTTGTTGGCGACGGCATCAATCAATGCCGATGCAGAGTTTGCCGTGCCAAGATGCACGTCAAACAATGTTGACCGATATTGGCAGCTTGCCGTCACTTCTTCTTGGCTCGTTTGTTGTGTGTGCACTGTGGTTCTGCAGCCTGAGTCAGCATCTGCACTTATATACACCAGTGGCGGTCCTGGCATCATCCTACGCTTCCCTTCACACCAATACGCCTGCCCATTATTACCTGGTTCTGGCCCCTACAATGAAAATCAATGAACCCGCCAAGATGTATATACATATCCGGGGGCGAAAGGAATGAAAACTTCAACACAATGGTGTGATCGAAGAAGGGTGTGTGCGGGAAGCACAAGACCAACCTGGTTGGTGTACTTGGTTGTGCTACTTCACGGGAAGGACCCTGCCTCTGTGAAGTGGGAAGTGGCCCGGCTCCCGCTCTTCAGCTCTCTGCAATAAAAAGCCCCCCTCAGGCGGTCAGCGTCATGTTGTGAGCGGACGATGTTGAGATGCATAGGCGTGGTCGGTGATCGTGAGGCTTCGCCTTGTGCTGTGTATGTTGCAGTGCATGTTTATTGTACCAAAACACCCAAGACGATGTCATCCATTTTGAGACTGTCGTGATAGACTTGACTTACAAGCTTCTGCCAGCACGCACCGTGTTGACGAAGAACCCCCACCGGGCAAGCCTGTCGGCAAACGCCATCTCGATGCAGGTCTCGAGGCATTTTAATAGCAGCGCGTTTAGTTTCGTACCTAGACAGCGCCATCACGTTTAGTGCTGCTCACGATACATGCCGGGGCGACGTCCCGTGTCCTCGGCCCCAAGCCAATATTCTGTATATCCTGGAGAATTATATCCCTCAAGACAGCTGACCCAATTTCTGCCCTATAGTGTACATATTTTCGAAACATTCTTTTTTGTAAAAGAAAAATCTTGTGCATGAGTAACCCTGGATAACACCGGCACTTTTGCTTTTCCATTTGTCACGTACAGTGGGCTTTGGCGTCTTGATTGGGCTGGGTCGCGGCTTTGTTCTAGAAGGACGCGTCCGGCCGAGCCCAGTGTAGTGTGCGGCTCCGCAGGTATCCGGCACAACCCTTTTTTTTTTTTCCTTCTGCGTCGGATGAGGAAATGGAAGGAATGGAGCTTCGCTTGGAAGATGGATTCGGAAGAAAGAAGGAAAATCAAAAGAAAAAAAAAATGGACAGAATCGGACTCGGAATCGCCGTCTCAATCCAAGAACAAAGGGATACAGTTTGACAGCTACAGTACAAATTATACGGAGCACGATTACAGAGGGGCGGCAAGTGGCGGCTTCAGCCTGGTCGTGTGAGAGACTGCTGTAAATAATGCACTGTAGCGTGTGAACCACCCACTGTATTACTCCGTGGTGGCTCTGCTGCGCCCTACCGACGTCCAAAAATAACAGCACAGCCCTGTGGCGCCTTTTTCGCTTCACGAGGCTGCCCTCGTAACCGTGACGTCGAGCACAAATATCAAACTGGATCTTGTAACTGTTCTTTCCTCTTGTGTACAGATTACCGAGTATCGACAAGCGACTTTGTTCGTAACGAGTTGCGCGTGTATCCTGAATGGAGCTTCCCTGGTCGTCATCATTGGCCGCCCTTTTTGCTTTCCTTATCGCGTGTTCCGAGTTTTTGCACGCCCCCCCTTCTCTTCCGTATTTTTGGTCAAAGTATCTGTGAGAACAAAGGCGGACGTGTCCGCTGTTCTGTACGGCCGGACGTGTTGTACCCGGGTACCGATGGGCCGGCGACCGGGTGCGGCGGTACTCGTCGTCGGTACCTCGCCTTGTACCCGGGGAAGAAAGGCGATATGGTACCTGATGAGCCACCGCCTTGCCTCCCCTGTGCAGCGGCTGACAGCCAGGACGGAGAATCTGCTGGTGCAAGCTTGTTTCTGGAGGGGCCGCTGATAAGGAAATGGCCTGGGGATGGTGGTTTTCGGGTCCCTGTGTTTTCTAGCGCGGCGAGCCCGGGGGCGAGCATTGGCTGGGGGATTGCTTGAGGGGGATGGGGGAGCGGGCGTTCGGGCAGCCTACAGGTGCCTCGTCGCCTGGAGCCTGATACCTCGGCCGCTACAAGGAGGGCCTGTGGGAGCAATTTGACAGAAGTTTGAGTGCTAAATGCACTAGAACCGGAGGCACATGGGCAATGATTCAGGTGTCTTTGCGCACTCCCCCAGAGTCTCCCCCATACCCCACCAAGACAACCCACTAGCCCACCCCCTCTACCCCTCCAACCCGACAATGCGGATAAAAAGTCCAGTCACGGCAAATTGAACAATAGTCTTGAGCAATAAAAAAGATGGTGAAAGCCGGTGCCAAGAGCCGCCAAACGGGACGACCTTTCAAAAGCGTTGGGACAAATTAATATCAAAATTTTAAGTAGCATGACGGGAACAGTCTCGTTGTCCCTTGGCGAGGTGCTGCGTGGCTTCTGTTCGCGGCGGCGTCGCCTGGTCGCCGGAGGGGGGGCGTGTGCACCCTCCACCTGTGCCTTATCTTTGGTGGGCCGGGCACCGCGGCGCAGGTCCTTGGTTTTCGATCGCCGCGCACCTTCTTGCGCTACCCAAAGCAACATTCATCCAGTCCTGCGCGCAGACAAGATAAAACCCTCCATCCTCCCGCCACTTTCCATCCCCGGATTTTTCTTTTGCTTTTGCTCTGATATAATCTACCCATCCTCGCCTCATACCCTCGTGGTACAGATATCCATACGCGCACTTCTTGTTTCGTCTTCTTTGCATCACACAAACACACAAACACAACCGCCATCATGGTACGTCGAATTCCAACATGACCTGCAAACACGCCAACCGCCACGAGGCTTGGTCGTGCGAAGTGGAAATACATCATGCGAGCAGAGCAATTCGCTAACAAGACGATTTTCTACAGACGGACCGAACTGCCTTCACCTCCAGAACGGAGATTGTACGCGCCGCCCCGATCTATATGCCCGCTGTGCGCACATGCTGACTCACCCCAGCTCAACAAGTACCTGAAGCTCGACCAGAAGGGCAGCATCATGGCCGAGTACGTCTGGATCGACTCAACAGGCGAGACCCGTTCCAAGTCCCGAGTACGTTACTTTCCTCAATTTCACGAATACCACCATCCTCCCCATCGTGTCAAACACAAACGGCGGTTGCGACGCACCTGCGTCTGTGTCTATCGCACCGCCCGATTTGTCCCGCATGCAGCGTGCCAGTGGCGCTAGTGGGCTTTATCATGCGAGCAGTGTGGGTGCCCTGGGTGCTTTGCAGCGAGCCTCAAGCCACACTTGTCAAGTGGTTGCCTCAGCCACGACCAGAATAGACGAGCCCCAGCCTCACCACCACACTCAACTGCTGCCCCGCAACAGCCGCTGCAGGCATTGGCCGCCACATTGGCGTCATGGCTACGACACGCCGCCAACTGCATGCCTTGCTTGCGCATTTCTCTTAGCACCGGCTCAACGGAGCCCGTCATCGCGATGCCATTTTTCTCCGATGAATTCTTTCACTACAATGTGCCACTTTTCTTCAAGCAGACCCGCTAACCAATGTCGTCATCTACAGACCCTGAAAGAGGTTGAAGGCGGCTACAAGCCTGAAGACCTCCCCGTCTGGAACTTTGACGGCTCTTCCACCAACCAGGCGCCCGGTGATAACTCGGACGTCTACCTGCGCCCTTGCGCCGTCTACCCTGACCCTTTCCGTGGCACCCCCAACATCATTGTGCTCGCCGAGTGCTGGAACCCCGATGGCACCCCCAACAAGTTCAACTTCCGCCACGAGTGCGCCAAGGTCATGGAGACGTACGCCGAGCACGAGCCCTGGTTCGGTCTCGAGCAGGAGTACACCCTCCTCGATCTCGATGACCGCCCGTACGGCTGGCCCGCCGGCGGCTTCCCCGCTCCCCAGGGCCCCTACTACTGCGGTGTAGGCGCCTCCAAGGTCGTGATGCGCGACATTGTCGAGGCCCACTACAAGGCCTGCCTCTACGCTGGCGTCAAGATCTCGGGCACCAACGCCGAGGTCATGCCCGCTCAGTGGGAGTTCCAGGTCGGCCCTGTTGAGGGCATCGCCATGGGCGACCAGCTCTGGATCTCCCGCTTCTTCCTCAGCCGCGTCGCCGAGGAATTTGCTGTCAAGGTCTCGTTCCACCCCAAGCCCGTGAAAGGCGCCTGGAACGGTGCAGGCATGCACTCCAACTTCTCCACCAAGGAGATGCGCGTCGAGGGCGGCATGGCCCATATCGAGGCCGCTCTCAAGAAGCTCGAGCCTCACCACGAGGAGTGCATCAAGGAGTACGGCGAGGACAATGAGCAGCGCCTCACCGGCAGCTACGAGACGGGCTCCATTGACCAGTTCACCTGGGGCGTCGCTAACCGCGGCTGCTCTATCCGCATTCCTCGCGAGACAGCCGCCCAGGGCTTCGGCTACTTTGAGGATCGCCGTCCCGCCTCCAACGCCGACCCTTACCGCGTCACCAAGATTCTTATGACGTCCATCTTTGGCAAGCTGTAATGGTCTGTTTTTATTTATCGTGTTCTGGATAGTTTTTCACATGGCGTGGTTTTTACAAGGATCGTATGATCTGGATAATTGGCGTTCTTCATTTTCTCTTTTGTGGTTAGGGATATTCACAGACGCTCGGCTTTTGCTGAAGCCGCTGCGAGCAAATTAGATAGCATACAATGCAATTTCGGCAACTTGACGTGCCCATGATAAATTTGAAGCCTGCTGCATACGCGTGCGAGCCTTGACGAGAATTCTTGCCACGATGCCACGACGAGAATTCTTGCCACGATGCCACGACAAGAATTCTTGCCACGATGCCACGACAAGCTTTCTTTTGCAATAATTCTGCTCGTTGTAATACCTTTTCTTGCCCTAATAGTCTTTCTCATCATGATGATTATAGTATCTTGTATCAAATTCATTGGCGTCCCCTCACGATGGCGTCGTTTTCTCGGCCGTAACAGGGCACAGAAGGGCACGACAGACAACTGCTCGCCTTTTATCTGCAGAGCCACAAAGACTGCAAATTTGTTGAAGCTTACTCGATTCCATGACGATTTTCACAATCGAGATTGTCCATCGGTTCGTTGTCATGGGTGGTGTTGTCGATCCACTCGCCTCGTCCCGAGCAAGCAGCCCGCCCGCGTCCCGAGTTTCTGGGACCCCAACGGCCGTCGATCAACGTTGCATCCAGGTCGATTCCGAGATATCCGTTATCCTGTAACTCATTCTCTGATGCCCCTTCATGCCAGGTACACCAGACACCCCTCCCCCCCCCTCCCCTCTTCGGCACCTTATCTCTTCCCCCCTCCCCGGAAAGATCCGCGAGGAAGGGGAGGGGGCGTGTCGCGAAGGGGAAGGTCTTGAGACAATGCAGCAGATAAGGGAAAACAGGTGCAGCAGGGTATCACGTGAAGAATGATAATAAAGGTAGGCTATTGGTCTTGAGATCTCTGGCCTATGGGAGGTTTTGGATCGGGGCGTGGATGTGATGAAGCTTGGTGATGAGTGGATGTATAAAATGGAGGGAAAGAGCCCGAGATGAGTGACAACGAGGCTCTTTGACAATACAAGTACCGGAATCTGGCGAATAACTGGCACAGGATGAAGCTAGCAGTTTGACTTGTTTCTTGTTTCGAAAGACAAACCCTGCCGTCGTACAAGTAGGCCCGTCCATGACGAACCAATTGGCCTGCTCTAGATCATATGCTGCTTCTGTACACGCCTTTGTGTAGCCTGTGGTCAAAACTCTGCTAATTCTTGTTCTGGGACTGAATGAATCTCGCCTGCGCGGCCAGATTGTCGCATACCAAAGAAATGACCCTGGCCAATCTTGTCCGTCTTACCACCTAAACTATAACTTTTTTTGACATGCAAAGCAGGCTCAGCTTTGATGCATCTACCGAACACTGTATCACTCGTTTTTACCATGGCTTCTCGCTTACGGTTTCGCACTGTCGTGTATTTGTACGACCTGTTAATTTACAATTTGGTGCGCAGCGTGTTTCTGCGTCCGGCCCTGCTCGCTACCCCGTCCTCGAGAGCAACCCCCCCCCTTCTTCTCAAGGCCGCGATGTGACTTGAGAAAACGTAGTATGCTAAGCATCACACTCTGTACAGAGGGAAGAGCAAGTTAGCAGCAGCACTGACGGCCCCTTTTGTCTCGGCGGGGGGGATTTTTCATACCAGCGGAGCCGGGCGGCTCGGTCCCTTTCTCCCTTGGCTAGGCACCGCATCAGATCAGGGTCTCTGTTGACCACCATCTCCCGCAGACCGGCCGTGTCCGACGTGTAGGCGTTTGTCGATGCGGCGGCGGTGGTGGTCGTCGTGGTACTGGTGGTGCCGGTCGAGGCGGTAGTAGCACCGGTGGTGGTGCTGGTGCTGGTCGTGGTGGTTTTGTCGTCGGGCATGGTGAGGAGGGCCAGCAGGGGCTTTGTTCAATTGGCTTGGGGGCTGTTCTTGGGAGTTTTTTTCGTGGTGAGATGTTTTGCGCGTTTGGAGAAGAGCCGGCTTCGCTGCACTTATACCTGTTTGGGATCTGGAAGAATGAGAACGTCCCTCTGTTGGAGGACACGCACGTAGCAATCATCGCCAGGCCCGATGGGACTAGGGCAAGGGATAGACTGATAGGTTCTCGATTCTACTCTCGACTTCCATCACATGGCAGGAGCAAAGTCATGCTGTGGGTGAGCCAAGAATCGGTCTGATGGTTCCCTGTGCTCGACTGAATGCAAGCCGCGTTGATGAGCAAGAGTGCGGGTAGTACAGTTTGGCCTTAACCCGTTGGCAAGCACACCAATTCAGAACTGGAGGATGGTTCTAGTTGACACGCTGGCTTGAAGAAGGATGAATGCGGGTTGCACAGGGGCACATTTCGGCCACGAGGTCGCGTGGAAAAAGCCCGCTGGTAGGCCGCCCCCCCCCCGGCGCCGCCCGGCCACCAGCAAAGGGTAACTATATATCCCGTTCGCGTCAATGATGCGGTTCGGATATTGCATGCAGACGCCAACGAACCTGTGACACTTTGGGTCCCCCCCCCCCCCCCAGTCGGGCAACTTTGCGGCGCCGCAAGTCTGGGGGCTGCGTCACACCAACGGCGCGCGGTGGCGTATTCGAATATCGCGGCGGCCCCTTTGGCTTGAAAAGCGGTTTTGGGGCTGGGAAGCGGCAGTCTCATGCTGGCGGACATGGGCGTTTGATACACGTGATGCCCGTTCGATGCTCGGCTGGGCCGGTTCGTCGTCGTCGTTGGCAGTGCAGGGCGCCCCGGCAGCAAAACAAGTCACATGGGGGGGCAGGATGACAAGATGTAGACTATATTCTGATGTATTAGTTTCTGGGTCAATGAGATTGCGTCAGTGTATTATCGCGGTGATTCACGAGACCACATGTGAAGCTTCATGCATGTCGTGGTTGTGTATCTTGCACCGGTCGTTCCTTGCGAGTTGGGTATCTTCATACCATGTCCAAGTACCGCTGGCGTTGAAAGGATTTGGGAGTGGGCCATGATTCTAGGAACGTCTTTTCGAATACGTCGTGATGCCTCGCTGGGCAGGATAGAGTATGTGTGCATAAACAGACTTGACAATACTTGAGAAAGCCATGCAAGTTTTGCTGACCCGATTTCTCCTTCTATCGGTGACTCTCGAGTCACTGATGCAAGTCCTTTGGTCTAGAAGACGCAGCGTATAAGCCAGAAGCGGCGGTTAATTCGTCTCGAGCGGCTGTGGACTATCGGAAAATCGGCCGACGGCGCGTCCAGTGTTGGTTTTCGTGGCCTCGTGCAATTCCTTTTTTGCCAACCCGTGTTCGGCACGCAAGGTCCGACGTTAGCAAAAGACACTCTGTCACACTCTGTCACATATCACACTCTCCTCTCCAAATTTCCATGTCTTTGAAAGAACTGCTTACTCTGTAACGCCGCGCCGTTCGTTGCCGCACCAACCTTGACCAGCCTATACAGGCCCAGCAGGGACAGATGGGGAGTCATAACGATTGAATTTGCAAAACGGCTTCACATCCTCTTCTGTTGGCATGTTTGCGTTGCAAAACTGCGTCTCGACCGACGCTTTGCCACGGGCAGCCCAGACGCCGACTGGAGAGTGCCCGGTAGCTTTGAGCGTATGTGTTTTGTATAATTCGTATGTTCGTTTGTACTGTCGAGGTTTCTTCGTACTGTCAAGGCTTCTTTGTACTGTCAAGGTTTCTTCTGTGCTGCCGAGGTTCATCGTAAGCCGCTCTGCCTTTGCATCACACCACGATGACCGATGTCGCCGTGTTCTGCGTCACCGCCACCCAGAAGCCGAGCCGGAACGTCCCTATTGAGAAACCTGCCACCACTTGTCTACATTGGCTCCCTTCACGTGCTCATCAACTCGGATACGGCCCTCTCTGCTTCCAGTGTGGCCTCGCAGCTCGCAACCGATCCCGGGAGGAGATGCGGCGTGGCGCCCCTCTACGACTTGGGAGAAGCTACGCGCACTTCCGGCTTCGCTTGCTTTATCAGCTAGCAGCACGGCCGTAGTTCCTTTCCTGGCAAGTTGGGCTCTAGCTGCGTGCTTGGGTACGTTGTGATGAGTAAAATTCGGCACGTACGAGTCGGCATCTGTTGGGGATGGGGGATGGGCTCGCTGCGATGCAACACACACACCATAGAAGAGAGTCGTACACGTCGCGCATCCGGACCCCAATCAAGTCGTATATACTGTGATAGATGTCGGACAGGATATACTACCCGCTGTCAAACAGGGGGGGTGTATGAGACTACGTGCCGGCCCATGTACCACAATAGAGGTAATTCAGGCAGAAAGAGGCACCGTATCTTGTGTCCCCTGCACTGACAGCTTCTTTCCTCCTCTATTGATACTTGGCCCCCGAGAAAGTCTTGCTTCGCGTGACTCCCGATCCGGTACATGGAAGGGGTGTGCTACTCCAAGCCCGGATGCCCTTATCTTGGTCCAACCCGTGTTACGAGGTAAATATGCCCTATAGCTTTGCCACATCCGAAGATATACAAGCCAGGCTTGGCGAGCCAAGACTGCTATCCAGAGATCTTCAGTGAAGCAGAGGCTGCGTGCTCCTTCTGTTACATCGGCTCCGCATCCAAGCAACGTGCCTACCCGAGTGAGACTGACAGCAATAGGGAGGCCAGAGTCTAGGGTTACATCCAGTCGATCCTTGTTTTGTACTTTATCTATTCTAGTACAGCTGAGTGCAAAATGGAGCACCAGCCATGCTTTCCGTCGTGGATCTGCCCAGGCGCCGACTATGGAAGTGCCCAACGTGAGATGTGTTGTTCTGCAGGTGTTGTGTAATCCAAGGCACCGTGACTGCATGGGATAAATGAGTGCAGAGCAAATTACATGAAACTATAGCGGCAAGAGTCGTCGCCCTGTCACACCCGGACAAAGAGGACATCAGTGTATTCCAAACCTTGGCTACACAGCATCTCACACGACTGTTGCCTAGAGTGCCCAGGCAGCGTAGAATGTCCAGGCTACCTCGAATGTCCACGCTTCCTAGAATGTCCCGGCGACCTGGAATGTACAGATACTGACCGTCGGGAAGATCACTTCAAGGTGTGGTGTGATCAGTATTGGGCATCGATACACCCGGCATGGTACGACAATCGGCCTGTACATGGCGAGGCGTAATGATGATATTGGCCACCTCTCCTCAGGATTATAAGAGCCCGGCACCAAGACCTCTTTTTTCAACAAGAAGAACATGCCTTACACAACAACCACTACAGCGCCAGAAGAGTAGTGTTCTCTACAACATTCCCCCCTCCCGCAACACAACACAAACTCGCCTACCAACATGTGCAAATTCCTCCTCGAGGTTGTATACTGCCTATGCAATGACAGGCACTGCAAGCATAAAGTGGAGGAGCTGGGCGAGTCGAAGGATACCGCTCCCGGGCACGTTGCGAGAATAGACACCTGTCAACGCAAGGCGCGCTGCCTTCAACAGTTTACCAACAACAAACCTGATCGGCTCCTAGTCAAGCACGGCATGCGCCCCGAAGACGGCAACAGCAAGCCGGACTGCCCAGTGGTCACATACGTCCTCAAGATCATCCCTTCCAAAGAACTATACCCGTGCCCGAAGTGCCAGGCAGACTGTCAGTGGAATGGCAGCCCACCGCCTTCCGTCTCGGACGACTCGGACGTCTCGGACGTCTTTGACCTGCAGGTAGTGGCCGATGAGCTGACCTGATCCGATTAGCCTTTGATGGTGTTCTTGGGCCTGGCACGGATGTCTTGTTTCTGCTGGCCGACGATGGAATAACGATTTCCCCCCAAGCATGATTCTGTCATGGCGAAGAGGCTTCAGCGGTGGGCTCTGGGCCCCCAGGATTGGCGATGCGACATGGCCTTCTAAGTACACGCAAGGGGGCCATGGTGAAAGGATTAGCAGAAAGATAGCTTGGATGGATGAATAAAAGACTGTTGTTTGAATGAAATGATACTAAGAGTGAGAAAGATGATGCTGTGTTACTAACCCGTGGTTTATTCATACCCTGTCGGGGCTTCCTTGGTGTGAGCAATCAGCGACTTGCAGCCGACAGACCTTGTACGGAACCAAGCGTCCATGATGGGGGAGGTTGCGTCCTTCTATTCCTGTATGGGGTTCTGATAGGCTTCTGTAAGCGTACGGTTGGAACTTGAGTATAGGATCCCGCGGGTTGTCAGCACCGGGTATCGTGGTTTCGTTACGTGTGTTGCCGTCGAGTCAGCTTGTCCGACGCTGTCGATAGCTTGGACATGGAGCACAAACAAGACGAGATCTCGTGCAACCTATACACGGAAAATAAAACAGCGCCAACTCGCATGTCAGCCACGCTCACCCCTGCATCGTCCTCTCTAGACAACTACAGTACACGCAGCAAACGGGAACGGCACCAGTCAACCATCTCCGGGATTCGACCGTCCCCATCTGTGTGATGCAACTGCTCGACATCTCGACGGGTCTCGTCTGAAGCCCGGGAAAAAAAAAGTAGATTGATGAGCTGCGGTACGGGGCTGACAAGAGGTGAGGTCGGAGTTGAGGAGGAGGACCGGGATTCGCGTGATGAAAAACGAGATGTGGCTGTGCAAGGCTGTGTCGTGGCTTATACGTCAGCGAGAATCAACGACTGCGGGCAACACGACGTTGTTGCCATGATGGCGCTGAGGCTTTGCCAAGTGGATGGCTTTGCTTTTGCTTTGTTAATGTAATTCGCGCCAACGGATTGAGCAATCCGAATCGGCTTTCAATACCCCTGCTCTGCGCACACCCTTAAAATGTGCAGATCGGTGGAGAGGAGACTAAGCGCGCTCCGGGCATAAGCTGGCAAGCTCGAAAAGGGTCAACTTATAGTAATAGCAGGGTTCGCTTCATTATTAATAGAACTATTTCGCCCGTCGCTTTGACCACAAAGTCCATGACATGCCTCCATGGACGGGGCCCGGACTTTTGGTCAACTACTAATATGTTCCTTTTGGCTTTTTGGCTTTTTGGCTCCCCGGAGCTAGTTAGCAACCCCGGCCGGGCCCCGGTGCTAGAAGCTCAGTTGGGAAACTCGGCCGGGAGAAGTCATGCTAGTAATGTGGCTTTTTTTTCGTCTCCTCGATGCCTTTTTGATCCCACACCCCTAACCCATCGTGTTGCCCAGTTCTTTCTCTGCTGTTCAAACTCCGCAGCCAGAAATGCGCCGTCGAGTGCCGAGGCTGGTTCCACTTGTACTCTGCCACTGATAATCAACGCCGTCTCTGATGGAGCGTCGTGCAGGGATCAAGACAGTGCCGCGCATTCTCCAAACGGGACACAAATTTCAGTCGCATTCATCGCCGACGATGTACTTGGAGGCCCGGGTTTCTAGCCGAGTTGGCTTGTGGATGACATTGGAACCCTATGGCGGTGCCCTCCGGTTCAAGCTACCCTGGAGAGCGACGACGACGACGGGGTTTAAACACTTGGAGCCAGGCGTTTCCCGTTTCTTCGATCCCGGTCCTCTTTCCGTAAGCAGTGCTGTCCCGAAGCCTAGGCGCCAAATCAGGCCGCGCGCCACCGGAGGGGGGGAGGGGTGTCGAAACTGTATATTCCGCCCGCCCTAGAGCTTGAACCCAATTGTAGTCATAACTATATATATAACCTTGCTCCCACCACTAGACGATTCCATCTCCGTCGGCCTTGTTTAGTTCTCCCTCTGCCATCACACGATCCCATCCTAGCGCATCCCCAACGCCTCATCACCAACAATGCCCGTCGACAACCTCCAAATCGTCCTCGCCGAGCGCCCCCACGGCGAAATCATCCCCGGCCAGACCTTTCACCAGCGCGTCACGCCCGCGCCCACCGAAGCCGACCTCGCCGACGGCGATGTCCTCGTCGAAGTGCTGTACCTCTCGCTCGACCCCGCCATGCGCGGGTGGCTCAACGGTGCGCGTCGCCTACCCATGGCCCCCCTCCAAAAAAAAAAAAAACGCCCAACTAACCCCCCCAAAGATGACCGCTCCTACCTGCCCCCCGTAGAAATCGGCGCCGTCATGCGCGGCTCCGGCGCCTGCCGCGTCCTCGCCTCCAAGAACCCCGACGTGCGCCCCGGCGAGCTCGTCAGCGGGCTGCCGGGGTGGCAGCAGTACGCCGTGCTCCGGGCCGGGTGGTACGAGCCGCGGGCCAATTTCCCCGCGACGCTCGAGAGCGCGCAGCAGCTCCTCTCCGTCTTTGGCCTGACGGGCATGACGGCCTGGGTCGGCATGACGCAGATTGGCGACCCCCAGCCCGGCGAGCTCGTCGTCGTCTCGGGCGCGGCCGGCGCCACCGGCAGCGTCGCCGGCCAGGTCGCCAAGGCCCGCGGCGCTCGTGTGGTTGGCATCGCCGGCGGCCGCGACAAGTGCCAGTGGCTGGTGGACGAGCTCGGCTTCGACCAGGCGCTCGACTACAAGGATCCGGACTTTAAGGCGCAGTTTCTCGAGGCGACCAAGGATCATATTGACGTCTACTTTGATAATGGTGAGTACGATAGACCCCCCGCCCCGGGAAGAGAATGCTAAAAACAAGGCTTCCAGTCGGCGGCGAGATCCTCGACCTCGCCCTCCGCCAGGCCAAGGAGTTTTCGCGCTTCGTCATGTGCGGCGCCATCAGCCAGTACAACGCGACGCAGCCCGTCGGCCCGCGCAACATAACGCGCATCATCCAGATGCGCATCAAGATGCAGGGCTTCATCGTGCTCGACCACCGGGCGCAGTACCCCGAGGCGCGCGCCGACCTCGCGCGCCTGCTCGACCAGGGCCGCCTCAAGACGAGCGTCCACCTGCTCCGCGGCGGGCTCGCCGTCGCCGAGCAGGGCCTCGTCGACCTCTACAAGGGCGTCAACACGGGCAAGCTCATTGTCGAGCTCAAGAACCCGGACGAGAGCCCGGCCAAGCTGTGACGCGGTGCGGGCGGCCGGGTGAAGGAGTGTAGATGAGACGGAGGGATTGTATAGACCATGATTTATGAGTTTGCCCAAAAATAACCAGTTTTGTGTATCGACTTGGATGAAGACCGAGGGATTGTATAGACGATGTTTATGACTCTGCCTAAAATAACCCGTTTTGTGTATCAACTATCAATAGTCTCTGGGATTCTCGACCGTGGCGTACCGGCATCAACTATCAATAGTCCCAGTGATGCTTGGCCGTGGCGTACCGGGGGGGCTAGAAATGCCGCATCACGACCGACGCATGCCGCCATGAAGATGCAGTCCTGCAGCCATGATGATGTCGGCGGCACTTCGTATTCACCACGTACTTGATGCAACCCCCAGCTGTATCGCTTCGCATCTCGTACATCCAATATCGATAAAAAAACATCCATATACACCAATCCTGTATCTAAACACCAACAGGGCGGCGATCGCATCTTCAGCTGGTGGAATCGGTTGAGTGGATCGCCCCCCAACCAAGGTGCCATCTAATGCCTCGTCGCAATTTACACTGAATTTTTTTCTTAAAAAAATAACGATCGCGCTGTATTTGTGCTCTTTCCGTTTTTCCACTCCATCCTCCTCCATGGCCTCGTAAGCAGAGCATCAGAGATCGCCAGATACGATCCATACGCGCCGTCGTCGTCCGCTTTTGCAGCTGAACATATATCCCATCCTTTCCTCCTTCCCTCAGCGAGAAGCAGCGCATCTCAACAACATCTTGTCCAAAAAATGGACAAGGAAGCAGCGCCATCCCCCTCTCCGGCGCCATCAGCCGCGCACGACGACGCGCTCGCCATGGTCGGCGCGCACGCGCACGCCGTGGACCCCGTGCTCGCCGCGCGCGCCGTCCGCAAGATCGACCTGTACCTGATGCCGTTCATGATTCTCGGGTACGGGCTCGTCTACTACGACAAGGCGATCCTCGGCTCGGCGGTGCTCTTTGGCATGACGTCGGACCTCCAGCTCGCCGTCGCGCTGCCCGACGGGGTGCGCAGCGACACGCGGCGGCTCAGCTGGGCGACGTCGCTCTTCTACTTTGGCATGCTCGCGGGCTTGTACCCGCTGACGTTTGCGCTGCAGCGGTTCGCGCCGGGCCGCGTGCTCGGCGGGGTGGTGGTGGCGTGGGCGCTCGTGTGCATGCTCACGGCGGCCGTGACGTCGTGGCGCGGGCTGTGCGCGCAGCGCTTCGCGCTCGGCGTCGTCGAGAGCGTCGTGCCGACGGCGTTTATGACGCTCGTCAGCGGCTACTACACCCAGCCCGAGCAGGGCCTGCGCCAGGGCTGGTGGTTCTCCGCCACCGCGCTCTTCACCGTCGTCGGCGGCGGGCTCAACTACGGCTTCGCGCAGGTGCGCGGCGGCGGGCTCGCCCGCTGGCAGTACATTTACCTGCTCGCCGGCGCCCTCACCTTCTTGTTCGGCCTCGCGTGCTGGGCCGTCCCGACCTCCCCCGTCGACGCGTGGTTCCTCACGCCGGCGGAGCGCTTCGTCGCCGTGGAGCGGCTGCGCGCCGGGCAGACGGGGGTGCGGTGCGCGCGGTTCAAGCCGGCGCAGGTGCGCGAGGCGCTGCGCGACGTCAAGGTGTGGCTCGTCTTCGTCATGATGGCCGCGTGCTACACGATGAACGGCGCCGTGAGCGGGTTCGGGCCGCTGATCGTGTCCACGTTTGGCTGGGGCACGCTGCCGTCCATCCTGCTGCAGTTTCCGCTCGCCGGCATCAGCTTCGCCAGCATCCTCGCCGTTGGACATCTCGGCGGCCGCTTCGCCAACATGCGCGTCTTCTTGCTCGTCGCCACCTGCCTGCCCGTCATTGCCGGCTGCGCTCTGATATGGCGGTCCGCCTGGACGCACCACGCCGCCGCCCCCGTCGTCGGCTACTCCCTCACCGGCTTCTTTGGCGCCACCGCCAGCCTCATCATCACCCTCGGCATGGCCAACGTCGCCGGCCACACCAAGAAGAGCTTCGTGGCCGCCACCATCTTTGTCGCCTACTGCGTCGGCAACATTGTCGGCCCGCAGCTCGTGTGGTCCGAGACAAAGGCCCAGCACTACCCTGCCTTGTGGCTAGGACTGATTATTTGGTAAGATTTTCTCTGCTGGGAGACGTACTTTGCAGGACCTTTGTGCTAATGCCTCCAAGTTATGTCATTTGCATCGTGGCATCGCTGGTGCTGTACTTTGTGCTGCGCCGCGAGAACAATGCTCGGAATGCAATGCCAGTCGACGAGGCCGAGGCCGCCAAGCTCGCATTCCAGGATCTCACAGACAAGGAGAATCCATACTTCCGATACGTATACTAGCCATGTCATGTAGCCGGGAATGAGTACGTACAACAAGATACCTGCAGAGAACGTGTGTGACGCATGAAAAGTACAGGGGAGCCAATAGTCAAGGTGCTATCATTCATCATGCCATTGCATACTATGTGAGGTGCTAGGCTGTTAATAGGAATATACATGTACAATATTGTTCGTGGCCCATATCCTGAGTTTGTGCAGGCTCCTTCCTGGTGGGCTTCGCCGGCTCTGGCGCAACGAGTGTATTCTGGCGCCGACGATGGAAATGGCCAGCTGCGCTATTATATCAGCGACTCCGGTACTAACTTTCCAACTTGTGCTTTCTTCTTCATTTCATCCCGGGACATATACTCTTGTGCGGCTAGGGCCATGCCAAGAGGTATCCTCGCACTCGTGATCGACCTTCCACTGAGTAATGCGATCCGGCAACCAGCCGGCTGTGGAATAATGACACTTTTCGCCATAGTAAAATACGCCCTCGCCGACGAAGCATTCCCGGGTCGGGCTGCCTCGCCACGTCCACTGAAGGCATTCGGGCAATGAGCGGCAGTGCGCCTCGCAGTCTTCGGCAGACTTAATACCAGAAGCGGAAGCTTTGCGGCCGAGCACATCATTGTTTCTCCAGTTGTCGCGCCTTGGTTCGGAGCCAGCCTTGTAAAAGTCCCAGACATCGGCGTATCTGGCGGGATGCTGCAGTACAGGTTAGAAAGCTAGACCAAGACTAGTTCTCACAGGGACATACCGAATTATTTCGTGCGCCATACTCCCACCGAGCCAAGCCGCGCATTTGGTCAGGTGATGGCTTATGAAAGGTGAAAATGGGAGAGCACCAGCGCATCGAATCAAAGGGCAGCGTGTGGAAGACGTGCTGGGTGAACATGGGATAGAGAGCCTGCATTTCGATGCCAGAGAGCCACAGGATATAACCCAGGATGTTGTCGCCGCAGGGTTCGTCATCGTTGACGAGATAACGCCACTTTTCGGTGAATGAGGGGCCGATGAAACGGCCGGCCCTGTCCGTCTCGCGGTGCAGCAGGTGTTTGACGGCGGCACGACTGAGGACGTAGCCAGGGCCGCCGTTGGCAAACGTGGTGCCATAATGAACCTTGTCCCGTCGCCCCGGTGTAGAAGATCCCATGTAAAGGGGTACCTCGGGGTCTAGTGTCTTGAGGAAGCGGAATAGGTTGTCCCAGAAGACATAGCTGGATACGGTCAGGTTAGCCGCTGTCAGATCTTGGCGCAGGCTGACCAGGCTGGAAAGCGGGGATAGCTTGGCAAAGAAACTTACGTATCCGACTCGTAAAAGACATAAAAGTCACGGTCAGGCTTCATGAGCCAGGCTTGCTCCACAGCAGGGACGAATTTAAATCTGTCGAGCTTCCAACCGTTGATTTTTTGAAGCATCTCAGGATGCTTCTCGGCGGAGCCGTTTTCCAGCATGCGGCGTTGCTCGAGGTAAGGCTGAAACTCGGGGAAGCTATGGTACGTGTCGGGCAAGAGTGCGAGAATGTCAATGACCTCGTGGCCCGACATGTTGGCGGGGGCATCAGAGAAGATGAGCAACTCGCCGGGCTTGAAGCAGGCACTGGCGCCGTCAAACTGGCCGGGCATACGTTCAGGGTCGTCGGTGTAGCCTGTTTTGAGAACAGGCTGGATGCTCTGAAGGATGTGGTTGGGAAAGCTTTGACACAGCTGTTGCATGTCCTTGTTGTGCGGCGACATGGAGACGGGGCGAAAGTCACTGGTGGTGACGATGCGGTAGGGCTCGTTGACGTCGGGCCAGAGGGCGATAAAGGGCTTCTCCCACGACGTGCCCGGGCGCATGGATCTTCTGAGCAGGCTGAAGCCGGCGAGGGCACAGAGGGCGATGATGATGGTGCGGCGGACTCTCTTGCCCAGGAGGCCGCGAGCCACGGCGGGCGGTGACCTCGAGTGTCGCGGGGGCTTGCCGAGCAGCGACATGTCGATGACGTGTGTGTATGTATGTGTATGTAGACGAGTGTTTGATCAGAGACCAACAAGGGAAAAGCTCGAGAGCAAATCGGTCGAGTTAAAATCAAGCAAACAAGAGTCGAGGCGCGCTGAGCAAGGCACGCATATGCGGTGTGTGTCGGGTGGTCGGGGATGTCGCGGGGTGCAAAGCAAGCAAAAGGACGGGTATCAGATATTAGATGTCGAGCGTCGCAATATGGTGAGGGGAGCGAGCCGGACGGTCATGATGGTTCGACAGGCGCGCAAAGGAGAAGAGAGAAAAATAGTCTTGTTGGATGCCAGTGTGAAGAAGAAGAGACGGGGGGGCGGCTGAAAGGGCATGGTTGTGTGTTTGCAGCGGGCGACAATGCAAAATGACAGGGAAGCCGCAGACAAGGCTGTCAATGCCCGCCCCAAACCCCCAAAGAGGCGCTCCGTGGCTGGAATTTCTCATCAAGAAGGAAGACGATCCATTTTGCATCCCCACTGTCTAGCCATGAGTAGTTTGGTAGGGCTGGAGACGCAGGCGGGATGACGGGGAGAATTTGCTGGGACATGAGGGGCTGGCTGACAGGTACACGATACTTGGTGGAGAGCGGTATCAATAAAGATGCACGTCAACACCACCCAGGAATTTCTTCTTCTAGATGGACCAACACCAAAAGGATGCTCGTGTTCCCTTGTTTCTCATCCGAATCCTATTCCCATCAATTTTTCTTTCCGCGTCTGGCATGTACCATGTACCTGCGTACCTGTCAATTTGGTAGCACATTGTATTCCAGTAATATATTCCAGTAATCACCCGCGCTAGCGGCTTGCCTGTTAAATTACACTTGTCCCGGACCAGCAGAAGCGGGATCCACTCCTTGCTGGCAATGAATTTGACCTTAGCTGTCTGTACGCAGGTGAACAGTTTCCACTCGAATCATTTAGCGCCTGACGCTGGTCATGCTCAAAGGAAATATTGACAAGATTGACGTTATCAATACAGAGAGTTCATTCTCTATTGAAACATAGCTCATCTTGAGCAAAGGCCTCCTTGAGATCCTGTATGTAGTCATTTCTCTCATCCACTTTCTTCTTCACAAAGCTCGACGCTTGCTGTCCCCAGTAGAAAAAGAACACTTTATCAAAAATGGACTGATTGGGGTGATTTTTGTTGAAAATAGGCTGGACGTTGCTGTTGAATATGTTGTAAGCGCCCCTGGGTATCGTTGCGGCCTTGAAGTACCAGAAGCTGCCATTTTCCCACGATTTGAGCTGTGTTGCCGCCTGCTTGTTTGAGCCGTTCCGTTGCATCTCCTCCTCGCTGTAGATGGAAATGTATTCAGTCAGAACTTGTTCGTACTCATCAACGTCCTCGCGATCGTCAAACCCATCGACAGACTTCGATGTAAGCCAGTATGGAGGGGCCTGCATCTCGGCAGGTAAGGTATGGGTCCATTCGAGATCGATAATACATCGGACATTCCATTGCTCATCGACAAATATGTTATTTTGACTCAAGTCGTTCAGCGTGACATAGAATGGCCCTTGGCGGGTATCGGGGTTAATGAAGTGATGCATAATGGCTCGCATCCCAGCACCCGCTGCTAATTGGCGTTGGCCATCCTCCTCGTCAAAGATCGCATTTGGCTGTTTCTTTAGCCTGAAATCTTGCAAGGAGAGCAGGTCTGAGATGTATGGTTCCACTTCAACGTACGTGCGCCCACGAGGTATTCCTGAAAAGATCCCCTCATTCTCTAGCATATGCATATACAGATTTAGCGGTCTATTGCAGAGACCAATGCTGTTGCTATTGCCGTCCTGGAATGAAAATGAGCCGAGTCGAGGTTGGGGTATCGAGTTCATGGACAAACTGATGCGTGCTAATCCGCGGAATAGATTCGCTCTACGGCTCTTATCATGACAATATTTAGGCCAAGACAAGGCGAGACTTTCCCCTTCCGCCTCACTCATGAGGAGAAACCCAGAAGCAAGGCTATGACGAGTCGCATGGCGCGAATATTGTATCGGGGCAGGGTAGCCAAGAAGACATGCAAAGATCCGGCGGAGTCGTGTCCAAGCTCTACGCCACCAAGTAGTATTTTGAGGACGTGTATGCTAAAGGGAAGAGTTAGCTAAGGAGAGCCACTATGTCGATAGTTGACCGTAGACATACTATTGAGCCATCCGGCAGTCCAAAAGCATACAGCGTAGGAATTGGTACATCCGGGCAGTGCTCCTGTAGCCAGAGATAGGTGGCGGTTTCTGTACGAATCTTTTCCTCCAGGTTGCCTGGAAACGGGCCTTCTCCGATGCGGTGTGAAAATGGAAGCCGTAAGTAAGCAGCTTTACCAGATGGTAGCCACACAATAATGGCAACGTTGAAACTGCCATGCATCCATGCTCTGGGTTGTCTATGAATCTTGCACGTTTGAACCTGAAGCAATCTGCAAATCATATCCTCCAGCTCGACGGTTTGCTCAAGGATCGACGCGTAAAATTGCTTTTGGAGCTCCGGGTAACGCATCGAAAATAACACATTTTCCTCTTTGTCAATGGCATTCGCTAGGGCGTCGGACGCTTCAGCGACAACGTTGGACGCTCTAACGACAGCGTCGGATGGCATCTTGGCTGAGTTCGCGCAGAGGTAGAGAGGTATAGCAGGATCAACTT
This sequence comes from Cordyceps militaris CM01, assembly GCF_000225605.1. Classification (NCBI taxonomy): domain Eukaryota; kingdom Fungi; phylum Ascomycota; class Sordariomycetes; order Hypocreales; family Cordycipitaceae; genus Cordyceps; species Cordyceps militaris. The sequence goes on along the minus strand of NW_006271974.1, from coordinate 2,728,588 downwards.
TGACCTCCTGAGCACCACGTACCTGGCGGCTGACCCCGCAGGTGGCTTCTAGCCAGCACTTACAGCTTACAGTCTACCCCCTGAAATAATCTAGCCGTAATTAAAGCTATAGAAACTAGGATCTAGAGTACAAAAAGGAAGCATTATGAACATAGGTAGTTTGTATTCATAAACAGCGCAATCTTGATATCATCACAAGACGTGTACAACATATCTGTCATCTCAACTTTTACTCGTCTTCATACATTCCATTCCCACTGGTAGCCGAATTTGGCAACACCACCTGCGTCTTCACATCCAGATGCTTCATGTCAATACTCAATTCAATGCTTTAATGTCTTTATACTTTACATGGCAGCCATTTCTAAACCGTCATGATTACCCGCTCGCTGTACATGTTAGAACTCCAAAATCATTCCCTACCTTCCTTCATGCCACGTTCCCGCCTTATTCCACAACTAGCTTTCTGCTCACCGTCCGAGTGCGCCCGCTTCGACGAAATCCACCGCCTCTTTTGGGTACAGCCTTGGGTTTCGCAGCCGGCTTGGTCAAGGGCTTGCGCTTCAGAGTGCGACCGCGCGACGGCACCTCTTCCTCCGTCTCTCTTGGCTCAGAGCCAACCTTTCGCCCCCGAGCCCGCTTCTCCTCGTATGTATCCAAGAAGCGATGCACAGTCCTGTGGTCAAGCACACGCTCTTCCTTGTCCCAAGGACCCTCCTTGTCTGTCTTTGGCCATATGTAGCCGTACATTTTGGAGTGTCGTTCGCAGCGTGGGCAGGCTGCGCGCGTAAAGTACGCATTTTGTTGCACAAATGGTGTGCTGCACGTTCCGCACTGGATCCAGGCGCTGGCAGGCTCCGACAGCAACAGGGGCGTGAGCACGTAGTCGCCATGCGCCCTTTGTCTCACAGGCGGCGTCTGTTCCCTGTACACCCTGCGCTGGTACTTGCGCTTAGGAGGGCGTGACGCATCGGTCTTTTCTGAATCATCTGCGGGCTCGATACTCACTGTAATGCTGTCTTGGGCGTCGTCTTCCAAGAGCTGGACAGAAATACAGGTAGGGTCCGAGTCCATCTTTTGTGGTGACGGAGCCCCCTGTGACGAGTCGGGTGACAGAGGACCAGCCAATGCGCTGGGTTTGTCTGAAGAAGGTTCAGGGGACGAGACGTCGGTTTCCAGAGGTCCATCTTGACTCGACCCAAAGCTATCGCTTACAGAGCTACCTCGAGAAGCATCCCGGGCAGCGTCGACAAGCTCGACAGTGTGCTGCAGCTTCTTGGCCGGCGTTACTGGCGGCGTAGCCATGGCATCAAAGCTACGCTTGGCCGTTCGCGGCGTCAGTTCTGGTGCGGGTGAGGGTGCCGATGAATCCGCGGACCCATCATGCTGCAGTCGCGAGGCGGTCCGAGTCTTGCGAATCTTTGGTCGCATGGTCGGGGTTACCGAGGGCGTTCGAGAGGAAGCGCATATGCTGTCATCACGTCGCCGTGTCCGCAGCACATATGCCTCCGTCTTGCCCTCTTCATCCACCGTCTTGACAGTTGGCTTGCCTTGCGCGTTCTGCCAGCCATTTTTGCGCTCATCCTCGCAGGTTTTGCAGAGACACTCGCAATTATCTTGGCCAAAATAATTGTCACCGTAGGTAACCGTGATTTCCTCACCAACGGCAATGTTGCGCATGGCAACAATCTCAATACCGGCCTGACTCGTCGTCATGAGAGCGGCGTTTGCGTTGCAGTCATGATTTGCGAACCGGGCAGGCCCCATAAACAGGCTGGTGGATTTGCTTCGAGAGCTCACGACGATGCTAAAGTCTTTTTTACGGTTGGAAATCAAGTCTTCTTCCTCGGGTGTGATGTGCACCTTCATGCCAGAGAGATACTTGATGCTTTCGTTGCGGCGAATAGGTCGTCGTGCGGTGATGCTGGCTTCGTGGGTGACAATGGTGTATCGGTTCGTAGAATTAACCTCCCATGGGCAGTCAGGGAGGTAAATGTTGATGTAGCGTCGTAAATGGCGGCGAAAGTCGTCCCTCTCCTTGTCGGTTTTGAGCGCAGCAGAGAATCTGCGTAGTCCGTCCGTGGCTAGGAGTTTTGCCTCGGCGTCCGCTGGGTTCTTGTTGAGGACAACTTCATCTTGGAGAATCTTGGCGATTGTGCCTTCTACCACGCCGCGGGACGGGTGATAGGACGGTCGGTTTTTGGGGATGGTGGTCCAGTAGTACACCTTGGATGGTTAGTGACCGTCGCAGTAGCTGGCGAGCAAGACGTACATGGTCGACAAGAGCGTCTGTTAGGATATCATCGTAGGCAGAGAGTTGAGCCAGCGTCAGGACGTGGCGTTTGGGGTTGGGGGCAACCTTCTTTGAAGGAGGCATATCCGCTCAGGAGTAATGATTGCATGTAAGATTAAAGACTGGGAGACGGGCCAGGTCCAAACACGCAGGTAGAAAAGGACAGAGCAAAAGGTGAGAAGTTGGGCGGCAATATTCGTGGCCAATTGAGGGAAAAGATGGCGAAACTGGTGAAGGCGCGAACGAGACGCAAGGAGCGAATAGACGGGCGTAGGGCGACGTCGACACAACGAAAGGTACAGAAAAGACAAGCGGAAGAGACAGAAATTCAGGTATTAAATATTGGCGGCCCAGGTAGGGAGTATTGTGCGAGGGACGGCCTGGCGAGTGCGACGTAGTGAGGCGAGGCAATGTAAAGGAAAGAAGGCTCGCGCGACGCTGAACCGGGAGGGAAGTGGGAGGTGGAAAGTGAAAGCGGGAAGCTGGTGACGAGGGGAGAGAGACTAGACCCGCAGTCGCGCCCTGGTCAATTCCGCTGGCAGGGCGACGGCGTTAATTGCCAGGCAGACTGACAGAGGGCTGGAGGAATTGATTTTATGGCAGAACTTATGGTTAGGACCAAGGTTATCTTTGCGACTGCTCTTAGATCGTGCTTCCTCCAATTATCGTAGAATATGTTGACAAACCCTCTCATCCAGGGCACAATCGAATACAGCAGACTCGAGCGCTCGAGCGCTCTTTGCAGGAACACTACTATTACAGCGGCAGCCATCCCACCCTTAGCGGCCGCATCAACTAATAGAGGGGCTGGGGGTCGTTCGAGATGACGCGCTCCGTGTAAGTCGGCCTTGTTCGCGGTCTGGACGTGATGAAAGTATCACTACCTAAAGTATTGGAATTCCAGGCGACACAGGCGCTTACAGTCGTTTCTCGTAAATTACTGGCTGGCCAGCTCGCGGTACGAGGATTCAATACCCTACTTTTACTGACAGGAACCTGGTACCTAGGTAGCTAGGCAACGTTAGCAACTGGCAAAGGGAAACAGGGGTTCAAAAGACGAGGGGAAAAAAAGAAGAACAAATATCGAACAACCAGAAGCACATGAGATTTGCACAGTGAAATGCTTCATCTCTGTTCGACAAGCTGATGCTGAGACACTTGGCCGTAATGCCGTGGCTGGAAACATGGCCACTTTTATGCGGAACAATCACCCTAGGCTTTGAGTAGTGTCCTTTACAGCCTAGCAATTAGGAGAAACTGCACATATCGTACATTTTCCTGGGGGATTCCGTTCATAACAGCTGAATTCTAGACAACTCCCACATTTCAATCGCCATTTTCGCTGGCAGGCGCATTCTGGTACGCCAACTCAGTCAAAGGGTAGCGATGACCAAGCCCACCCAAAGGATAAAACTTTGCAATCTCAAATTTAATTCTCTGACGGAGTGAATCAATCCCGTAACTAGTTGTTTCTCAACTGTTCCCGCACTTCTCGTGACACGGAACTCGCTGGGCAACTATCCGTACATAGGTAGGTGCTAGGTTACTGGGGTAAAACCAACAGTGACACCCCACACGCCTTTGCTTGGAGTGCCCGGCCGCACGTGACACCTGGCCAATGGAATTGTGGAAAAACTACACCACCGCCAAAAAGTCATGAGAGCTTGTCGACAGGGAGCTCACGAGAACCGACTCAGCGCGCGGAAAAACATTTGGTCTTGACACGTACCACCCAGCATGATTCAATTAAAGGTGAGTGTGCCAATGCGCCACCAGCTTATTTTCTCCAAGCCCATTGCTCGGAAACAGTTCTGACGGGTTAGAACAGACCATCCTCAACTGCATCGACAACTCGGGCGCGGCCCTCGTCGAATGCGTCCTCGTCGTCGGCCAAAAACGCCACGCCAGAATCGGTACGAGCCCACCCTACAAAGCCGAGCAGCCCTTGCCACGCGTTGGGCCAACAACATGCGAACCCGAAATTGAGCCACGGACTGCTAACCCCTCCCTAGGTGATCGCATCGTCGTCGTCGTGCAGGAGCACCGCACCGCCTCCTCGTCCGGCATGTCGGGCGTGTCCAACGCGGCCAAGGTGAAGCGCGGGGACATGCGGCACGCCGTGGTGGTGCGCACCAAGTACCCGACGCAGCGCCGCGACGGGTCCGTCGTGCGCTTCGACGACAACGCCTGCGTGCTGCTCAACAAGGCCGGCGACCCCGTCGGCTCCCGCATCAACGGCGTCGTCGGCGCCGAGCTGAGACGCAAGAAGTGGAGCAAGATTCTCTCCATGGCGCCGATGCAGGCGTAAGGTGTCGGATGTCCCTGTTGATGGGGTGTGGCGGCAGCGGATGGTGAGGCCAAGGGACCGACAATCTATGTATTATATCCCGGGACAAGAATACTGTACAACTACCTGTGGCATTTCTGCGCGGCGTTTGACAAGAGGGAGCCTGGTGAAATGGCCATCTCCTTTTACAATTTTACGATTTACTCTACTTTATCTCTGCCAGTACAACCCTACTTTCTGTGTGCTTCATGTCGGTGTCTACGAGCAACTTGATAAAATAATCACGAAAGGGGACGTGTATTCAATGCATTCAATGTATCAAACTAACATAAATCTTTCTTAAAAAAATACGTCTTCTTTCAACCCGTCATACTCGTTCAAACAAGGCCTCGCGTCATCGTGCAAGTGAATGACCTTCAAGCCTCCCTCACATATACAAAGCGGTGAGCTGCGTTATGGGCGGCAGAATACAGGAACATCCGTCTGTTGATCGCTTGGCTTGGCCCCAAACGAGTCCGTGGCAGCCCCCCCCTATCCGCCGCCCGACATGTCTACGCTCGCACAATCCCCTTTTATAACCGCTGCATTACGAATCTTGTGCAGCCCGAGGCAGACTTGACGCTTATGTACGGAGGTGTTGAAGAGGGTAACAATAAACGACATGTATTCATATAACTTGTAACACAATTGCAGAAGGGCCTAATGCGCATCTATGACGCTGCACATGTCCCCCCTTACTAACATAAACCAAAACTCCTAGCTCCAGTCTGCCCTCTAATGGAAATCACAAACGCCCAAGAGCTTGTTCTCTTCTCACCACTGGTTTCCCCATGCCATGTCGTGGGTATCTCGTACAGGAGTCGTGTATAACAATGCAACAGGAAGCAACAACAATGCGCTATTCAGGTAAAGATTTGACCGCATTGGCAGCAAACATAGAACAGTTTCTTTTCAACATTGTCAACACAGAGAACCCTGCTGGGGGGCGAGGCGACAAGGGAGACGGTGGCTTACCATGCCAGTTTCAGCGCTACGCTGCTGAGATTGGAAGAAGACGGCCTCCTCGTGGTTGCAGCGAGGGCAAGTCTTGTTCGAGCGAGGAAGCTATAGCGTGGGTAAAGAATGCCAGTTAGCCAGCTGGGTTCACACAAATAATAGAGGCTGTGCAGTGCAGTGACTGAAAAGCGGGTATCTCTTTCGGGGAAAAAAACAGGTGCCGTGACAAAGAGGTTGCAACAAGAAATGATTTGTAAAAGGGTATCGTGTCATGAGTCGTGCGCTTGTGCGTGGGTGGTGGTTGTCGAGAGACGCGTCAGCCGCTTCTATGCCGATTGACGTTCGCTGTCTGTCGATGGCGACGACGAACGGACCCCATCTCCAAAGTCCATCACAGCCTCATCGCCAAACTCGTCGAAGAGGTCCTCCTCGGTCCAGCCAACATTGGAAGCAAACGCCGCCATGTAATCCGCGTTCTGCTCGCGGGGCACTGTGGTCACCGTATAGTCGGGGCTTACGGCATCGCACGTGTTGCACGTGATGGCAATGCCGCAGTGGAGGCAAACTGGAAGGGCGTCGTGGTCACTAACCGTAGGATCGGCGCCGACGTCTTGGGTGACGCCGGCCGTCTCGCCGGCCGAGTTGTTGAGAATATTGCGGAAGACACATGTGGAGCGGGCGTCCTCGGTGTACTGGCAGGTGCGGCAGGTGAATTGCAGCTTGTGCGCCTCCTCGTCTTCCTTGGGATACAGCATGTTGGAGCACTCGGAGCAGAAGCGAAACGTGATTTGCTCGAGCGTCTTGGCCTCGGCGGGCTCGGCGCCCTGGTAGGATGTCGTAGATTGAGGCGTGGCCATGGTGTGCGTGTTGTGTGTGTGCGTTGCGAATGTCTGTTACGCGGTACCGAAATCGAGACGAGAAAAGCTGCCTAGAATGTTGAGTGTTGATGAATAGCTGATGTGTGGGATGGTTAGGATGAGGATGTGGGCGCTGGTGTTATATACGCAGGTGCCGAAGTCAATTTCCGTCCAGAATAAAAAGCGGCGGCCGGGCGGTAAGGTTTTGGCGTTTAGCGTGTCGGGTTTGCCACAAGTGGATGAGTCAGCACTGCGTCTATGGATGGTAGTGCTATAGAAATGGAAAGTGTACTTGGTAGATTTCTAACATAGCATGCGTAAAGTCACAGTCTAGAATGATGACACCTATGACTCTATTTTGATAGCCTTCTGAGGATGTACGGGCCATACTTCCAGTGACTCAGTGCTCGCGATTTGGCAGGTACCTACTACTAAATGTAGTAGCCAATGGCAGATGCGCTGATGCGGCGCCTGAAAATCAGGGTTTCTGCGGCCGACAGGCTGGCTACAACCAGTGGGGTCGTCCACTGCAGCGAGCCACTGATTGACGCTGCGGATCAGTCAGTGCTTGGTACTGTCTCTCTCTCCCAAATGTACATGGCAGAGCACAACGAAGCCATCATTGCCGTCGAGGAAAAAAAGCCGGCAGAAAAAACAATGGCATGATCAACAACTCCATCTTTCATCGCAAACAAGGTTTTCCTCCGCAGCGCCCCTTCTCCCGTCCCTTGGTTCTTCCGCACCAGCTGGCCCAATCAGCGTGTGCCAGCCAAGTTCGCCCGTCCTCTGCCGCCCCGCAGCTGGAAACGTGGGGTAACCACACCTAAATTCCTCGTTCTCCCTTGTTGTCTTGTCGGGTCGGGGTTGCTTTGCAGCAGACGTCATTTTCAGCCGCCGCGCCAAACGCAAAAAAAAAAGAGACTTTCCTCCTCGCACCCCAAACGAAGCTTTTCTGCGCGGATAACGAACGCGCCTCACAAATCGTGCAGCTTCACATCCCCCCACACTCAATCCCATTCCATTCAATTCACCTCCGCGAACGCGTCGCCAATTCCCCCCGTCACACGACCATCACCATGGTACACACCCCCTCAATGCGCAGCGCAACGCGGCGCTTCTCCCGCCTTCACCCATGGAGCTTTGCCACGCGCACAACGCTAACCCGCACACACACACCGTAGGCTGACACCGGTCTCCCTCCCAACTGGGAAGTGCGCCACTCCAACTCCAAGGGCCTGCCCTACTACTTCAACGCCGCCGACAAGGTCTCGCGCTGGGAGCCGCCCGCCGGCACCGACAGCGACAAGCTCAAGCACTACATGGCCAGCCACCACAGCGCCGGCCAGCGGCCCGGCGCCGTGCCCTCTGTCCCCGAGGGCAAGATTCGCACCGCCCACCTGCTCGTCAAGCACCGCGACAGCCGGCGGGCCAGCAGCTGGCGCGAGGTGCGTCCCCGTCAAGGCAGTTGTGCTGGGTTATGAACTGACACATATGCCCCTTCCCCCCCTCTCCCGCTCAACAGGCCGACATCACCCGCTCCAAAGACGAGGCCATGGAAATCATCAAGGCTCACGAGCAAAAGATTCGCTCCGGCGCCATCACCCTCGGCGACCTCGCCCCCACCGAGTCCGACTGCTCCTCGGCACGCAAGCGCGGCGACCTCGGCTACTTTGGCCGCGGCGAGATGCAAAAGGAGTTTGAGGACGCCTCGTTTGCCCTCAAGCCCGGCGAGATGAGCAGCATCATCGAGACGGCCAGCGGACTGCACCTGATTGAGAGGTACGCTGCTCTGACCCCCGTGTGTGTTGCGCGGACCGCTGCTGACAAGAATAGGCTCGAGTGATTTATATGTAATGATCAACTGTAATCCATCTAGTTGACGAAAACAAATGAGGCTCCGTGGTTGGTTCAAATAGCCGCTTCGAAATACCGTGAATAACACTGCCAGCTGTCCATGGAATGCATTTGTACATTTCGGCTCCTTCTATCCTACACGTCTGTCTTTGTGCTTGTGAATGCGTCATTTCGTGCCAGGCCCGCCAATTCCTTTGCTCGATTCTTTGTTCATATCACGTCTCCCCGTCACATGCCTTGAGAGTATTGCGATTAGCACGGATCCAAGTACTTCGTCTTTGCGAGCCATCCACCACTATCAAGTACTCGAACCCATCACTCTCAGCCTCACTAACACTTGAGTAGATTTTCACAAGGAAGGCATAAACTTTTTAGATTTCTCTTCCATTTTTAATGTAACCTGCGAATATCGACCCACAAGTGGTAGTAGCAAAACCTTTCATCTTTAAAGCAACACCTCTGTTGAAAGTAAAATATATACACACATTATATAAAAATACGCAGCTGAAGCTTGTTGGTTCAAACTAGGCTTAGTAAAGCCTCCTTGAAAGGGTGCACCCCGATGAAGACGACCGTCGCGACGCCGTATGTGGTCATGGACAGTGTAGCGTACGGAGCCGACCGGGACTCGTGCTCGTACAGGTACGCCACACCCATGGCCGCACCGTTTATGCCAATTGCAATCCCCGCAGCCACCGTATTGGAGCTGTCCGATTCCTCATCCAGAGTTCCATGCGATTCGGTGGCGCTCGGTACGATTGTCTCGGCGGAGCCGAAGCTGTGCGTAGATGCATTTCTATGCCGATGAATGTTGTCCGTTCTGGTGCCATTGAGCGATTTCGGGTACATCAACTGGCCCAAAATACCGTTTGTAATCATCAGAACAACTGTGAGGCTGGCGTTGCCACCAACATTCTTCATGACAGGAATTGCCAGAGCCAGGGTAGTCATGCGCGCCGCCAATGCCAGCGCTTCAGGTGACTCGAGGCCCATGAGGGAACCCAGATACGCGGCCAGGAACACATTTCCAGCGGCGGCAGCGACACTTACTAAAATGGCGACAATACCCGATGCGCTGAAGAGCTGGTGGCGGCATTCATACAGCTTGAAGCCCCAGACAACGAAGCCGCAGCCAAGCATGGATAGAGCGGCGTCGCCGGCGCCAAACCACTCAAATGCAAAGGCCGGGTTTTGTTCAACGCCAAGCGACCATATTGTGTATAACTGGGTACCGCTGCTGAGTTTGTAGAGTACGTCCGAGATTGTCATGGAGGAAGAATAGGCCTTGATGCGGACGTAGGCCGTCATGAGAAGAATCGTCAACATGACGGGATTTACCAGCGTGGCCAGAATTGGGAAAACCCAAGGTTTTCGGTGATTGAGCTTTGAACGCTTCTTCAAATCTCTCTGGAGAGTGACGCAGGCCATCCATATAAACCACAGAGCGCAGCCGTCGATGATGCGAGGCTCTTTGAGAACCGCAGCGAGAGGCAGGCCAACGGCGACCAGGAAAGTGAAGGATGTAATGAGCGGCCAGAACTTGGAAATCCAGTTCCAAATTGCAGGCTGGCGTACAGAAGTCTCCAAGAAGTCAGTGCTGAATAGGTTGGACTCTTGGCTGGAGGCTGTGTTGCAACTGGCGCTGAAACTGCTGGTACATCTGGGACTGCAAACGGCACTGCAACTGGTGTCCTTTTCAGTCGATATCGCACCAGGTCCTGGCGTGGTAGATTGGCGAAACTGGTCAAATAATTTTGTAATGATGATATGGGTAAATTTTGCAATCACAAAGACAGTGACCCATACAGCAAGTGAGTTCGCCACTGGACAAAGTTAGCGATTGACCTCGTTACTAGAGGGTGAGATTTCTCACGAAAGATTCCAACTACCACGCCAATGGTCTTGACATCCACGGAATAAGTTCCAGTGAGCATAACCATGGGGATCGCAAAAGCCACGCCCATGTGGCGGTTGATGAAGTCGACCTGGGAGAGTCAGCCAGGTCTAGTCTGTACGGGCCGTATTCCACATACCGCATTTTTGACGTGTTTCTCGTACCACTCGTTAACCTTGGGGGTAATGGCACGCAGAACCAACATGACTGTAAATACCAGAAGCATGCCCAAGACGGAGGCGATGAATTCGAGTTTTACTTTTGTGAGGGCCCGACTTAGACCCCATATCAGCAGCTCGCTGACGAGGTAGATGAACGCAATCCACAGGATGCCACAGAAGCCCCGCCACATCTTTTGCCGCCTGTCTCGAAGACGAAGTAGTGTACTCTCTTCCATTATGATGGAGGGATCAGTACACTGCTTGTGGTGTTTTTGCTCGTGTGGCCAGCACGCGAGGCGAAGCGAGGGCAGGTGGGACCGCATGGTAACCGTCTTGACCCGCCAGTGAAATTGAAGACGAATTGTTGAAAAATGAGGAAAATTGCAGCAGTGAGAAACAAGAGTCAGATAAATTGCCGGCGATAGTAGCTCCTCTTAATAGTTGCCAGATACCCCTTGGGTGTCAGTCGTCGCTGACAAACGGGTTGGAGTCGCACACCGAGTAGTTGACAAGATGGAGGGAGGGGATCGGACGAAGGTGTCGCACAGACACAGGAAAAGGGCAAATTGAAAGAGTGTGAGAAGGTTGTGCTTGCTATGTTTTTTGTTTCGAAGTAAAGGGAAGCAAAAGGGCGTCAGGTAACCGAGGGCGCTGAAGGAGCAGCGTGACGGGAGGGTCAGGGAGCGGTTTGGCATTATGTACTTGTACGAGATGACCCGACGTGGGTGTTTGATGCGGGGAGGAAGCTTTGAAGTAGGCCGTCGAGCGATCCATTTGGGGAAAAATTGAGAAGAGTAGGCAAGAGACAAAGGGTCGCTGGATCGCTACATGTGCCTGTTTAGTCAAGCATGCGTTTGAAAAGTTTATCATGGCCGTTTGCGAGTTGAAAACCTAGTTCAGGATGTATAGAGCGAGCAAGTAGCAGGGACTAACTACAGCTACAGGAGACAACTCGGGCCGAAGTTGCGATTTGCAACAGATTTCGTGGAGTCTGTCTGCAATTACCCCGACGTGAAGCTATCCCGGGCCGCCGCGAAAGCTCACCCGGACCCCTCCAACGGCACTGACCACCACAATCAAGATCAAGTTAATGCGCTGCTGTGTTTCCATTCGAGACACAGTCAACCAGTCTGCAGACTATTTTGAACCGGTCTTCCTGCACCAGAGTAACTGCGCCGACGGGTAACATGGCATCTACCGACGGGTAGCAAACATGACGCACTACGACACAATGATCGATGCATGCCAGCAGCCACGGTAAACTTGGCAAAGGTCCAACTTCGGCCCTACCCATGACCAATCGGTCTTTTAGAGTAGACGTAATTGGAATTCTACATGCCGCATTCATAGTCATTGTTTTCTGGTCGCCGTTCCTGGTCATCGGGACGTACCAAAGCCCCACCTCAACTACCGATGTTGTCCGCCTGTTTCCCTCTTGCCATCCCATGTCTTGCATCGAACCATTTGCTTTGCGCTGCGCAAACCTACATATTCAAGCTCTGTGTAGCGTCCCCTGCGTCGAGGTAACTACCTGCGTTGAGCAAGCCCAGAGGTGGTGCAGCTGTCGAACTGGCGGTGCGAGATTCCAGCATCGACAAACCCCAGCGCACCCATTCTGCAGGAACAGAACAGCACCGTCGTTGTCCACCACATCGCTCGTTCAACACACCATCTCGCAAGCCGCGCTGCTCTGCTGTAGAGATCAAAACTATAGAACGGGCAAATAATGAGTGCCCACTCCGAGGCAGAGTCGCTCCTCATCGAAGCGGTCGCGTCGCATGGCCTGGTCATGGACTCTCACGAGGTTCGCGCTGCTCTCTCCGATGGCCAGGGCGGCGCCGAGCTCGCGCTCTGGGCCACGACCAACCTATCCGCCGACAATCTCCTCACCGTCGACGAGCTGTCCCTGTACGCGTCAAGCCGCCATCCTCCCTTTCTCGCCCTTTGTGACAAGACCACCATCACCCTCTCGCTAACATGCCCGCCTGTTGCAGCTACAACGCGCTCGACAGGAGCGGTCAGGTGGACCGCCTCGCCGAGCTGCATGACCTGTCTGAGATGCCGTCCCTCCGCGAGGACGACGTCGTGGCCGCCGCCGCGCACCTCGTCCGCTCCACCGCCGCCGTGAACAAGCAAGCTGAAACCCTGCGTCACCAGCGCGACGCCTGGGCGCGCCTGGTAGCGAGCCGTGCCGACGCCCACGCCAGGCGGCGCGAGCTGGAAGCGTCCCGCCGCCGCAAGGCCGAATCAGAGCGTGTACGAATCTCGTCCGAGGTAATTTTTTTTCTTCTTCTTCTCTCTGACCGCATCGCATCCCCTTCCCCCCCCCGCGCGAGACATGTTTGCCTCGGCGCAACGTGTACGAGCCTATACTCTGCTGACTTTCACTGGCGGTGTAGATTACTGAAATCGCACATGGAATCGAGTTTCGCATCGCTGAGCTCAAGCAGGACGGCGATCCCAAGGGCAACGAGCTGCACCAGGCCCTCGACGTCATTCTCAAGTCGGATGATGCTCTCCTGACGAGCCTGCAGAAGCTCGGGTGGGAGCTCAACGAGCCAGACCCGGAAGAAGCCAAATCCACAGACAAGTTGCGAGAGACATGTTTACGGTACGTTGCCGACCATTTTACTTGCAAAAACACGCCACTCACAGTGTCAGGTTGATAAAAATCACTGTCGAGACAATTAGGACGCGTCTCGACACCACGTACCTGTCCGCGCTCGCCACCGCCCAGCAATCGCGGGACGGCAGCGCCGACACCGACGAGATGGACGCTCTGCAGGCCGAGCTCGAATCCCTCTACTCCGAGATCCTGCCCGTCGCGCAAATGGCCGTCGAGCAGCAGCACCTCGAGCCGGCCCTCGGCGCCATCGCCACCCGCAGCGGCCAGAGCATGCGCAAGACGGCCTCGTCTCTCGCCTACATGGATCAGTGCTTCGACTACCTGCTGAGCCGCATCAACGCCCTCCACACACACACGGAGCTCTACAATGCCCACCATGCCGCTGTCCAGCGCGTCGTCGCCACCGCGCGCGACGAAATCGCCTCGGACATCCCCAGCCCGGACCCCCCACTGCCCCCCTCCATCGACGCTGCGTCCCCCGTCAAGCCCCCCGCGAGAAGCAAGCGCCTCTCGCGCGACCTGTCCCACCACCGGCGCCGCTCGTCCGGCGTCCACGACGTGCCCGCCATCGACAGCCTGATGCAGGCCCTCGCGCTCCCCATTGACGCATACGGCGACGGCAGCGCGCACTCGCAAATCGCCGCCCTCGGCAAGCTGGTGCGCGAGCGCCGCCTCAAGGACGCCGGCGTGGCCCGCGCCGCCCAGGACGAGCTGGAGACGGCTGCGGCGGAGCGTCTCGAGGACGCGCGCCGCGCGATGCAGCGCCTCCGGGACAGCGTGCTTGCCGAGACCCCGTTTGGCCCCGCGCACCTGGCCGATCCGGGCATTGAGCAGTCCATCCAGGTCTTGGGCCAAGAGGTCACCAAAGCGAGGGAGAAGCTCGCCAGGTTTGATGGCGGTGAGATGGGATGGGGAAGCCTGAAGCGCGACGAGTTTGTAGAGCGCTGGGCGCGGTAGGGTGTAGAAATGTAGATACCACTGTTGGGACATGCAGAAGCGTAGTTACTTTTTTTATCTTGATTTCATTTATTCGTCTCAAAAGGGTATTTAAATGTAAAAAATAAAATCGAAATCGAATGCCAAGCACAAATGTCGCCAATATTATCCAGTATCCCAAGCAAACTCACTCCTCAAATCATCAACCCGTTTCAAACTCGCAACCCGCCTGCCTCTTTGTCTTCGTTCCCGCTCTTCTGTCTTGCTCAGTTTCAGTTCTCCATGCTTGCCGCTTTCCCTCCATCACCACACGTCACCCATACCTACTCACTCCCCATCTTCCCCTCTCTTGCGCTTCCTGGCATTTTCCCACACATTCCTCGTTTTCTGTATAACACAGCCGTCACCCCCTTCATTCTTCTCTTTCATGCTGCCTTTTACTAATGGACAACACAAGTCGACGTTTTGACATTGTGGTGACAAGGAGCTGCCGGCAGTGGCACTATTCCTTTGCCTCTTGCTCGCCGGTTCCTCTGCCGCCGCGGCAACGGTGTTCTTATCCCGTCTCTCACGCTTGCGGCGCCCCTCCGGTGGCCCGATATCGAGCACCGAGCTCTTCTCCTTCACCTCTATCACCACCACTGCGTCGTTGGGTCCGCGCAACCGAAAGGTGTCGGGAAACTCGGCCTTGCCCAGGTGCTCGCCGTCCAGGATGCGTCCCATGTGAGAATGCTCGATGCCCGCGCCGTGGCCGCGCACGACGCTCAAGAACTTCTTGAAGAACGGCACGGGGCTCGTTGAAAACGTGTCCCAGTACTGGTCTGCGCGGCGGTGCCATCGCGGGATCTTGTGGCGCTCCGGCGGTGGCACAAAACCGTCCGGATCAACGGCCATGTCGCCCGTTTCCTCAAAGTAGACGAGCCCGAGAAAGCTTGACACCTGCACGTACTCGTCGTATGTGCTAAAATAGAGCTGGCCCGCAAAGAGGTCGAGTGCGATCCGCGTGTGGACCGGGTGCGCGTAGACGAGGTCGCCGTCGAGGGGGTAGATGGGCTCGGCGCGGAGCGCGGCGGCGTCGGGCGTCACCTTTGCATTGTAGCAGTGCAGCGAGACGAACTTAGACTGGCTGATTTCGTCCCAGTAGTTTTCGAGCTCATCTTGGCTGATGATGACGACGTCCGCTTGCTGGCCGGGATGCCGGACGAGGCTCGGCTTCGTGTGCAAGACGTACGCGACGTGCTGCTGATAGTTGTCTGTCAGGTCCTCCGTACGGACAGCCTTCGCAAATGGGGTAGTCACGCGCAGGCTGCAAGGAAACTGCAACTTCTTGACCATGGGAGCCAGGGTGGTCCGGTGAAGAGACTCGAAGGCCCATTCCAACATGGCGCTTGCTTGGTCAATCGTACCATGCGAGATAAATTTTTCCAAAGTTTTATTACCGAAAAAGTCTTTGGCGTCTGGCTTCGGCGGCTTCAAGACTTCCTTTTCGTCCTCGACCTCGGGTGCCACCTCACGCTCGCATGTCTCGTCCACGTTGCCTGCCAGGGAGGTGGTGCCCCAGTAGCCGTACTCCCGACACCGGTGGTCAAAGTCGGAGTCCGCTTCGTCGTCCGTCTCTGCAGAAGCGGCACCGGCTTTCTTGGCTGCCCGGGGCGCATAGCTCTTCTAGATGCTATTTCTCCCCTTTCGAACAAATTGTTCCTCGATGCCTTCATATTCTTCTGACGTCGGTCTGATCTTCAAAACCTCTTTCCACGCCTCGCTTTGCAGCTTGTGGCGACGACCTTGCTTAGCCCAGTGCGGCATCTGTCGCGTGATGCTCGCCTGAGTTTGGGAGATGGACCACTGGATAATGCGGTCGATGGTTAAAGGCTGGTCGTGAGGTAGCTGGAGCAACTTTCGAATATCATTCTCCACCTCGAAGCTTACATAAAAGACGAGAGTCTGACCCTTGCCCAGGTTTCGCATCCGCATGCACGCTGTCCAAAGTTAGTAAAAGGAGCAAAATTCTTAGGATACAGCAAAATCCTTACCTTGAGCCAGACGATCCTTTGTGAGACCTGGTCCTAGAGTAACGGCGGCTTTGTAGTTGAGGGGCAGTCGCAAATCCGTGCCGCGCGTGTGTGCCTCGTCCAAGAAGACGGCACAGGCGTCGAGCTTTTTTGCGTACACCGACTCCTTGAGAGGCATCACGACTAGACTGTGATCCATGACTGAGAGAACTTCAGACTCGCTGAAGAAGACGACGGCTTTGATGTCTTGGTCCTTTTTCTGCTGGAGCCAACGATTGGCGACTTCCTTGTTGCTGAATTTGATCACCTGGGCGCCGACGTCGAGAAGAACGCGAATGCGACCGTCCCTTATGACGTGTTCAATCAAGTCTCTGCCATCAGACAGCCTATTTTTCAGCTCTTGGTGCATGGAAAGCACCGTATTATCCCTGTGGAGTATATTGTTCAGTACCAGAGCATTGGTGTGTGCCTGCGATGGCAAGTCGTGTCGGTTCATGGCCAGCGGGAGCACGGCGCACAGGTCCGTGGTGCCGCTGAAACCCGTCGTTGGATGCGTCGTCTTCTCGGCCAGATCCCAGCCCGAAGCTGCCATGTGCCGACTGAAGGCGCCAAGCTCCGTGGGGAACACAAGGCGGCCTAGGAAGTAGTTAATGGCCTCGACCGAGTATTGAATGTGGAAGAACAACTTGCGGAACTGCCGCTCGTCTTGCAAGTTGACAGCCTTAAGCTCCCATAACGCCCCCGGCATCTCTGAATTGCTAAACCACTGGCGATAGATGTCATGGCCGCCATCCGCCACGCGCATTTGCTCCACGAGATCTCGGACGTCCTGCTCGCGCAGTCCGCTCTGGTAGTAAGACAGCTGGGTGAAGACAATCACAATGTCCGTGTTGCTGAACTCGGCGCGCGGCTTGGGCACGTCCTTGGCCGAAAAGGGGACGGCAAGACGGGTGTTCGGTATGCGCTCAAAGTCGCAGCCATAGTCGACGCGCCAGCGCTTTTGTAGCAAGGCGACGCGGAAAATGTCGCCGGCGATGCAGCCTCGAACCAAAGCCAGACCGGACTTGGCCGCGCCGCCCAGCTGCTCTATCGACCTGACAGTCTTTGACGTGGGATTCGCCTTGGTGACGAACTCTTTGATGGCACGTTTCATGGAGGAGGAGTATTGTTTGACGGGAAACCCTGTGATACCGCGAATGATGAACATTCGGCCCACCTCAGTCAGCACTTTACACAGGCTTGCCGGTGACAGAAAAGTAAATGCCGGATACGCATTGGATTTGCCCATCTTTCCTTTGTACAGAACCTCGTCCTCGGTCACGACCCGGGCTTTTGGGTTGGCATATTGCGCGAGGAGTCCGAGGAGGTTTTGAATAAACACCCACCGGTCCGGCGCAAAGTCGACGGGCTCGGGCGTGCCCAAGGTGTAGAGGAGCTCATACGACGGCGATAGAAGCTCGTCGCACTCGTCGATGATGTCGCGGCAGGTCTCCCGCAGATACTTTACCAGACTCACGTAGCACTTTGTCAAAGTCGTGTCCTCGTTGAGACATGTGGACAGCAGCAGCGAAAGGTGGTTCTCGGGCTGCAGCAGGAGCACGCCGCCACTCTTGACACAGCGCACTGCCATTCCTTTGAGCTTTTCAATATCCTTCTTTCTGAGCTTGGAGTCTCTATTATATGGCATGCACAGCACGGAGCGGTTCATGAGCCCGCCCATGGCCGCCGTCATCGTGTCCCTCATCTGGGCCGACTGATGCCGGCCAACGAAGACGCGGACGAGCGTCTTACCTTGAGCTAGCGAGGCGCTCAGGATCGGGATGATGACGGATGACTTTCCCTCGCCCATGTTGAGCTGCATGACGGAGTTGTCCTCTTTGGGGGGGGTTTTCATCCGGACTGCCGTCTCCAGCTGATTGGCGCGCAGGCAAAGGTCTTGCTCTATTTCAAGGAGAACCGCATCGGGGAACTCCGAGTCATCGTAGGAATACCTGTCTAGGGTTTGCAGCTCGTGCAAAAGTTGAGCCCCGTTTTTGCCCGCCTGAGTAATCCTCTTCATGTGCTGCCGGTCGCGGCACAGGGCGGCCATTTGTTGAATCAGGTTTCGCCATGGCTCCGTCAAAGCAGCTTGCTTACTGAAGGAGAGCTGGCTCAAAAACCAGCAAAGAGATATGTTCGGGAAGACGTCGGAGTGACGAATCACGCTGGCGAATGTCGGATTGATCTCGGTGGTGACTTGGCGAATCGCCTTGTCAGCTTCCACCGCGCAAGCTTTCAGTCTCTCCTCAATCTCGGCTTTGTAGGCCCGTGTCGCCGTATCTAATTCAGCAGAGCTTTCGACTACTTTCTTTACTGAACGGTGATTTTCTAATGCCTTGATGCTTGTTTCAAGTCCCGCAATGTAGTCCTTCTCATGCTGCTTGCTGGCTGTCCGGCCTAGAACCCAAGGTAAATCAATAAGCGCAGCGCGTACCTCGTGTTTCCCCCACTGCATGTGGCTCCTGATCTCATCTTTAAACCGCGTTCTCCATGTGTTACTTTTGTCAAAGCTAGCCGGAGCCTTCGCCATCATTGCCTCGATGGTGACATGGCCAGACAGGTGCTTGGCAGCCCCGTCGGGCAGAGCATGCATGATAGACGGAGGTTTTGCGTCGGAGACGGGCAGGCCGGAGACGACCCGAGACAGATCCTCACAGTAGCGTGTCCATTTCTTGTTAAGATCCCAGGTTCTAAAAAGCCTTTTCACAGACGCTTCAGCTTGCTCCACATCAAAGTACTTGCTGTGGTTACCGAGGGAGAAGAAGCCCTGGCCGGCCATCTTCCCGGCAAGCAATGATATTTCCTTGTCTTGCTTGTGACAGAACTCTTTCGCTGTGGCGTTGTGGTCGTCCGTCTCCTCCAAGAAAACATCGGCTTCCGGGGCCCATTGCCTCTTGGCCACGTTCAAGGTCGCCGCAATTCGATCCGCGCTGTACTCGCACCCGAGACTTATATCCGGATTCGTCTTTGTGGGCAACGCAAAATACGCCAGCTTTTTACCGACGAGCGCGACAAGAACAGGAATCACATCGCCAGCTACACCGCTCTCCATACCACACGCGACAGTGCTCAGCCATAATCGCAGCCGGTACGGGTTCCGTTCCGCCATGGGGCACACCAGCGCCTTGTGAATAGAGCTCAGGTCTTGCACTAGCGTTGACTCCTCCGGGTCCAGCCATTTGCTCGTATATCTCAGATTCTCTACATCGTAATGGTCCGTCGCCGTCTTCAACGTACCACACTTCGTCATGTGGATTAACAGGTTGCCCGGCGCTGGTGCCTTCTCTGTGAAGCGCTGACAGAGCTTCGCACCTAGCGCGGCCATGTATGCTCTGCGAAAAGCGTCCGACGAACCATAGTCTATCGGATCCGGTCTCTTGCTTGTTGCCTTTTGCTTTTTTTCCGGTATGCGAAAGTAATAGTCGGCATCGCGCGCGCCATCATGGTTGCTGTAGCCCGTCGCGCGAAAACAGGCAAAGCGGACGGCATCGGCTTCCCTCAGTCGCAGCTCGGCTTCCGAGCACGATTTTCGTGCGAATTCAAATCCGGTACTCAAGGAGGCCAGTATCTCGGCATGCGAAAATATCTTCTCCACGGCAAAACAGTACCCCTCGTGCTGCGCGACGGGGTTGAGCTTTTGGCTCCATTTCACTGTTGGCAGACTCGTACCTGGTCTCTTTCGCAGCTGTCTTTCCGGCGCAAGATCCCTAATCTTTTCCAGTAGCTCGCGGTCTTTGTCGCTCAAACTATCAAAGGAAATCATGGCGCCTGACGTCAGGATGTTGAGGGCTGTCTCCTGCCCCGTGTGGCAGGTAAATGGATCGGGCAAACAATGCGACGTGAGTGCCGACAGGTAAGCAAGGTACGCTTTACTTCTCCATGTTTGGTTGCCTCGTAGCTGCTTTAGATTCATATCGATTGAATACGCTTGATAGGTTGTCTCCTTTGTTATGTCTATGGAAACTTGCGTGTGGTTTCGCCGCGTCCACAGACACTTGTCCTCGCCGTCGGCGACTAGAAGAATCCGGTTCGACTGGTCAGAAGAGTGGCGGAGAATGAGCTTTTGCCGGAGACCAATCAGTGTTTGTAGCAAAAAGTCATGATCGATGCACATGTCCTCAAACTCGACGGAGCGAATGACAGTGGATCCGTTGTTGACATAAAAGTTCAATCCGAGGGTGCCCAGGCGCACTTCCAGAATCTTCTTTTCGTTGTGCACCGTGACTGTGAGATCATCTTCGGCTGTGAAGTGCTCAAAGATTTTCGACAGCTTCACGAAGTGATGACACGAGGCAGGCATCACAATTCGCCCCCCCTCGTGCTCCTTCAAGAGCCAGTCATCCTGCTGCGACTCCAGGCTCCACGCAATTGCGCCCTTGTCCCAGGGGCTTTGGCGAGGGTATAGATCTACTTTATATCCACCGTCTGTGATTTCATGCCAGTAGATGTAGTTGTCAAGATATTCGCTGGGAAACGGGAATTCCCCAGTCGTCAACATATGTCGCGGCGTCAATACAAATGATGTGCTACCTTTCCCTGCCCGTACGTGCAAATCCTGTCTGACGACTGCATTTTCAGAGTTCATTTTCATCTTTTCCATGCCGACGTCGATAATGAAGCCTTTAAAGGGATGCCGGAATCGGTATTGGTAAACGGAATGGTGGAGTGGCGTGACGGCAGGGTTCATATCTCCAAACAGGGCATGAAAGTCTTGATGCGCCCGGTACTCTGAACTCAAATGTCGCGGGCTCTTCCCATCGATCAGAATCTCTCCTGTCATGAGATTCAGGTGAATAATCTTGCTGACCGATTGGACGGAAGACTGTGTGTATGTCTTGACCCAAGGGCCGGAGACATGCTCGAAGCGGTCTTCATCCGGCGTCAGACTCGTACTTTCTCCCAGACTGAAAATTAAACCACTCCTCACACGACTAGGCTGACCATGTCGAACCACTTCGGCCAGAATCCCCGACGCCGTGACGCTCAGTCGCTGCCAGGCAGAGAAGAGTGCTTTCTGGAAGGGGCTCGTGGCGTTGCCCTCGTGTATAATGGTCATTGCGAAAACATATTGCTCCATCCCCACTGCTTTATTCTCCCACAGGACATGTTTCAGAAGTGCGTAATCCACGTTGAAAGCATATGAGCAAATGAGGGCAATGTCCAGTCGCGTCTCCAGCATGTCCGTTGTCATCTCTATTCCAGAGAACCTGACATCTCTCAACCAACAAAAACACACCTTTCGTACCTTGCGCAAAATCCCGAAAGCACTTTCATGGCATGAGTCCGGGGCCTCGGTCAGGATTCTGAGGGCAATGCTGCAAAATACGGCAAGCGCTCTGCGGCCGGAGAAGCTTGCTGTGTATATCGTGAGCAGTCGCATGACCTCATCTAATACTTTAGTAGAAAAGGCTGCATTGCCTAGCTGGTAGTGTCTCAGTCTAGACCCGCTTCCCTTTCGTTTCGGTCCGACTGTCATGGCCACCGCAGTGATGATCAGAAATGTCTCCGGGGCCGTCCAGTCGATGGATGTGCCTCGCAGATCGCGTAGTATCTTTGGCCAGGTAATATTATCGCCAATGTATAGAGACCCAAGCTCCTCGTTGTGTTTGGCCATGATGGTAGTCTCCGCCTCCAGGCGCCTCGAGATCAACTCATTCTGGGTCATGGAGGGGTCTGCGAGCACTTGCTGCAAGAGCTTGTTCTCGTCACCAATTCCCATGGAGCACGTCTTGTCCATCAAATCACCCTGCCTTATGTCCTCTATGTATGCACCTTGGCTGCTGTCAAAGAGCTTCCACCTCATCGAATGTGGTACGCAGAGATCGGCCAGCTTCAGATCTTGGCGGACAGTCACGGGTGGATTTTCTTCCTCCGGGTGGGCAGATGCGAGAGTGATTCTGGACTTGGACTCTATACCATTGGCTCTGAAGTAGCGCTCGAATTGGGTGTAGTTGCGCATGTAGCTGAACAATCCGGGCTTGGGCCCTCGATTCATATGGCCCGCGACGTCGAGCTGAAGGACATAGCAAAAGTCACGCCATGCAGAGATGTCTGGGGGCACTTGCAGTTCAAAAATGAGATTGTAAGCAATCTCAGGATCATCGGGAAGAATTTTCTGGAGAGGAGCGATGGTCAGGCTACAGGCCACGGCCAGTTGATTACACCGCTGGCAAAGGAGGTTGGAGGTTCCTACGCGACATTTGGAGGGATCGCAGGTTCCGTTTTTGTGCGCGTCCAAGAGAAATTTCTGCTTTTCTTTGAGTTGATTCAACTCATCCGATTTTTCTTGTTCCAACTTGGCCATGTCACTCTCTATTGTAGCCATGAGTGTCAGGTGAGGCTTGCTGGCCTGCGCAAAGCGAGACGCAAAGCATTCAGATTTCCCGACCATGTTCAATTTATCAGACGATCGGCTTTCCAGGTAATCTTCTGCCATGGAGAGCCGGAGCATATCTCGCTTCGTTCGCAGCATGAGCGACTGCCAGTCGATTTTTTCCACTCCGAGAGGAGTGTAGTCTTGCAGCAAAGTATTGCGCGCGACAACACAACGGTCGCACGCAATCCACAGCTCGAGCATGGTAAGATACATGACGGACATGTGATCCGGGGAATCTTTGTAGATGGCGGAGGCACGTTTAAAATAGGCTGTGGCGAACTTTTTGATGTCAGAGCATGTTGAGACGTCATTTCCCTGTGCTTGAACGAAAGATGGAAGGTAGTCCTCGACCCATTGCTCGACTTTGATCAGATTGAATACGTCGCCGTTGGATGATTCCTTTCCCACGTCATTCATGTTTGGCAGCTTGCCTTCTGCCCATGTCGTAATGTCCGATTTGGGATCCAGAACTGGTGCATTGATCTCGGGTGGGCACTCACGGACCCTGGCCAGGAATTTGTCGAGCTCGCTGAGTTTGACATGGCAATCAGTAGCATCGGAGATAAAAAGAGGAAGTTTGATGGCTCTCTGGTCCTGGTCGGCCTGCACTATCTTCTTCCAGCAACGGTTCAGCAAATCGCTTGCCCTCTTCACGGCGATGTCGACAACCTCCATCCATGGTCCCATGGCCTTACTCTGTAGCTTCCACGTTCGGTAGCCAATTTTACGCGCCATGCAATGGATCGTTGGGCTGTCAAGGTTGCGGGCGCATGCACCATCGAGAAGCATGGCCAGAAATACCAGCATGAATTGTTTGTACGTTGTGTCATCGTCGTGACTTCGCAGCTCCTGTTGCAGGACAACCTTGAGTAGGAGCCAAATCGGTGATCTTCTGACTACCGCCTTCTTTTCATCCACAAACAACACATAATCCCGCGTATGTTTCACGATGCTTTGGCTGCGGGGTTTGGGCCCTTCGGACTGTTCGGTGAGAAGAAATGGGACGAGAATATCGAAAATGTGGTCACTCAAGGTGGCATCGCATTTGTCTTCGGATTGTTTCCCTCTCCCTGTCTTTCTGACGGGTTTCAACCCTGGAACCTCGGCTTTGTCCATTTCAGCAAGTGTTTCGGTAACTACTTTAGTAAATCTTTCATCGGCAGCAACGTTTTCTTTGATGCTGACGCTTATCTCTGGAAACTGTCGTCGAAGTCTTCCGACTGTCAACGTCACAGCACCAACCCGAGGGGATAGCTGGAAGAACTCGATGCGATGCTGGGAGGACTGACTCCATCGAATGATGACACCAGTGTTATGATAGCGTAGGTACAGAGGGATGGCCGCTGAAAAGTAATTAGTAATGGTCATGCGCAAGAAGACAAATATAGTACACGTACCAGCACCGCCACTCTTTAGCATCCTTTGAACACTTTGTTCGTTTATTTGGTCCGTCTTAGCTCTGGCTTCCTGAAAGTTACCGATGCTCCTGCAACACTGACGCAGTTTCATAGCGGACTTCGGGGGGGACAGGTCCTTGTATTTTTCGAGAGCGTAGATGAGCAACTTTGGTAGGTCATTGAGAAAGGGGCCGTCGTTGTTTCTGCCTGGGAGGTCGGGGAGTAAGAAGATGTCCCGGATCAAAGTTCTGTACGCCGGAGCGTCAATTTTCGGCGCTTCCATAGTTGCGCAAGTACAGGAACAATGAGAAATGGTGTGTAGTCGGGGAAATATGACGGAGAGATAGCTCCAAGGGAATAGTTGGTATGAGATGCTGCCAAAGAAGGCGCAACTGAAGGGTGGATGTCTCAAGGGAAGAAAGGGGAGGAGTGGAGGGGGGGGTGGAGGGAAGAGGGGAGA
>NW_006271974.1:2696773-2704300 GCF_000225605.1 Cordyceps militaris CM01 | reverse complement strand
GAGGGAGATGATGACTAGGAATATAACTTTGAATGTTGTGATGGTTGGAGAGGCAGCCAAATAGGCGCGGCTGAAAGGGAGATGCCGAAGAGGAAGAAGGGGGGGTGAGGGGGATATGGAGGGACGTCGAGGAACGTGCAAAGAGAGATGAGGACAACAAAAAGAGAAGATGGAAGAATAAATTGAGGGTAGAGGTAGAGGGAAAGATGAGATGGGAGAGGTGGGTTGGAGAGAGAGGGAATGAGAGATGGATGAAGAAAAAAGGAAACGAGAGGAGTGGCGTGAGAGAAATGGGTTGGAGAGGCATGAAGAGAAGGGGAGAGGAAATAAAGCACATACAATAATGCAAAAGCAATACATCTTGCAGGAATTGAACTGTTCAGGAGTGGTGATGATGGCGGGAGGAGTGCGGTGAGAGTTGGAAGTTGCGTTCGTCTTCATCCGTGTAGGCGCCGAGCGGCGTTTGCCTACCCGACAGCCCGGCGGCGGCGACAACCAACACCTGCAAACAGACGCACGCTTCTATCGAGTAAAAGCTGGACATATGGCGGGATAATTTTGACGCCTTCTAATTTCGACACAATTTTGGCTGCTGCCCGTGGAGAAAAACTTGGTCAGCATGGCCAAGTCGACAGCGCAGTTGGTCGTGTCCGCAGCCTGTTCAAACGAGGCTATCGTGACACCCATCTACTATACTATACATATATACATGCGATATGAATATCCTCGCATCTATCAGCCTGGTCTTTATTATCTCGCGTATCTTTATTATCTCTCTTATTACTCTCATCCTCCTAATACACCTTGCCTACTCTCCAGATGCATCATTCCATCCATCCAGCGTCTTCTTGTTACTAGAACACTCTCGACTCGTACTTGCGAATTTCTACTCCATTTACCAGATCCACCTGCAGAATCCTGCGCAACACGCCTTAACAGCAAAGTTATCTTCGACTGCCATTGCCTCGCTTGCAAGTCGCCTCCGACCCAATATGATCAGTCACCTCACGAGAACGTCACACCCATGTGTCCGGCTCCTCGCTGTCTGTTCCGGCTCTCTCGTCCATCCTACCACGCCGAGTCGCGCAGTATACCCCCTTATCACTCACCACCTCTTCTACTCTTTTTTTGCTTTTTGCTTCTTCTCCTGTTCGATACATCGGGCGCCCACACCATCAGCTTCATCTCCCTCAGCCACCACCCGCCATCCATCCGTTCCAAACCCAATCGTGACAATCTCGCCTGTCACACCTCCGACGAGGACAATCCGCGAGCGCTTCTTTCTTTTTCCAAATCCGGATCGTCTCACCCGCGCCGCGCAGCCCTTGTCCCCCCCCGTTCCTCCTTCACTATACCCCGTCCCTTCCTACACTATACGCATTTTCCGAAGCAACGAGCCACTTTCCTACTTGTTCCGTCTCCAGCGTGCCGAGTATATCTCGCGGTTCTATCAACACAGCCCCCCCTGTAACAGCCGGTCTGTCGCTTCGCCCTCTGGTCACGTTTCAATAGTCTCATTCACCACCATCATTCACCTATAGCCGCATTGCTCGCTGCTAAATGCCGAGCGCGGTGTTGCTTTTTTTGACCATGACCCCCGTTGGCTACCGCCTGGATCCTATATAGAACAAGCTTGGTTATTAGGTTGCGCCACCGTCTGGGTTGGTCACCCCTGCATCCCGAAACGCGGAGCGCCTGTGTTGGACAATCAGATCGGGAGCTGTCACAGATTCGTCTCGCCCCCTCTTTTGGCGCGTGGCGATGCTAGGCTACCGCTGTTGAATAAGATGACAAAAAATAAGATGAAAAAAATAAGATGAAAAAAAATAAAATCCATCCATCAATTACACAAAAGCGCCAAATAGACCGTGTGTACTGGCAGTGGCCGGTGGTCGGCGCGCAAGTGGTCAAGAAGCATATCGGGATCTGCCCTGATCGGAGACGTTGCTGCAGCTACACGACTCGAGCCAAACGTTCCAAACAGAACCTTGCAGAGTAAAGCGGACTAAATCGACACGATCAAAGGACCCGATTCCTGCATCCGGCAATCAGCCCTCAACCGCCACATCTGTTGCACAATACCGGGGCCGCAGTCTGGCTGTGACAGTTGTGCGACACCCTAGCCCATGCTCCTGCTCTCATGCAGGCGCCGCTCGAGGCGGATCATTACCCTCCAGGGTGAGATTTCCTGCATCAAGAAATCGCCGGCGAGGCAGGGCATGATGGGTAATCGTCGTCATGGGACCTGTGGCATTGGCAAGTCCCCCACAACCTTTGTGTCGGAGAGCTCCGTTGGCCACGTCGGCGGCGGGACCCCAAGCTTTTTGTTCATGACCATGATGGGATGAAAATGAATACCAAGACGAGAAATGTTTGAACCTTGCGGGCTGTGTTTGCAAAATGTATAAGTAGCTACTCTCATCCCATCTTCAATTGTCCCTTTGCCTTCTCTCCATCACACACAGCTCAACGCCTTCTTCTCTTTACTAACAACTTACACTCCCTACGACCTGGTGTCGCCCATTCATTTCGCTTTTACAACTTAATTCATCGGCCTGGTAGTCGCTCACTTTTACTGCTCTTTTTCAATCTTTTTAATCCAACAACACCAACACCAACACCACCGAACCGCAAACATGGTCCGCCTTTCCATCGCCGCTCTCCTCACCTGTTAGTAGCCCCGTCCTCGACTTCATCCTCTCGACCTCCATTCCCCCGACACAATATACTAACCAACAGCACAGTCGCCCTCACCGTCTTCGCTGTCGGTGACCCCGCTGGTGCCGCCAATGTCGGCAACGGCCAGGGCAAGCAGTTCATCACCGGTGGCTGCACCTCCGATGCCGACTGCGCCTCGGGCTGCTGCGCTGGCCTCGACGGTGGCGCCGTCTGCTCCGCCCGCGCCGTCGCCAACGCCGCCGGCAAGCAGGGCTGCGGCTTCAACGCCGCTGGGGCCGGCGCCGGTGCCGCCATCGGCAACAACAACAACAACAACCAGAACAACGGTGCCAACAATGGCAACGACGGCAGCCAGAACTGCGCCCGCTCCTTCACCGCTTAGGCGCATCGACTTTGTGTGAGACACGGGGAAGCACATGAAAAGGGCGCGCAGATGGCCTCCCTCTTGCTGGTCCAGTAGCTTGGAACAGGGCTCGCTCCTCTGGACGCAGTATACATACCACGGAGAAAGTTTTTAAAGTCACTTATTGTAGATTCAAATTGATATATTCCTTCTCCCCATTTATACTTCTACATTACAAAATGTGTCCATCTCTAGACCCAAAACAAAATAGGTATACGAAAAAAAAAGAAAGAAAAAAAGTAGCGAGGCCCCTGGTGGTGGTCGTCTAAATTTTCTGGGAGAAACCATTCTGCTCGTTGGCAGAGATGGAAGCGGGGCGGTTGCTGCTCTCGTTCAACTCGTTCTCGTCAAAGTAGTCGCGCGTGCCAGTCGCCTCGCTGACCTGGTTGGTCGACAAGACGTACTCCTCCTTGTCAATGTGCTTGAAGATGAACCAGAAGCCAACCGTGACAATGCCGCCGATAATGGCAGGACCACCAAAGACCCAAATCAGATGCGGGTCAGCGATGGCGGCCGAAGTGGCCAGGTTGACAATGTAAGCAAAGCCAGTGTTAAACAAATTGATCGACGACACTAAACCACGCATGTTGACAGGGGCGCGCGAGTAGGCAATACCGTATGCAGGGACGTTGATGAAGAGCTCCGAGAAACCGCCGAGCGCATACGGGATCGCCTCCCACCACAGAGAAATGGGGGAAACGAGGCCGTTGTCGACACAGCGGGGGTCCGAGGAACCGTAGTAGCCGCAAGGGTTCGTCTCATAGGCCTTCCAGCAGAGAAGGGTATATCCAATACCTCCAAGCGTGCTGATGAAGTAGCCGGTTGTGATACGGGCAATGGGGCCGTAGTGGATGCGACGGTTGCGAAGAAGGGGATACAGGCCGTACTGCACAAATGTTAGCCTTCTATATTTTGGAGAGTCGTCATAGTATATACTTACGTTGAGAATGGGACCGAGTACAATAATACTCAGACTGTTAAAGTTGCCAATGACATCGTTGGGGACACCGTTGCCACGAAGCATGGTACCGAGGTAGTTGGCAGAATTGCCCAGACCGTTGTCGTTCCAATACTGAACGGGGAAGAAACAGAACATTCCAGTGGCCTGCATAGTACGCTTTACATCCTCGACAAAGGCGTCGTTGTAGCGCGTCTCAGAGCCGCCTTGGGCCGCAATGACGGAGGGCTTCGCAGCATCCCACCAGCCAGTCTTTCCGATGCGGAAAATGCCGCCCTTGGCCATGCAGTGGCCAATGACGCGAAAGACGTTGACAAGATCAGAGCCACCCGGCTTGTGTATGATAAGACGAGGCTTGAGCCAGATTAAAAGGATGGGGAGAGGGATGTAGAGAATCAGAGGCAGGGTAAAGGCCAGCCACCAACCCACGTATCTAGCCGAGTAGGAAGTGGCCGTCGACATGAAAGCACCAATGTTGATGAGGAGATAGAACCACAGCATGGCGCGCTCAGCAGTGTGCTCGGGATCCTCAATGACACGCTCGCCGCTCTTGAGGGTGATGACTTTGGGTACATGGTTTCTCATCTGATCGAGAAGTAGAGGGGTGACGTTGGGCTTGAACATGGCTGTGACGTGTTAGACGAGGCTGAAAATGGTGGAAAAATGTAGACGTACCAGCACCGACGGCCAGAATGTAGACACCAATGAAGAATGGAATCTTGGCAGTGCCATCTTCGAGAAGCGACCGGGCACCACCAGCAATGATGAGGACGTGACCAAGACCGCAGAGCATGATGCCCCAGAAAATCATGGGGTAGCGACCAAATCTGGTATCAGCCAGATATCCGACGAGAAGAGGCAGGGAGTAGGCGAGGAGGTTGAACGATTGGCCCGTGGCGTTGGCCACCTTTTCGCCGAGGCCCAAAGCACCCTGGGTGCCCTGGCTGCCATGGGGGACAGCGCCGAGACCATTGCCGCCGACCGGGAGTGGACGGTTGATGTAGTTGGTCCAAATTTGGGCACATCCGTAGTAGGAAGCTCTCTCGCAGAATTCTACGGCGCAGAGCAGGTAGGCGGTGGCGGGCAGAGCACCAGGGACACGGCGTAGCGTCTCGAGCTCCTCGTCGGTAGGCTTGCCCTCATAGTCCTTGTTGAGAATCTCAACATCATGGCGGTGCGGCTCAATCCTCAAGTCCTCTGTGCTTTGCTCCGAGTCGGCAAGCTGGACTTGCTTGTCGTCAGCGAGGTCGACGCGCTTCTCAGTGTCCGCTTTATAGGTGTGTTAGCCAGGGTATGCCCGTGTGCCCGTGTTGCACCGTCGCGTGGCACACTTACACATGATGTCTGTTTAATCTTGCGCAAGGGCCTTTCTGCGGTCAACAAGAAAACAGTCGAGATCAAAATCTGAAAAGACAAGTCAGGGGAGCTTGGACGCACAGGACGGGGGCAGCACGAGGTTTTGTAGCACCAACCAAGGCGGGCATACAGAAATCCCCAACCGACCACTTCCAGAGTGGCGAGGGAAGCACAGAGACATATCTCTTGGCGCTAGACATGGTCTAGTCCAGCTACCCCGAGGTGGTGGACAGGCGCTGATTCCTATCAGGACCCAAGGCGAACCCTTGCCGCCTCCCCCGCATGCCCTAGTAAACACAGTCCACATACATGTCCAGAAATGAACAATACTGTGACCCGCATTTGAGGATAGCGGCCGACTTTCTCACCGAAAACGAAGGCACAGCTGGGCGCCTTGCTTTGCAATCGGAATGGGTCATGTTGCTATCTCGTGCCAGAAATTGCCAGGGCAATCAGGCAGTTCTAGTTCAAGGAGATGCCTGATAACCGCAACACTAGCGAGTCGAGCTACATACCGACTCAGGGTTGGATAATAAACGACCACTTCCGCGCTAGCTCGCGATACAAAAGTTCCGGACCGTTGGCCATTTTGGGATGAGGCGTGCTCGTAAACTGTATTGGGGCGGATTGTGCGACAAAGTTTATAGTCCCGGTCCACGACCAACCACATGGCGCTCGCAGTCGGGCGGGTGCCGGATTTCCGTTCCAGGAGTAATCTAGTAATTCGTAGGACAGGAAGCAGTATTTTCGTCGTCATGGCGTTGGGGCTAGTGATGAGGCAAGTCACGCCTGCTAGTCGGCCCTCGCGAGGATGGTTTCAATCTAGTGCGGATTCAGCTTGTTGATTGAGCCTGCATCAACTTGTCAGCATTGTCGGCACGCTGGACAAAGACCCAGCTCTAGTTCCAGACAGCCTGACAGAGGATTTCTTGGCAGATACGAATGAGATGTCTCTTCATCCGCCAATCCTTGTAAATCGCATCATCATGACCGGTGTGAATTGGACGCGCATTGATTGGACAAGCGCTTGGATGGCGTACAAAAGTTCCTGGGCCGCAGCCACGCTGCTGGAAATACTGGACGAGGCTTGATTGGATCTTGCGCGGAGCTGAGAACGAGTTCGTTTCTGGCACCCTGACCGGGTGGCGTTAAGCTAAGGAGGAGTGAGAGCTCAATTCGACGGGATGAGCGAGGCCCATCATTTGTGTTGTGCTATTTGCGTGGTCGCGGATGGTTACGGATGATCACGCCGACGGAACTGGTGGTGGCTAACCAGATACTGCTCAGCAAATAATCACCCAGTTTCTTCATCGCCCCCCCGCCGCTGTCCCCGTCGCTCGCTCGTCCTGTCCCCTCCCTCTCTATGCTTATTATTCGATGCGTAAAACAGGCAGGCGGACCACGATCAACCCAGCGCCTCAGCTGAGGCATCTCGAGCGGTGCGACGTTGGCCGAAGCGACGTTGATTGTTGGCTGGCTACTTCTTTGCTCTTCCAGGCTCGAAACTGACGTTTGAACGTCGTTCAAATCGCTTCCTGGCCCGGGAACAAGCAGACGGGAATCTCGTCTTGGCAGCACATCACAGAATCGAGCGCCCGACTTGGCAGAGGGACCGACGGCTTGGCAAGATTTGGAAGGGAAAAAAACAGACCTCAGCACCACCCAGGCCTGCTGTAACGCTAGTTATGCCGCACTTATCCATTCCAGCTAAGTGGTGGTGGCGCGTCTAGTGGCGGCGGGCTGCCTGACTTGGTGCTCTCAGACATGTGGCGGCGGGCTTCTGGAAGGTTTTCTGATAACTGCCTCGCACGAGTTTGCGGCCCTTTTTTTTCACAAATTGAGCCGCATGTGCCGTAGATGGGTTGAAAATTTTGATGATGCCGAGTCGTGATGGTGGTGAAGCTGAGGGAATTACGTGGACAAACTACGGCAGCCTATAGGTGAGTTGTCGCCAAATCCCAATTCACACCCAGTGTGTGGTTAGATATGAGAAAATGCGTACGCAAGTGGGCCGTTATATTTTTTAGATACATATTATCCTTATAGCCAGTTAGCAGCTAGCAAGCCAGCCAGCCAGCCAGCCAGCTAGCCAGCCAGCAAGGAAGCCAACGAGGAAGCTAGCCAGCCAGCC
>NW_006271974.1:2651229-2696673 GCF_000225605.1 Cordyceps militaris CM01 | reverse complement strand
AAGCCAGCCAGCAATAAGTGCCCTACTACTTCCTCGCTGGCTTGCTTGCTAGCTGGCTTCCTTGCTGGCTAGCTAGCTGGCTAGCTGGCTGGCTGGCTTACTTACTTCCTCGCTGGCTGGCTGGCTGGCTGGCTTACTTACTTGCTAGCTTGCTGGCTGCCTGGCTGGCTGCCTGGCTGGCTCTAAGCACTTAAACAGAAATATTGATATACTGAAAAAAATTATACACGCTCTCGGTGTATGCCTAGTGCGTAAACCCCGATACAACAATGCAAAATGGGTTTTAGCGACAACTCACCTATAGGCTGCCGTAGACAAACGCGTGGCGCGAGGGTTTGGTTGTTGGCAGCTGGCGGCGTTTTTCTGTCAAATTTGTCAAAATTTGTCAACTGCAGTTGAGTTGAGTCGGGGGTCAACATCCTCGCACAGTACATGACAGCGCTCGTAATACAAAGTCATTCTCTTATATAATAATTGTCATATGCAGGCCCCTGCCTTATTGTTTCACGAAAATTATAGTTTGACTCTCGCAAATCGTCCCCGCACAAGATGGCTCCTCTTTTAGCACACGCTCGACGATAACGGCTCCAGCTATTTTCTCCATGCAACCCCTATATCGCCTTCTCCATGATTCCAGTTCTCGATACGTAATAGCTACCATTTAGCACTCTCCCACATTAACCGTTACTGTTTCCCCTTTTGGCGCTTGGTGTCCGGGTTCAGGTAAAAGTGCAGCGGCAGCGTCAGCACCGACAAGACGACGCACACGGCCGTCGTGAAGAGCTGCACCAGCGTCCACAGCCGGGCCGCCACGTGCGGCGCCGCAAACTCGAGGCAGTAGTTCATCTGGTACAGGTCCTCCTGGCTGGCAATGTAGTACTTGAGCATCGACGCCCCGTTGGGTGTGTCGCCGGCGTCTGCATCGAGCTCCGCGCTCACATCGCGCGCGAGTCGCGACTGCTGCTGCTCCAGCTTGAGCACCGTCACGAGCTTGACGGTCACGGCATAGATGGGGAAGAACCAGATGCGGAAGCTCTGTCGCGCCGTGGCGTACAAGAGCTTGTTCTTCTCGTCAAACGCTGGAATGCGCGGTCAGCAAGGGACAGGCTGCAGGGTAGGTAGGGGAAACCAGCCCGACGTACCAGTCGAGTCGACGACAATGTCGAGACGCGGCGCAAAGGTAATGTACCAGCGGTAAATGCACTGTACCAGCCACAGCGACTCGATGCTCCCAAAAAAGGGAATCGCGATGTTGCGGAAGCGCGGGACCCAGCACAGGGGATGGATAAACTCGGCGTCAGGCAGAAAGTACTTGTTCAGTGCCGCGTCCTGCTCGTGGGCGCTGCCCATGCAGAGCGTCTTGATGACTCCTTCGATATCACTTGCTGCATTGCCCGTCAGTGTTTTCTCTTTCGCATTTTCTCTCGGTATTTGCGCCGCATACCTGGACTGTCCATGGTGAAGCTTGTGTGGAGCTTGTGATGCGCAACGGCAGAAAGTGGCCGGAGCAGACGGAAAGGAAGAAGACGCACCTTTTCCTTTATGCTGCGAGATAAGACAGGGAGCCAAGATCAAATACGAGAAACATGTCACAATGACCTACGCCACAGATTATCTGCAAACAATTGTCGACCACGTTGCTTGCATGTGTGGTTCCTGGTGTGCCCATTTCCTCTTTGACATGTGAAGTGTGACGTCAGGACTTTTTTTTCTGCAGATGCAACCCGCGTTGTCGATGCAATGCCATGCGCAATATTCATCCATAAATTCCACGCACTCAAGACGACGATACGAAACCAGTTCTCTACATCTACATTTTTATAGCATTTTTAGCGATTCCAATTGAGCGCCATGTCTTCCCAATCCGGCGTCGAGAACCCGCTGCTGCACCCGCTGCTGTTCCTGTACCAGGTGCTGCAGTGGCTCATCACCTTGGCCCTCGCGCCGAAACCGCCCAAGGACGCGACGGCGTCCAATCGGCCCCGGATTGCCATTATCGGCGCCGGTCTGACCGGTGTCACAGCCGCGGCGCACTGCGCCGGCCACGGCTTCAATGTGCAAATCTTTGAGGCCGGCGACGAAGAGGCCGTCGGCGGCATCTGGACTGCAAGTCAACCCTGAAACCCCAGCTCTCTCCAACTATGACTCAAATCCATCCTGTATATCAATCGAGGCTGACCAACTCAAACAGCGCGTCAACAGCACCTCGGGCCTGCAGATCCACTCCCTCATGTACCGCTTCCACCCGGCCGTCACCTGGCAAAAGGGCTACCCCAACAAGACGCAAATCGTCGAGCAGATCCGCCACATCTGGAACCTCTACAAGCTCGACCAGCACACCAAGTTCAACTTCAAGGTCGACAAGGTCTACCAGGACAACCAGGGCCGGTGGATCATCAACGACCCCTCCAATGGCCGCTTCGACGGCCTCGTCGCCGCCATTGGCACCTGCGGCGCGCCCAAAATGGCCAAAATCGACAATGCTGAGAGCTTCCAGGGCAAAATCATCCACTCCTCCCAGCTCGACGAGTACGTATCCCCACCGCTCCCCTCCCGAACAACACTGCAACTGACCCGTCTGCAAGCATCGACGTCAAGGGCAAGAAAATGGCCATTATCGGTGGCGGCGCGTCGGCCATCGAGGCGCTCGAGTTTGGCATCGCCAAAGACGCGGCGCAAATCTCCATCCTCTCGCGCTCCGACAAGTGGATCATCCCGCGCAACGTCGTCGTTGACGCGCTGCTCAGCATGAACATCTTTGGGCAGGAGACGGTGCTGTCGTGGATCCCCGAGATGCTGCTCCGGCGGCTCTTCTACCGCGACATGGCGGACATTGCGCCCTCGGACGTCGGTCTCTTCACCGACACGCCCATGGTCAACTCGGACATCATGGGCCAGCTGCGCGAGGGCAAGGCCGAGTGGATCCGCGGCGACATCGAGGGCTTCACGGAGCGCGGCGTGCGCGTCAACCACCGGGCGGCGGGCGTGCCCAAGGGCGGGCCCGGCAGGGACCGCGTCGTCGACGCCGACGTCGTCGTGCTCGCCACGGGCTTCAAGCGGCCCAGCCTGTCCTTCCTCCCCGACGACTGCTTCGAGGCGCCGTACGGCCCGCCCAACTGGTACCTGCAGACGTTCCCGCCGCCGCACCCGAGCCTGTCGGCCATCAACTGCACCTACGTCGCCGCCATCGGCACCGTCGGCAACTGGCACATTGGCATCTACACGCGCATCATGCTCATGTTCATCACTGACCCCCTTGCCCGCCCCTCCCCCTTCTGGATGCGCCGCTGGATCGGTCTGACCCGCTTCCTCAAGTCGTACTCGCCCACGCCCGCCTTTGACTTCTTCACCTACCTCGAGCTCGTCTGGTGGTTCGCGTTTTGCGTCGCCATCAACCCGTTCCGCTGGAAGTGGGCGCTCTTTGTCCTCTTTGGTGTCGGCTTTGACCTGCCCAACAATTTCTCAGAGCTGGAAAAGCGGGTGCTTAAAACAGACGGGTATCAGAAGCTGGATCAAGGCCGAAGTTTCTAGGAGCCAATGCGCGTGTGTCGGCTTCATCAGGGGGGTGCAAAGGGAATACAGAATGTGAAAAGTATCGAAACGACTGTGAAAGAGACCATCATCGAAACGACTTTGAGAGAGATCATCAATGAACAATGAGAACAAGAGATGATTCTTTAAAGAAGATTGTAGGATATGCAGTGAACGTATGATCAACTTGTCCTCCTCTTGATTGAATAGCCGTCGCCTGTCTGCTTGAGCGGCCTGAGTTGTCTATATGCCGCTTCGAGGTGTGGTCTAAAGAGGGAAGCCCGAATGCAGGACCTACTTTCTTTTCTTGCGCACTTCTGTGCCGTGTTCATCCTGTATCACTTCTACATCACACTTCTACATCACACTTCTACATCACACTCCGCATCATTAGGTGGCTGCGCGACATTCGGGGATATTTGTTGCTCTGCGTTGGACATGTAAAACGCCATGTTGCCTCATCAAAGCAAAGCTGAAACCTGTTCTGTTGATACTTGATCACCATAAAAAACTGTACCTCGACTGATTATGTGCTGAAGGACGGGCGTTTAGTTGTGATACCTGTGGCTGTCTCGTCTCAGTCCAATTGCATCCACAATGAACTCCTATATAAAGCGGCCAGTCCGCTGACACTGCCAACCCCAATGCGAGCAACGCACTGCACACCACTCACTCCGTGTTCAAAACGCACCAGTGCCTAACATGTCTTCTGAAAACCCTCAATACTCCCTCTGGCTCTGGCGGACCGACTACGACGACAGAGACGACGGCGTTTATGAATTAAGATGGTTCGCGCTGCATATCGGAACACCCTGGGGCAAAGTCGTCGTCAAGGCAAGTGATGCTGATTTTTCAGGCTATGATGCCAAACTGGCACAGTTTCGCGGGCACTGTTTGTCCCTAGCAGTGCACCCCGGCACAGCATTCGAGAAGAATGAATACGGCTTCTCACCCAACGATAGCCTGAAATGGGTGCTCGAGGCATTGATCGCTGCGCAGGGCCAACGTGGTCCAACCTTGCAAGACATGACCTTGAAGGACTTTTTGCGAAATCCATGCAGCAGCTACCGAATCAAGATGATCTCTACGCAGGACCAACGTGGTCCAACCTTGCAAGAGATGACCTTGAAGGACTTTTTGCAAAATCCATGGAGCAGCTACCGAATCAAGATTAAGGAGGGCAAGCTGCACGCCGAACCCTGCGATTCCATCTCCGGGAAAAGGGACATGGCTTTCTGGACCGGCTTATCGATGCCTCGCCTGGGCGATCTACCGCCTTTCACAATAAAGACGCGCAACTGGTCTGACTTTTGTATCCGCACCCAGGTTCCCGGCAGCGCCGTCGGCGACTTGGCGCGCCCGGTGTGGCTCGGCGACGAGTGCTACCGATTCAGACCCTTCGTTGGCCTCAACAAGGACGACATTAGCCAGATCATCAAGAAGCACCAGGTCATGAACTCCATGGTAAACGATCCGAGTATCTTTTTCAACTTCCAGCTCATCCCGGCGTTCGTGACGGTCGTCCACTACGTCATCATCGACGACAAGAATCGGGTGCTGGGCCTGGCTGGCGAGTGCCCGTCCGGTGCCATACCGCTGCGCCAGGCGCTGCAGGAGGGCCGTTACGCGGCGAGCAAGAGCGCCTGGAAGAAGAAGCTCGAGGACACGCTAGGGGGAATGCGCCAGGGGGAAGAGCATTGGATGACCGTGTCGCTAGACAGCGTGCTCGTCCGGGAGGATGAGGTGTGGATTTGGGAGTTTGGGGCCGCGTATAAACCCTCTGATCTCGACGCGTTTGGCGGCGGGGCGACCGAGCTTGATTCAAGTCCACTCGATAAGCTCTTTTCGGATCCCCTTTGGGGAGGAGCGTGACTCTGATTCTGTTTGGGGTGGCGCGCCACGAAGCCATGGACGTGACGGGTGGGAGGAGAGGATTCTCAGCATACGACGGATTATTAGGAACAAATGAATACACATTGTTTGCACTCTTAAATGAGAAATTATCCCTTGGCAAGTCTAGCCGTGAGGTGACGATAAGTGGACGGAGCGTGTTACAAGTCAAAGAGCGCTAAATAGAACCTGCAGGCCTATGACGTGTCACTAGAGAGAAATGTGCGCCCTGGTAGGTTGTTATAAGTGTTTCGAAGCCGTCTCAAGACTCAGCATGGTTGTTGCCTAGATTCCTGTATCACTCGAATGGACAAGCCTGCGTCGGGGGCGGCTCTGGGTTGGGCGCGTAATGGCTCACGGTGTGCCATGTGGTACAAGGAGTATATAGGCTCTTTCAACTAGTTGCGCAAATGTATCCTATGCTACTCTGACAATTATTTGTTCAATAGAGCGGTTGGTTAGTGAATCTGTCGTCGTTGGGAGCACAAGTGTTGGGTGGCACACAACATGTCTGCAGCACTCGCAACAGTTGTGATTTATTGTTACTTTGTTAGAGACGTGGGAACCTTGTAGAAGTCCCGAGAGTTTCTAAAAGAAGGATGAAATGATGAAAAGAATGAATTAGTGACCAACGGTCTGACCGAGATACCTTTCCATTGACCAATGTCGACAACGTCTCGGAAGTTGTGGTCAAGACCCATTGCAAATTTGACGAAGCGCTCTGTTCCAGCGAGCAATTGTTTTATTTACTTTAGGTTCTGTACACATTATCAGGAAGTTGACGATGATCGAGTCCTTGATACAGAGCGTGCAGTTGGTTCACGGAATAATATGCAGCGACACAATACGCACAATGCAATGATAACCTTCATGGTAAATGCTCGCAGTAATCGACTGAAATCCAGTAAAGAATATTCGACAGATAAGAGACAACTTCAACAATTCTAACCTAAATTCTGCTGCGCAGCGTGGCGACAGGTAGTAGTGCACCAACGACCAAGACAAAACATGGTCTCTGCGCCGATCATAGTCTTTCTAAGCGCAGACTTGGGCTCACGGGTGTTTGTAATGTCATGAGCACGTTTCAAAACAAGTTCTCGCACTGGCTAGATGAACGATGTGTCTTTCGTAGTAACCTGTTGGCCGTTGGGAGCCCTTGAGCGCCACAGCGCGTAAAATGGCGAGACGAAGGCGCAGCCTTTCATCTGAGAATCTTCACTGCTCCCCGCATATGCATGCACCAACACTTTATCACACTATCAAGTATTCCTCCAGGTGCCGCCCATCAGAGCTTGTCATTTTTTCCATCGTCTTCATCCTTTCTACCAACAATAGGCATTCCTTTCTTCTCATATTTCATTCCAATTTAACCATCTTGCGCCTTTTCCAAAGACGGCGGCAATGGAAGTCGACCGCGAATATCGCATCTACAGCTACACCACCACAAATCCCGGTGAAGAGCCAGCCAGCTTTCTCCTTCGGCTGCGCCTGGATGGGAAATTCTTCAGCGTGGAGGTCAGCGAATCGCTCTTTCGAAACTCCCCGGCTCGACTGAGCGAGTTTCACCAGTACCTCTCCTTCTTGCAGTTCGACGAAGGCGGGCCGGAAGACGACGACGATGGCCCCGAGAGCCATGGTTCGCGCCACGCTCAACCGGGCATTTCCATTGATGACTGCTTCGAGTGGACTGTGCAACCTCTTCTCGAAACGTTCAAAGAACTAGCCCCAGAGCCAGCGCTTGCGTCGAGAATCATGCTAGACGCCTTCTTTAGCTCCGTCTCGTACGAATGCCGGCTCGGGGCCGTTGACGAGCGCCTTGATCCAGGACCAATCGACGCCCTGCCAACAGAGCCCCCATTCATTCCAGACAACCTCTCCCCTGGCGCCACGACCGTCCACGGCACACCCGCCTCGGCTTTTTTTCCCCATCTTCCCCCTGTCCGAGATCGAGGTGCTGAGCGACGCGCCCAGCCGGATCCGCGACCACGACCCGACCACTGTGCGCGTCCACGGAGCAGAGTATTTCTTCAAGTCGCTTGAGGCGGTCGGCGAGGACCTGGGGCGGATGGAGATTCGCAAGTACGAGGACATTGCCAAGGCGCGTTTCGGTCCCGCGGTCCGCACGTCGCGCCTGTTTGGCATCGCGCAGGATGCGCAAAGGGCCGTCAAGGGCATCATGCTCCACCGCATCGCGGAGCAGGGCACGCTGGACTCTCTTGTCCGCCCGGAGACGCCCAGGGAGACCAGGCAGCGATGGAGCCGCCAGATTCAGCAGACTTTGGGTGCGCTGCACGACAGGGACATTGTCTGGGGCGATGCCAAGGCCGCCAACGTGTTGATTGACGTCGAGGGCGATGCGTGGATTATCGATTTTGGTGGCGGTTACACGCGAGGATGGGTCGATGAAGACGGCGCGGGGACGATTGCGGGAGACCTCGAAGGGCTGCAGAACATTATTCGCTTTATCAACGCTGAGGAGTAGGCTCGCGTACTGCAGCATGGCGTAGTCAGTAGGACAGAATCAGGTATCCGAGCATAAGAGATGCCTTGGCTGTCCAACGGCCAGCTTGCGTACCTTTGCTTGTTGGAGCAGCTCGTTCCCTGTCCAGTGTTCTAGACGGATCACAATGTCGACACGCCACAAACTTGGAATAATCTTTGTCTGTATTACAATAGCGGTATGTATGTACCTAATGTTCATGAATCGTCTCGTCTTCAACCACACCAATCGATACAAGCCACATCTCCCCCTCTCTACGTTATACACGAAAACGAAAACAAAAAAGAATTCTAAAGCTTCGAGCTCCCAATGCATGCGCCAACAAGCTCTATAATCACAGCTGCGCGTCCCGAGACAAATCCCAGTTACACCTCTTCTTCTGCGGCCACGGCCTCGTAGCCGCCTCTAGCGCGCATGCCCGTCAGCTGCATCAGGGTCGGGCTCTCGTACATTTCCGTGTAGTCGACCTTGTCGCCGCCCAGCAGCGCGGTGCCGTTGTCGCGCTGGCCAAAGATGGGCGCGGGGTCAAACCAGAAATCCTTGCAGTTGAGGAGGCAGCCGCGGCTGTAGGGGTTCTTCTTCTTGCGGCGGTTTTTGCCCGTCGCCGCGCCGCGGCCGGTAATGGTCTCGATAAAGGGGTCGACGCCGAGCAGGCGGCTCCACTGCCGCAGGGTGCCGCTCGGGCGCTTGGCAGCGGCGGGCGCCGCGGCCGGGCCCGCAGCAATGGCGGGGTGGTTGGGGTCGAGCGGCGTGCCGGTCGAGGTAAACGCCGTCGACGCATTCTGCCCAGTGTTGATGCCCATCATGTTCTCATAGGTCGTCATGGCGCGGGACACTTGGATGAGCTGCGTAGCGACGAGCATCGAGACCCACGTCAGCTGCAGCGTGATCCAGGCGCCAAGCAGCAGCGTGTACGCGTCGGCGTTGACCAGCTTGCACAGCGTCGGGCTCAGCACGTTGCACTGGTCCGAGGCATCGGTGGCGCGGTCGGCAAAGTAGTCCCACAGCAGCCAGTTGTAGAAGAAGATGCCGACCGAGAGCGACACGAGGTAGAAGAAGAAGTGGCGGTGCGTGTTGACACCGACGCAGTTGTAGACCCACGGGCAGTGGTGGTCGTGCTTGGCCACGCAGCGCTGGCAGCGACGGCAGTGCTTGCTACGCAGCGGCGTGCGGATCATGCAGGTGACGCAAAAGTTGGTCTCGTCGTACTTCCACGTCTTGAGCAGCTCGTCGATGACGGCGCGCTGCTCGGCGATGCCGTTCATCTTGGGGACGTAGCCGGGGTCGTAGCGCATGCACGCGGCGTAGAAAAAGGTCGTAAGCGATATGCAGACGCCGAAGATGAGATTGAGCAGGAGATGCGTCGACTCGGCCCGGAACATGGTGTACGGCAGCACGGTGAAGAACCAGTTGACGGCGACGAGGAAGAGCGAGCCGGCAAAGATGCCAGCCATCCAGGGCGTCTTATGAAAGTGGCGCATGTCGGACGGCGCGTATTCGAGCACCTGCTGCGCAATAAATGTGATGCCATAGCCGATGAGAACGGCAGCCGGGATGCCAAAGTAGACGGGCGCATGCGACAGCGTCATCAAGCCAGACCACACCAGCAAAAACGGCCAGAGGAAGAGGAATTTCGTCAAGAACGCACGCTTGTCTTTGAGAAAGTAGCCCGCACCAGGCCACGGAGGCGTCGAGGGGTTTCCATCCTCGTCAAAGCCACACTCCTTGAGCGCTCTGTGCCACGCCTTTTCCGTGTGCAGCTCGCTCGCTGTGACGGCGGGCGTCTTGCCCGTGTCCGTCTTGGCGAAGCGGTCGGCACCATACTCGACAACCTTGAGGATGCACGCCGGGTGTCCCTTGACGAGGGCCCAGTGCAGCGCCGTGAAGCCCTGCTCGTCGGTCGCGTGGACACTGGCGCCCCATCGGAGGAAGACGTCGACGCACTGCGGGAAGCCCTTGTAGGCGGCCCACATGAGCGCCGTGTGGCCGTAGCTGTCGACGACGTCGACGGGAATGCCCTGGTGCAGCAGCAGCACGAGCAGCAGCACGTTGCCGTTAAAAGTCGAAATGTGCAGCGTGTTGTAGCCTTGCGAGTCGGTGATGAGCGGGTCGGCGCCGTGCTGCAGCAGCAGGTTGAGCGTGTAGTAGTGGCACCGCTGCGCGGCCCATTGCAGCGGCGTGGCCACAGACTCGCCGCCTTTTCGGTTGATCTCGGCGCCGTGGTCGATGAGGAACTTGCACATGGCGTACTGGTTATTGATAGCCGCCCACTATTGCTGTTAGCGTCTTGTTCCGCTCGCTAGAATTGCCGAGACAAAGGTCTGTGCATACATGTAAAGGCGTGATGCCTTCGTCGTCTGTATAGGTGGCGTCAAACTCGCCCGATTCGAAGAGCTTTTCCATCGCAGGGACGTCGCCGGTGCGAGCAAATTGCATAATGTCCTCCTCAGGCGGCGCGGGCGTAGCTGCTGCTGCTGCTGCTGTTGCGGCCACCGCTCCGGCGCCCTCGTTTTGCATGCTTGCCATCTCCATGGTGCTGTTATCCAGCTGCGGTGCGGCGACGGACGCCTTGCTCGATGGCTGGAGGGCGGAGGTGCTGCTAGGTCTTGCCGAGCCTGCCATACGTGATCGGCAGAGAGACCTTCGTCAACAGGATCGGTGTCGATGAGAATGAAAATATTGCGGCTGGGAAAGTCGTCGCGGCACCCCGGCTAGGAGGTTTCCAACATGACGGGAGCGAGGCTGAGCTCCCGGCTGGTGGCCCAATGGAGACTAGCGTGGCGCAGCAATAGGGGACCTTACCTGCGAGCTGTGGCTAGTGGCTGGACCAGCAACAAACTTGATCTGATGAAAATGGAAAAGATTTCACAATTGAAAAAAAAAAAGATATAAGACGATGGTAAAGGTACGGACAGCCATTCGGATAGGCCGAGGAGAAAAAAACAGACACTGCGTCGTGTCACCCTCCTAAGACTAGGTATTACTACAAGAATCGAACATGGTCA
This sequence comes from Cordyceps militaris CM01, assembly GCF_000225605.1. Taxonomy (NCBI): domain Eukaryota; kingdom Fungi; phylum Ascomycota; class Sordariomycetes; order Hypocreales; family Cordycipitaceae; genus Cordyceps; species Cordyceps militaris. The sequence continues at coordinate 2,685,747 of NW_006271974.1, read as the reverse complement.
AAGCAGTCTGACTCACCCACTGTGCTGGCTAAATAGGCGTTGACGCAAGCGTCATGACTTCTCACAAGCTACATCTCCGTGTTGCTACTAGACCTCGCTCCAGATTCATCATGTCTACATTGGCCGAACTCGAGTCCGAGTTTGAAAGGCTCACCGCGATCCTCGAGGCTGCCAAATATGAACATGACCCGGCCATGACGGAAGAAAAGCGCATAGTCCTCGCATGTAAACATCGAGCGGTTCACACCGAACTATTCGCCGCCAGAAAAGAAGCCGCAGCTGGTGCGTTCCCCTCCAAAGTAGCGCAAATGTTTTCATATTACTGACCCTCTCGGTGTCCAGCGCAAACCTCGTCCGCTCCCGAACCTGAACTGATTGGCATCCCTACACTGGCGCAACTAGAGTCCAAGTATGAGGAGTTTGAACAGATGCTTCAGGTGGTCAAGAGCGACTTGACAATTTCCAATGACAGAAGAAGAGACATGTCTATTGAAAGGCTCACGCTTCGCAGTGAACTCATTGCCGCGCGACGAGAAGCAAAAGCTGCGAAGCAGAACAGCGCATAAGTTTTAGAACAACAAGACCTGAAGAGCGCCGACGCAAAAGCACCGAGTGATGAAAGGGAAAAGCCCACCTCTGATACTCTGACACGGCACCTGACAAGGTCTACAAAACTACTCCATCTTTATTCACTAAATTACAAAATGCCCCAGCTCAAGGTGTGAGATGACGGTCACCACAACTCGGCAGCAGTGACATTGGAGGTAGCCCGAGGCCGCTGCGCTTGCGGTAAATTATCGCTGCTATTTTTGGCCTGTCAAATTATGGTGTAGTCGGGGAGCTCTCTGCAGAGGTGCAAAGGTCGATCGCATCCAGTGCAGCTGTACCCTTTACAGCTACATCCGTGTTGCACCGCAACCACTTCCCCGCGGGCCCCTGGTTTTTTTCTAACAAGGGCGTGAGAGTTGTTGTTCATTCCCGCTTTGTTTCGGCCTCCTCAGAGTTTGTCTCTGTAGCTGATACTTTAGACTCTGTTGGGCCTTTGCCATGCTCAGCCTCCCAGGTCTTTTTGTTGGCAGCCGCGGCGGCTTTTGAAGCGGCTCGGAGCTCGTCCCCGGCCGCCCGATATGGGAGCGCAATTTCTCTCTTCCTATCGTTTGATACGGACCAGTCACTTTTGACAGCCTGGCGGATTGCTGCAATTTCGTCGTACTTTTTTTGAAGTTCAGGTATAGAAGCCATGGTGTCAGATGGACGACGAGGATGTTGCAAGAGATGAGTTGGGCGAGGCAGCGCTTTTCTAAAGGAAGGCCGCGCGTACTGGAGAAGTAGGTGCGATTTGTAGAAAGGATAGTGCCAAATGACCAATTCCGGGGCGTCTTTGGAGTCGTTACAGATGCACGGTCGGAATAACTGTAGGTGATTGTCAAGGGAGATGTATCTGGGCAAAGAGGGGGCCACTCAACTGGAATGGAATCGGAGTGAGCCTTGAAGTCGTGCGGCGGTTTCACAAACTGACCAATCATTCTACGCCGTCTTGGGTATGCACAAATGTGCACAAGAACTTCAGCTGGCTGGATGATTTTTATAACCTTGGTTATTCTTTCTCTCGGTTGATTATTTTCCCGTCCTTTTTGCTTTCATCGTCTTGGGTTGTATTGTTCGCCGAGTAGGGTAGGGCCACGATGAAGCGGCACCCTCTCAATGCGTTGTGAGGCTGCATACTATTAATGTAACAAGTTAGTAAACAATTGAGATTCGTACCTAAATATTAAGTTATTTCGTCGTCAAAATAAATACAAAATTCCCAACCCGTTTTTCCTATGAACAACTCGACCCTGACCTACAAGGTGTCTATACGAATACGCCAAAATGGGCAGACGCACCAAGTTTGCGGCCCGCAACTGAACTCTCCACACACAAGACCAGCCTCATCAAGTCAGGCCCGCGACGACAACCTGTCTACATCTCGACAAACCAACCTGTCTCGACAACCCAGGCAGCCTCTTGCCCATTCCTGACGGCCAACACCTCCTCCAGCACAAACGCTACCGCCGCCCACGATGCCGACCTTAGAGGAAGTCGTCCACTTCCTCATGACGCCGTCCTGGGCCGTCGTCATCCTCGGCGCCCTCATCGTCCTCGGCGCCCCCGTGCTGCTGCACGTCATCCTCTCCCGCAGCGTCACCTACATCGTGCCGCCCGTCGTGCTGCTCCTCGGCCCGTCCGGCAGCGGCAAGACGTCTCTGCAGACGCTCTTTGAGCGCGGCGGCACCAGCACCCCGCCCGCCACGCGCACCTCGCAGTCGTCGCAGTCGGTCGAGCTCAACGCGTCGACCGACGCCGCCAAGAAGAACACGTACCGCAACCACGACGAGTCCGACGGGACGTACACCAAGTTCCTGCTCGTCGACACCCCCGGCCACGGCAAGCTGCGCGGCACCGCCCTCGGCAAGCTGCGCCGCGCCGACAAGCTCCGCGCCGTGCTGTTCGTCGTCGACGCCGCGGCGCTCGGCGAGCCCGAGGCGCTGGCCCCGACCGCGCAGTACCTGTACGACGTGCTGCTGCTGCTGCAGAAGCGCGCCACGCGCAGCAAGGACCCCCGCAGCGTGCCGGTGCTCGTCGTCGCAAACAAGATGGACCTGTTTACGGCGCTGCCCGCCGCCATGGTCCGCTCCGTGCTCGAGGCCGAGCTGGCCCGCATTCGGACCAGCCGCAGCAAGGGCCTGCTGGACTCGGGCGTCGGCGCTGACGAGCTCGGGGCCGAGGAGCAGGACGGCTGGCTGGGCGAGTACGGCTCCGACAAGTTTACGTTTGCGCAGATGCAGGAGTTTGACATTGAGGTCGAGGTGCTGCCCGGCAGCGTCACGAGCGTGGAGCCGGATGCGGATAAGTGGTGGTGGTGGATTGCGCAGAGAGTATGAAAAGAGGGCGACTGCGTGGCTTGGCGCCGACTACTATAATTATTAATGCCTCTGTAACACTACCAAATCATTCAAAGCACTGATATCATGCAATGTTCGTTTTATTCATCGTCTAATCATATCCCGAACCGTAGATGTTGAGTCTACAAGGCTCGCCCTGGTGTCTAGTCTATTTCTTGACATCAGTCTTTCCCACGACAAGTTGAATCCGGTAGTCAAAACGCCAAACTGCAAATCTATGATAAAATCCCAAAAAAAGAAAAGACGAGATTCTTAACCACCCACAGTGGCTTGCTTTGCTTTGCTTAAAGCTTCTTGCTGACCATCCAGGTGAGCAAGTCCACCTTGGTCACAACTGCGACCGGCTTCGCGAGCGTCTTGTTATCCGCGCTCTTCTCCGTGACCACGGCCGCGCTATTCCATTCGAAGAACTTGCTGAGATAGCTAAGCGACGTGTCGAGCGTAATCTCGACAAACTTGCGCTTCGTGCCCGTGGAAGCGGCGCCGCCCGCCGTCTGGCGCGGGTCCGTGACAATCTCGTCCATGCGGCCAAAGTCAAACATTACGTCCTTTACCTGCGTCTGGCCGGTGGCGCGGCCGCTGGAGATGAAGCTCAGAAGATTGCCGAGCGTGACGACGCCGACGAGGCGGCCCGAGGCGGCCAGTACGGGCAGCTGGTCAAAGCCTTTGTCGCGCATCGTCTCCACCGCCTCGGAGCAGTCGGCCGTGGCGGAAACCGACGTGACGGGCTTGAGGCGTAGCGAGGCAATGGTGGCGCCGGCGTAGGGGTCGGCGGGGGTGGTGCTGCCGGCGACGGAGGACGTCTCGACACCGTTGACGGGGAGCAGGTTGTTGGCCGCCAGCCAGTCGTCGTCGGCAAACTTGGACAGGTAGCTGCGGATGCTGTCAGGCAGCACGACGACGACGACGTCGCCCTTTTTGAAGCCGTAGTCCTTGACGGCCTTGAGCATGGCCGCCATGGCCGAGCCGGAGCTGCCACCGACGAGCAGACCCTCCTCGGCGATGAGGCGGCGCGCCAGGACAAACGACTCCCGGTCGTCCGTCTTGTACCACTTGTCGATGAGCGGGCGGTCGAGAACGTCGGGGATGAAGTCGTAGCCGATGCCCTCCACCTTGTACGGCTGGTTGGCGTGCTCGTCGTTGAGCGCCTCGGGCACGGCGAGGATGCTGCCGTGCGGGTCGGCGGCGACGACCTTGATGTCTTTGTTGTGCTTCTTGAGGCCACGGGCGAGGCCAGTAATGGTGCCGCCGGTGCCGGCGCCGGCGACGATGGCGTCAATGCGGCCGCCCGTCTGCTCCCAGATCTCCTCGGCGGTGCCGAGCTCGTGCGCGCGCGGGTTGTCGACGTTGCCGTACTGGTCGAGGATGTGCGCGTTGGGCATCTCCTTTTCGAGGCGGCGCGCGACGCCAATGTGCGACTCGGGCGCGTCCCAGGCGGCCTCGTTCGGGGTGCGGATGATGGTGGCGCCGAGAGCGCGCAGGACCGAGACCTTTTCGGCCGACATCTTCTCGGGCATGGTGATGATGGTCTTGTAGCCCTTGATGGCGCCGACGAGGGCGAGGCCGATGCCGCTAGAGACGTGTGTGTCAGTACGGATGTGGGAGAGCAGGGTATTGGAGTGAACCCTCAAGGTGGCACGTACGTGTTGCCCGAGGTGGGCTCAATCAGCGTGTCGCCGGGCTTGATGCGACCGCTCTTCTCGGCCTCTTCGACCATGCGGAGGGCGATGCGGTCCTTGACGCTGCCGCCGGCGTTGAACAGCTCGGCCTTGACGTAGACCTCGCACTCGACGCCTAGCGACTGGGGCACCTTGTTGAGACGCACCAACGGGGTGTTGCCGATGAGCTCAGTGGCGGAGAGCACCGTTGCGGGGCGGCGGCCGACGTGGGGGAGGCTGAAGGAGTCGGCCATCTTGACGGTGATTTGGGGCGAGGAACAGATGCAGAGGGAAACAAGTAGAGAAGCAGAGAGGAGGAGAGGAATAAAAGGAAGATGATTCTAGGTTGTATCAAGTGAGTGTAGTAATCAGGCGGCATGTCAAAATAATCTGGCCACCCCGCCGGCTCTTTTTTCCTGGCCCCACCATGCCGCTCGCCGCAAACGCCGGCGATACCCGCTTCTGGCCCCATGTCATCTGTGGTCTAAATCTCGTCATCCGCGATTTCGCAATCTACATCTTTGCATCATCATTATACCGAAAATATTATATACCCGCCGCCATCAATGTGTTCCTCGCCCGCCTTGCGCATCCGTATTCGTCTCCCCGTCCTCTTGAATCACCTCACGCGTCTTGCCCCATTTGAAGTCGTCTGAGTGCACCAGCGAGTACACGAGGATGATGATGTTCATAAACGGCGATGTGAAGAAGTGGATGAAGAAGCCGAAAAAGTACTGAAATCGCTCCAAATTGTTGCGCGGGAGCCAGAAACCGATGCAGAATGAATACATCTAAACGACTGTCAGTGTGTCTGCGTTTGCATCCGTCACAACTGCACTTACATAGCGGACCCAGAGGAGAGACAACAGCGCCATAAACACTGGGTTCTGGATAATCTCCTTCCCGTGCTTCACAAACAGCATAATCATCTCCGCCAGTGCCGCGATGATGAACGGTGTGATGGCCCAGGTCAGTACCGCCACGATGCTCTGCAGCCTCTCGACCAAGATGATGCCCGGGCGAAAAATCATGACAAACTCGTTGGAGATGCTACCGAGCGCCCACCGCTTTCGCTGCGACAAGAATACCTTCCACGTCTGCGGCACAATGGTAAACGCCTTGGCGCGCAGCGCCTGCGCCGTCCTCTTCTTGGGGAACAGGCTGAAGATGATGGACGCGTGGATGCTGTCCTCGGAGTAGTTGCCCATGATGTGCTGTGTCATGACGTCGTTGGGCTTGGGGCAGTACCCGAAGCGCTGGCGCAGCACCGCGTCGCCAAACGTGGCCTCATCGACGCGGATCAGCTGGCAACAGCCTGGCAGGCAGTTGACCTTGCCCGTCACGCGCGACTGGAACATGCGGCGCAGGCCCTGCGTCTGTGAGTACTCGACCGACTGGTACAGCGACCAGAGGTTCCACGGGCGCGTGTCAAAGTCGACGCAGACGTGGCCGCACACGCCCACCAGCTTGGGGTCGGTGCGGATCTGCCGCAGCATCTCCCACACGCAGCGCCGGTCAAAAACGGTGTCGGCGTCCATGCCGACGAGGTAGTCGACGGTGCCGAGGCCGCGCTGCAGCAGCGCGGTGCCGAGGTACGCAAACAGGTCGTTGTGGAACATGGTGACGACGTTTTCGGACCGCAGCCGGTAGTGGTAGAGAAAGGAGCGTGCAAAGCACAGGCTGTCGCGCTTGCCCTGGTTGTACTTTTTGCCGACGCAAATGTACGGCAGTCCCCGGTACGTGCCCGTCTGCACCTGCACCGGCATGAAGAGGCCGTCGCGCGCGCGGTACCCGTTGGGGAAGACGCGGCGCGGGCCCGGCTCCAGAATGTCCTCGAGTAGGGACCTCTGCGTCGTCTTGGCCATGCCGGGCCCGCGCACGTTGCCGTCGACGACGATGAAGATGAGCCGCGGGTGGTCGTCTATGCTATCCTGCTCCACCAGCGAGTCGAGCGACCGCGACAGCTCCTCGGGCGTCTCGTTGTAGCACGGTAGCAGCAGCACCATCTTTTCCGGCTCGTCTGGCACGTTGTCCTTGCGCGTCCGGCAGCCGCAGAAGAGCTTGTTCCAGATTAAGGTGCCGACGATACACACAATCATGAGAGCCTGTAGAACTGTGTTGGAGCTGAGAAGGACGATGAAGAGGTAGTAGACCTGCCAGAACGTGAGGGCGGCGTAGATCAGCACGCCGTTGATAATGGCCAACCCGGTGACGAGACTCCATTTTTGCATGCGGAGCAGCGTCTTGGACATGCGCTTGAGCTCCTCGTCGGCGTCCCATCGCAGCTTGGCCTCTTCTTGCTGCACGGCGGAGCTAAAGGAAGCGTCCGAGTCGGCGCCATGCGAGTTCCACGAGGCCGTCGTCTGCGGCGTTCGAATACCAGGCGGCAGAATTCCGTATATTTGTCGATTTATGGACTATCTTGTCAGCAAGCTTCCTTTGGCGTCAACAGGTCTTTGTGGCACGTACCGAAGCGCGAGACCCGGACTCTGGCGCCAGCACAGCCTGCTGCGGCGGACTCAGCTCCTGAATGATTTCCTCCTCCAGCGATCGCTGCGCCTCTCTCGAGTCTGCTTGCATCATGTACGAGACAAAGTACTCTGACTTGTGGACGATGGTGGCAGCGCAAGGCCTAGGCAGTTTGCGCGCCGGGAAAATACGGCGGAGGCTGGTTTTAAGGAGGCCTACGAGATTTGCCTCTGCCCATCCCGCACGACCAAACAGCCATCTAAGCGAAGCATGCAAACACTGTGCCATCACTGACCGTAAAATAACCCCGTCCCTCTCCGTATCGGGGGCCGCCGCCACCAGGACCGCTTCGAAGCGAGCCACGATGCGATGCGGGCTCACCCCTCGGGCATTTTCTCACTCAGAGATGCCGAAATCAGCGACTCAATGTACCGATGACACGGCATGGCTGGATGCTAAAAACGCTCTGCGCGCCGAACGGGTGTCACAAAGCAGCTGGCATGATTCACGGCGCGGCGCCCTGCAGCTCGGTTCCGCGAGACAGCCCCTTCTCCCCCAGGCTGCGGCGTGCTGTCGGAGATGACTGCTTGGGCGTGACACGTCGTATTAAACAGACTTGTTGCACGCGCTGCCAAGTGGTGAATATCAAAATGAGGCATTTCGGAGGGATTTGCATGGGGACAATACATGACATCAGAGACAATGGTTCAGCTTCCAAAGCCTAACGTGCCGGGAGGGGGAGGGGTGGTGCCACAGCCGGCAGCCAGCAGCAGTGCTACCGCTCTTGGCGAGCTGCAGACGGCTTTTCCAGCTGCCACGTTTCATATCCGTGGCATTTGTTAGCCAACGCTGGTCCGTCTATAGCAGCATGTCGTGTCCGTCGTGCAACGCGGTATGCGGTTCGCATCCGCGGTGTGACGCGGATTCCCTGGCCCTGGCATGGGAAGAGGTTGTGGTGTTGCGTCGACCGGTTTGGCCCTAAAATAAGTTTGGTTCATGAGCTTATTTTCAGCGACTCCTCCCATTGTTCGGGGGCTTGCTTCCGTGGTACCCCAGGGGCACCGAATACGAATATGAGCAGGCAGTCTTGTATTGGCCTACGATTGATTACTGGTCACGCATTCTCATCGCCCCCGAATCGCATGATTGCCAGATTCACAATACGCACATTCTCCTTCGTATCCATTCCAGCCTAGTCGCAGCGACCAAAGTCGCTCTGGCATCCGGCGCCACAGTGCGCAGACGTATCGCCGCTTGGTCTCTGCGTCAGCCTCACTCACTCGGTGTCCTCGCGCATCCTCGTGCTCGGCACTTACCAGAAGCCATTCTCCGAGCAGCACGTCTTGCTGCCAAAGTTGAGACAGGTCGCGGAAAACTTGGCCCCGCAGAGCCCGTTGGTGGTGTCGCTGGTGCCCGGCGGCACATTGTTACACGTCCCAAAGTCGCCGTCGCAGCCCGTTCCGCAGTACATGTCGCTGAAACCACTGCATCACACATACACACGGTCCGTTAGCCCGATCCCTTCTCGCACCCGCGCATGGTGCACCTCCGGCACAGTCTCGTAGGCTTACCAGAATCCGTAAAACGAGCAGCAGCTGCCATATTTCGATCCCTGGCAGGTGTACCCCTTGCCGCCGCCGCACGTCTGGTCGGGCGAGATGCGGTCCGTCGTCGCCGGGGGCGTGCACCACGACGAGGTCGATGTCGGGGCTTGCGTCGTCGTCGGTGTCGGCGATCTTGGCCCATTCGACGCCTTTCGGTACCAGTTGGACACGGGATCGCCCAGACATTCGCCCACGGTGACGAGCTTGTAGCCGCGGCGCCGCGACAACTCAATCATGTAGGCCGTCAGCGTCTCCACGGTCTCATAGTGCACATCGTGCGCGAGCGTAATGTAGCTGTTGCGCGAGGGGTCCGACGACAGCGCCCGCTCGAAACGCTCCTTGGAGAGGTGGATGTTCTCGGGCGCGTCGTTGAGGTAGTCCTTGGTGTCGATGTTGCTGTTGATGATGTGGTAGCCCAGCGTGCGGAGCAGGTCGGTGCACCCGCTCGCGGCGCTGCACTCGAGGTACGGCGGCCGCATGTACGTGGGCACCCAGCCAAAGATGTTGCCAAAGGCCATTTCGTTGTAGATCATCTCCGAGTACTGGATCGTCCTGTTGACCTTGTTGAGGTTACGGTGCGTCCAGGTGTGGCTGGCCAGGTGATGGCCGGCGTCGTGCATGCGCCGGAGCACGCGGGGCCACGGCCGCGCGGGGTCGTCCATGGGCCCCTTGTCCCTGTTGTTGCCGGCGATGAAGAAGGTGGCTTTGGCCTTGTAGGAGTCTAAAATGTCTAGAATCCGCGACGTGTACACGTCGGGGCCGTCGTCAAAGGTGAGTGCCATCATGCCGGGTGACTTGCAACGCGTGATGGTTGTGCCTGGAACAAGACATTAGAATCGGGGGTCCAGACGGACTCGCATGGACCAACCATATGGAACGGAGCCGATCTGATCGCGGGGCAGGTTCCCGGTGGACGGCCCAGATGGCCCTTTGCTAGATGGCTGCGTTAGCAGCATCTCGACACCATCCAAGGCTCTCTCACAAGGTATCGCAAGAGTCGCAGTAATCTATCTGGCACTGGGAGCCACCGCAATAGGCATGACTTGTGCCACACCATCCGCCCTCCGAGCAGCACTGTCCCGAGGCGCAAGATCCTACACCGGCACCGCACTCTTGACGCTTCTGTAGCAAAGGGAAGCCATCAACGCCGCGAGGTGTCGTGTGCGCGGCTGCCACGACGAGCAGGCCTGAGACAATGGCAAAGGCGGGCTTCATGGTGAGCTGAGTGTGGAAAGTCGCAGAAGTGATTGCTTTTGCGTGGATTCGCGATCCAGAATGCAAGCCCGACTCGAGAACACTGTCCTTGCGCTTTCGCAGAAAGGCTGAGCGTGCAAATCAATCATCGAAAGCGAAAGCGTCTACGCCTCTGTTTAAGACTCAACACCTCTGCCCATTCAGATCCCGGCCATATCATGAGGAAAGACATTCCGCCTCGATGTGGTGTGGTCGCGACAACATCATCACCAGCTGATGTCTGCATCCAGCATCTACCGACAGCCACTTCTGCCCAGCCAATATCGGCACGGGCCAAACGTGGTGCAGACGGGACAAGTCCTGAATACGAAAAATGGGCTGCTATCCGAAACACTGCTGAATGGTTCGACTTTGGCACCGCGGCGGCGACTGAAACCTTGGGGTCGCACGACGTTGCTTTGCGGCAAGCTGTCGCTCGTATATTTTTCATATGCGGTGGACGCGAACCTCCGCGCCGGTGCTACGGACACATCACATTGACGTGACGAAATGAAGGCTTCACAACGGCGAGAATATGCGCGATATGCGTTGCAATTAAACGGCCGGTGTAGTCGAGCGTTCGTGTCCATGCCTAGATATATTGCGCCGGTTAGTCGGTGCAGCCCGGGGTCTGGGCACTTGTCCTTGTTTTGGGTCAGTTGATCGACATTAGGCAACGAAACCAGCAAACGATGACTCCAATCACGATGCAGAGCCTTCCAATGACATCCCACGGCGGAGAAGATGCCGTGTCGGAGCCGGCCCCCATGGCCACCTACTACGACCAGACGCCGCCAAGCGAGGTTGTCGACCCGGAAGAGGACGTGCAGCACCTCCCGCCCATCTGGCCCGGCCAGGAGCCGACCGTGGCCGTCATTGGCGTCGGCTACGTCGGCGAGCACCTAGTCCACGCCTTTGCCGACCGCGGCCGCCGCGTCATCGGCTTTGACGTGTCCGCCGCGCGCATCGCCACGCTGCAGCGCTCCTCGACCGACACCGGCGCCGCCGTCTTCACCAGCAAGCCCAGCGACCTCGCCCCGGCCACGCACTTCCTCATCGCCGTGCCGACGCTGCTCCTGCCCGACCTCCAGGTCGACTCGTCCTACCTCCGGCAAGCGCTGGCCGTCGTTGCGCGGCACGCCCGCCGCGGAAGCACCGTCGTCATCGAGAGCTCCGTCGCCGTGGGCATGACGCGCGCCCTGCTTGGGCCACTGGCCGCCGAACGGGGCTTCTTCGCCGGCATGTCCCCGGAGCGCGTTGACCCAGGGAGGAGCGAGCCACCGGCGCGGGCCATCCCCAAGGTCGTCGCGGGGCTCGACGACGTGGTGCCGGGCTCGGGCGATGCCATCGCGGCGCTCTACGAGGTCGCGTTTGACAGCGTCGTGCGCGTGTCCCGCCCCGAGGTGGCCGAGATGATGAAGCTCTACGAGAACTGCCAGCGCATGGTCTGCATCGCCTACGCCAACGAGATGGCCGACGCCTGTGCCAGCCACGGCATCGACCCGTTCGAGGTCTGCCGCGCCGCCGCCACCAAGCCCTTTGGCTACCTGCCCTTTGCCCCGAGTCTCGGCGTCGGCGGCCACTGCATCCCCGTGAACCCCTTTTATCTGTTTTCCACAGACGAGTTTCCGCTGCTGCAGAGCGCCACGGACAGGATGCGCGCGCGGCCGGCGCTCCAGGCCCGCCGCATCCTCGACACTGTGACAAGGCACACCAGCCACCACCGCCACCACCGCCCCAGAGTGCTGGTAGTGGGCATGGGCTTCAAGGCGGGACAGGCACATCTAGCCAACTCGCCAGGCCTTGCGTTGGCTAGGAGTCTGGTTGTGTCGGGTCAGGTCGAGGTGGCGTGGGCGGATCCTCTGGTGACGCAGGAGAGTGTGCCGCAGATAGCACGCCTGGCAGAGGAGAGTTGGACGGCGGGGTTTCTCAAGGAAAACTTTGAATACATTGTTGCAGCTGTACGCCAAATGGGTTTAGACTTTGCAGTGTTGAAAAGTTTACCGCCCAATATGGTAGAATGGTGGTTCGCATAGCGCGTCTAGTGGCCCAGTTAGGTTGACAGGTATGGGGAAGCGCGAGACAAGGTTTGCATATTCATGGCCTTGAGAAAGCGAGATGCTTTGCAAACCTAATATAATATTATTTTCTGCAAACTCTTCTTTCTCTTTCGCAGGTTATAAAATTGCTGTGTCCCTAGACATGCTTTTGTTTCATCCAACCTCACCCAACTCTTCAACTTTGTCATCCCACCATTCTCAAAAGCCTCCCGTTTACAACCAAACCGTCTGGTCTTGACCCAGAATCCTTACAGTACTCGTTGACTGAGCGCCACAGCAGTCTTCAACTCTCCTCGCACCCAACAGTCATCCGTTATCAACGAACTGACTACAATATACTCACCATACTTCAGTACGTCACAATGTCCCACAACCAAGACGAGCAGTCGCATCCAGACGCGGCCCAGAGTAGCGAGATGGACGAGTTTCAGTCCCACGGCCCTATTCAGTTAATAACGCCCCCGGTAACGCCCGTGGTCGACTTTTCCACACCCAACGGCATGGCCTCGCTCGAGTTGCGTCTCCGCCGAGTGGAGCGCGACAACGCCGCCCTCCGCGCACAGAGACGGAGATGGTGGCAGCGACACGCCGCCGTCCCCGAGGCCGAGTTCCGCGCGGTGCAGAGCCAAGTCGCCGACCTCGACTCTGCCACATCCAGCCGCGTGGCCGTGATCGAGTCGCGCGTGCAGCAACTCGAGCGCGAAAACGCCATGCTCCGCCTCCGGTCGTCGCCGAGACACGCCGCGCCCACGACCGCGCTCCGCATCCGCGCACTGCGCAGGCAAGTCGCCGGCCTCGAAAGCGAGCTCGCGGCGCAGACCCGCCACGCCGAGTGGCTGCTGTCGGGCCAGGACGCGCTCGTGGCCGGCATGCACGAGCACATGGCCGGCATGGCCAGCGAGCTCAGCTCGCCCGGGCTCCAGCTGCCCACGTACTCGCCCGGCCGCCGCATCGCGCTCGAGTACATGCTGAGCCGCAGCCACCGCCGGATGGCCGACATGCAGCGCCTCGTGCAGCAGGCCCAGGATAGCCGCGTATACGCGCACCAGGCCGCCGCTCGCGCCAATGCGGCCCTGTTCGCGGCGCAGCAGCACCCGCGGCGGCGGGCGGGGGGCTATCCGCGCGGCCGTTCGGAGTCGCGCGACCGCAGCGATGCGCGGGCCGCGAGTGTCAGGTCGCGCCGCGTCATGTGCACCGAACGGAACAGCAGCGGCGCCGCCGGGCCGAGCGAGCCCCCTCCGACAGCGGACCAGGCGCCCATGGATCCCAACCGCGCGTTCTATGTCTGGCCCGAGACGGACGCGGAATGGGCGCAGGTGCAGGAAAGCCGCCAGGCCGCGGAGGCTGGCCCCAGCACGCAGGACCAGCAGCACCCATTCTGTACTATATGCTCACTTCCGCAGCCCGCCGATGATGCCATGTCAGATATCTATGGGGATAGCAGAAGCAGCTCTTCTACTGATGTCCAACCCGCCACTCCCACTGGGGAACCAGGCTCTACCAGCTGGTAAACCGGACTTCTCGCACTTGGCAATAGGCTCGAGCGACTGACGCAACCGATCTGATCTTGGGATGCTTGCATTTGGGACTTTGGCAGGCATTTTTGTTTATTTATTGGGATGTTCGGATCTGTGCAACTTTGGGCGTTTTGTTTCTGTATTGGGCTTCTTGGATATCGTGGGCGCAAAACTGTGATGGGGAATGACAGCGACCCTTTTTGTATTACTAGATCATGTAGTTCCACTTACGTGCCATGGGCTGGAGTTTTCTGAAAGCATTTAAAAAAAATATGTGAGGAATTTACTGGTTGATCTCGTGACATGGTGATGGAGTTGAAACTCAATCTCGAGTATACTCAACAGTAGCCCATGACCCCGCGAGCTTTGGGGATTGGACCATGGCAGGTGCTCAGGGTCTTTTTATGAGGCAAAGCAGGGGATGGCATCACGCCAGTTTCTCAAGACAGCAAGATGCTAGATGTTATCTCACCAGGGACAGGACAGGACAGGGTCCTTAGCTCCTGAGGAACGAAACTGGGGAAGAGACCGGGGAAACAAACCAGGGAAGAAACTTGGGAAAGGAACTGGGGAACCGATCTGTTGATGGAGAACCGCGGTGAACGGACGCCAACCTCGGACAGGTGTGGAGAAGCTAGCGGAACAGGTGCTATATTGAATCGATTTTCGGACAAATAATGGTCTGGGGCGTGTGCTTTTTCGTTTGTGCGCCACGAGTGGTTGAATTTTTCCATGGGCATCGCAGCTCGTTGCTTCAGGTTGCAGAACATGATGGCTCGAGGTCGACGTTACGAAGCGAATACGAAGTGCGGGCACTGGTTCGTGAAGGAGATGAGGTGTGCGTCGGGTTGCAGCGTGTGGCGGTCGATGGGGGCGATGATTGGATGGCATCGGTATCAGGAGTGTGCGATTACTATGCAGGAGAAGCAGATGAATGAGGAGATGAAGGAAGGGATGGATGGGACAAGACAGGGAGGGGGTGAAGAAATCGATAACACGATAAGGCGATAGGGTGTCAGGGAATCAGTGATTTATTAGGTGTCCAAGTACATACATATTGCATACCATGTAGCCTGTCAAATATGTCTTACGGATAGACATTTCTAATATTAGTAACTGATATTATATAGTTGATTCCTTCTTCCTTAAATAGGGGACTTGCCATGGGCTGGCCAAGGCAACAGCGACAACCTGCCATCATTGACGGCCAAAATCCCCCGGAAGGTAAAAGAATTTATAGCAACAATACTACCAGTGTTATTCTTGGTTGTATGCATAAAGGTACACGCTGGTCATTCTGTTCCAGAAGATGCTGGGTGCAGCCAGCTCGTAACAACAGCAAAGCCGTGGGGTACCAGAACCTCCACAATACATCATCATCATCTCTCTTTGCATCACCCCATGACAAAAGCGCAGATTTGGTACAAAAGGCCATTGCTAATTCCTCCAAAATCAGCAACTACTCTAGCAATCTTTTATTTATTTCCTGTAAAATCACACGTGTCGTAAGACCTGGATCGAGGCTGGCACAATCCGCATCGAGCCTTCATCGGCCCCGCGAAACACCACCTCTCCCGCCACTCGGAATTCCGCTTTTGTCGTCACAACACCAGGTCACAGGAATAATACTGATGGAGTCGGTCGAATCGACTATTTCCACGACCATGAGTATTAGCTGGCCTACATCTCTAGGTTTGGCAAGTTGGCTAGTCTGGTCCAGCCGCATGCGCAATGCACTCAAGATACACACACGGGACGCAGCATTCACCACAAAACCAAGCGCTACATATCCTAGCTACAGCCCAGACTTGGAAGAACTACGTGCCTACCGCCGTATTCTCATCCAGGTGCGCCCTTTCATCCTCGCGCAAGGCTCGCAGCACAATATCCCGATACACCTCCGAAGCGCCCCAGACATGGAGCTTCTGAAGCACCTTTGACGTGCTGACGAGAATCTGGCGACTGCCCTGCCTTGTGCATATGTCGGGTATCTCATGCATCCGAAGCACAAAACGGTGTCCGCCGTGGTCAATCCAGTTTTGCAGAGTGGTGCCCTCGGGCGTGTCGTGGTCGCCGAGCCAGTCTAGCTGGCACACTTGTCGCGGGGTGGCCGCGCGTCCGGATGGTGCTTGCGAGGAAGCTGTCAGGGCGGCGGCTCGAATGAGAGGCGCCATGGTCCACAGCAGCAGCCCGGCGCGAAACGCATCGTAGGGCTCGCGCGGCATGTGGTATGGATACAGCCTGGAGATGGCCAGCAGCTGGGCGCCGATCCGGGCCATGCGACGGGTTTCGAGGGGATGTGCCTCTCCCCATGCACGCAGCCGCTCTGTCGCAACCTCTCGCGCATGGCCGTCTCCCGACGCTGCTCCTCTATGCCATTCGGCATCCAGGTGGCTGCTCACCTGGTCCGCAGCGATGATCTGCGCGACGAGCGAGATTCTGGTTCTGTGCACCAAGCCGAAATATCGCCGCTCCTCATGCAGGCCACGGAGCCCGTGAAAAGACTGCACGCCAGCATCCTGAATTTCAACCCCGGACGCACGCGCGATAGATTGCAGCGGGGTGCTGGTTGCGAGACTTGTCAGCAGAGACAGCGCCGTGTCCATGTCGTGGGCAGAGACAGAGGGCGTGAACAGCTCGGGCATCGGAGCCGGACATTGCTGCGACTGCATCCGATGACGGTAGTTCCAGACTGTGCGCAACAAGGTCGTGGCCATGAGAATGAGGTGGAATTCTTCCGTTTCTTCACTCTCCGCGGCCATGCGCGGGTTTGCTGTGGCCGAGGGGTTGGGAGAGCCATTGAGCCCTGGGTTAGTGTTTGAATGCCGCGCCACGAGGCGGTCCAAGGTCTCTCGGAAGGGCGCGTCTCTCGGAGGTGCGCCGTTGGTCCAGGGCTGCAATGACGCCCAGGCGCGCCAAGATTCGGCCTCCCAGTGACTGGTCGAGGACGGCATGTCGACGTTCATCTCGGCCAAGGACAGGTGCGGCCTGCAGTTTCGGTAATACGTAGCTGATGCATCGAATATCTTGATACGACCGCATGAAAGTTGTCAGCCCCCCAGATCCAGACACACACTCGCCCAACAATGTTCGGACTGCTCACATATATTGACCACGCCAGACGGCGCAAGCGCTCAGCTTGTATCCATGCCATCCACTGCTCCTGTACACTTGCCGCTCCAGAATACGGACCTGTTCCGGCTTTATGCCTGCGAGTCGCAAACAAGCCCGCCGCGCGTGCGCTGGCAACGACAAAGCTCCGGTTATTGTCGCCAAACTCAAACAGGCGTCTTCCGCTACTGCTGTTGCTTAGAACCGACTGCAGCGTTTGTGCCGCCAGGAACTCGTAACTGCGCGTCACTATCGCGTTCTGTTCGCTCTACGACTGCATGTTAATTTCTTCGTGGCACGAGCGATATGTGAAATTCGCAGCAGCGATGACACGTACCAAGCATACAAACAAGCGTCGCAAAAGCTCACAGAGTGCCTTGCTGAATCCGTGCGCGTTGTCGAATCCGGAATAAAGAACACCGATGGCGCACATGGACAGGGTCAGAATCGGATATGTGCCCGAATCGAACGTAGGTCGATGAATCATTGGCAGAAGCTTGCAAAAGCCATGTCAGTATTTTTACACAATACAGAGAGCTTGTTACGGATGGGGTGAATACCATGTCA
This sequence comes from Cordyceps militaris CM01, assembly GCF_000225605.1. Classification (NCBI taxonomy): domain Eukaryota; kingdom Fungi; phylum Ascomycota; class Sordariomycetes; order Hypocreales; family Cordycipitaceae; genus Cordyceps; species Cordyceps militaris. The sequence continues at coordinate 2,668,583 of NW_006271974.1, read as the reverse complement.
AAGTTGGCAAAATATAGATCAACGAGGTAGTCGAGTTGCGGCCCCGACGGAAATTGCGCTATCGACATGTGTGCCCATAGGTTCTGCATTAAAGGCAGTCGCAGGCAATTTTCCAATTTTTCGCGGGTGGCAGGTGTAGTTGAAGGCAGCGAAAAGTGAAGAGGATAGGGCTCTATAGTTACGTCTGGTCCGCCGGTCAACGCCGGAAGACTCTTCGTCGCTCGTGGAGGCTGCCCAAGTCCAGACGATGGTGGTGGCAGTCTGCCCACGGAGGCTACCACGTACTGGGATTCCTCGTGACTTTTCGTCTCGTTGGATTCGTTAGAAGTAGTCGCGGCGCATGTAGAATTCATGCTATACAGCTGCGAGTCTGGCCTCTGCAGGCCGCTCTCGTGCGGGACCGCGTCAAAGGCGAAACCGAACGGGGCGGCGGCCGTGGCTGTAGATGCCATGGGTGAGAGCGGCGCTGTAGCTATGTCGAGAGGGTCAGTTGGAGATTGCCAGGCCCAGGCCGAGGGACTGCTGTATGCTGGATAAAAGTCTGCCACTCCAATAAAGAGGTCCAGGGCCGCCTGTGACCACCAAGCTGGCTCTGGTTGTTGTCTCACGGTTCCAGAATCATCCGGCAGGACCTCAGAATAGCCCATGGCTGCTGGTGCCACAGGCAAGTCGTGACCCAGGACCTGCTCGTCCGAGAATGAAGGTTCGAACAACGTCGCCGTCATTGTAACAGGCGCTGGCCCTGTGATGGCCGATAGAAGCTCTTCCGTCGCAGCGTCTGTCTGCCGAGGCTGCCTCTCCAGGACCGAGCCATGGCGGCGGAACTGGAAGTTTTCGCTTGCGTACTCACAAGCTAGCCCTTTGGCATCGCAGCGCTCACAGGAAGGCGTCTCCTCGCTGCACTTGGTCTTTGAGCTATCATTGCCAAAGGTGAAGAAACGTTAGCGACGTGCCGTGAGGGCATCCCAACAACAGGGACAAGCGACTGCATTTGGGACCGGGTAGCTGTAACTCGTACCTCGCGCAAGCCAAACAGGCGCGCTTCCTATTCTTCCGGGCTCTGTGGGCGCCATCATGAGTCCGACCATGGCGCCTGAGCGAGTCGCTGATTCAGAGCGATGGGTCAGCATTCCAGTGCGCCGAGCGGGGAGACACGGGGACGAACCTCCGAGCAAAGCGTCTTCCGCACAACAGACACGCGTGCTTCCCAGGCGCGGCGCCGTCATTGCCGTCCCTTGAGCTAGTCACCATGGCCTGGTTCCGCCAACGCTATACGAAACACAGAGTGCGCAGTGTCGGAGGACGAAGTGGTTTACGAGACACCACCGCATACTCCGACCAGAGAGAGAGCCGTCCAACATCCAACCCAAGGACCAAGGAAAGGATCACGTGTGGGGCCGTCAACGGGCGTTGTTTGCGAGGCGTTGTTTGAGGCGTCGGCGTGGACCGGTAAACCGGCGCGTGACCGCTCAGTTGGTTGGTTGGTTGGGATAAATTAGGAGGGGAGGGTCCAAAAGGGCCCCTAGAACCTGGTTTGCCGATATATACATTATATGTCAACAAGCTTACTCTGTACGATATATTGATTCAAAGGATAGCTGTAGTGGTTGGTTGCTGTCTGTTCTAGTTGACGATGATTCTTGTGCGATGATGGCCCAGGTACAGTAACAGTTGTGCCTACCGAGGACGGGCAATCAACTGTGCAATTAAATCCAATTGTGCTACCATGCTAAATACAAACACTTACCGCCTCGCTGTTTTCTTCTTCATCGGGGTTTCGGATGTCGCCCTTCCCCGTACTCCCGTGTTCCCGGCCACCCGGGACTGAGGTGGAATCATTGTATTAGCGTCGGAGACAAGTCGTGTAGTCTTGGCAGAAATGGCTCCTAAACTAAAGTCCTCTTTAGCTCCCGTTCTGGATCCGCCACTACACCTCCGGAACCGCTTCGCGTCGTCAAGATGCTACCCGCGTCACTTGTATATATGCCCTGTCTGCTTTTCCCCGTGCCTGTATCAAGACACCTATTTCAAAACCACTCCTTAGCTACAAGCCTCAAATAGCTCAGCGACCATGACAACACAAGCTCCCAACACTGACGCGACGCCGGCAACGCCCGAAGCCGCCGCACCACCAACCCGGTTCGCCATGGTGCTGTTCAACGGCTTCCAAGCGCTCGATGTCTTTGGGCCTATCGACACGCTCAACCTCCTCTCGCGCATCCTGTCGCGGCGCAGCCCCTCCTCGCCGGGGCTGTCGCTCGCGCTGCTCGCCGCGACGCTGGACCCCGTGACGACGGCGGCGCCAGACGCGCAGCAGACGACGGAGCAAAAGGTGCTGCCGACGCACACCTTTGCCACCGCGCCGGCCGCGCTCGACGTGGTGCTCATCCCGGGCGGGCAGGGCACGCGCACGCGCGCGACGATCCAGCCGGCCGTGGACTTTATCCGGCGGCGGTTCCCCGACGTGCGCCTCGTGCTGACGATTTGCACGGGCGTCGTGGTCGTCGCCCGCGCGGGGCTGCTCAACGGCGAGCGCGCCACGACCAACAAGTCCAAGTTTGGCTGGGTCGTCGAGGCGGCGAGCGAGGGCAGCCCCGACGCGGTATGGGTCGAGCGCGCGCGCTGGGTCGAGGGCGACAAGATCTGGTCCGCGTCCGGCGTGTCGGCCGGCATGGACGCGATGCTCGAGATGGTGGCGAAGCTGTATGGGCGCGATGTGGCGGAGGAAATTGCGACGACGCAGGAGTATGCGCGGCATACGGACTCGACGGACGACCCGTTCTGGGAGGTACATCACGCCAACAAGTAGCTGAAGAGGTAGTTTGTTAGCACGAAGAGCAAATATACTTCCATAGTATCTTTAATGTTTTATTGCCTCGGCGTGTTTTACAGAACAAGTGGCCAGCCGTAGTACTTGGGCGACGGTTACATACATACCCGTTGTCAAAGGATGTGACAACACATTGCCATTCCGGCATGACAGCGCTCTTAGTACACCAGCCGTGCCTGCCGGAGCGCTCCGCCGAGTGGAAATAGACTGACCGCCGGTTAGAAAGTGGCTGGCGTTAGGTTGGCGTGTGGTGGCGGAGGCTTCCGAATCAGGCTCCGACGTTTTGTTGGTCTCGTCTATCAATCACTCGGAGCTCCGCGTGCAATTCGGACCCTGTGTTCAAGACTCTCCCGACCAGTAAAAGTCGCATTTCCATTGCAATTGCCATTGTATAATATGATTCTGCGTCCATGTTTAATATGCGTCCAATTTATAGTCCCTCTTTAGCCCAGCGACGCAAGGCACCGCATTCAGCACCTCTGTCACGAAATCATGGCCACTTGTTCATGCGTTGTCCTCGAGGGCTCGGAAATCGCTCCCAAGTCGTCCATTTACTCGCCAGTACGCCTCACCGTTGAAGACCTGACACTCAACGGGTTGCTCTCGCAGCCACTGCTACCGGACCAAGCCGCAGTCGCCAGCTTCCGCAATCTCCAGTATGCGAAAATACCAGGCAGGTGGCATGAGGCTGTACCTCTCAATTTGAAGGACTATCCTCGCGGGGAGCTCGAAACGGTGCAATGGGGCCCGCGGCCGCCGCAGTTCATCGATGTCATGCACACGCTCACAGGCCATTTATATCCGCGTCTCTCCCACATGGACCCTACCGACGAGTTCAAGTGCCTCAACTTGAATGTCTATGCGCCTGCAACTGCGCTACCAAGTACCGCAGAGCATCGTGATTCTTCTACGCTGCTGCCAGTAATTGTGTGGATTCATGGCGGCTCATTTCGCTGGGGAGATGGTGGATGCGAATGTGGTATGTCTCATGCAAAGCTCCAAAGCTGTGTTGCATATTGTCCTTAAAAATTTGTCAAAATTGAATTCAATATCTGATGAAATCTCTCAATTTCAGATGGACAGTATCTTGTTGCCCGTTCCATTCAGGCCAACCAACCTGTGCTCGTCGTTGGCATCAACTATCGGCTGGGCATGTTGGGCTTCTTCACCTCGAAAGAACTGCGCCAAGAAGCTCGCGATCGCGGTGAAAAGGGCTATGCCAACCTTGGCTTCCATGACCAGAGACTGGCACTACATTGGGTAAGTCACTCGACCAATTGAGACTCGTCTTCTTCTGTATCGTGTCTCTTTCTAGCGCGCTGCCCTCTACACACACTCAAAGCATGTCATTTTTTAATGCTCGTCCTGTAGGTTCAAGACAACATTCACTTCTTTGGCGGTGACAAAGCCCGGATTACAGTCGCCGGGGAGTCGGCTGGTGCCATTTCGGTTCTTGCCCATCTTCGCAGCCACGACCCCGTGGCCCGCAACGCAATGCTCTTGTCTCCTGCCACGGTAGCACCGCGCCCTTTTGCAAGCACACAGGTTACTTTTGACAAGGCGTGCGAGACACTGGGTATCGCTCACGAAAGTGTGAGCAACAAGCTCAAAACGCTCAGACAGCTGCCTTTTGAGCAGCTTGACAAGCTAGGCGAGAACAGACTGGAGAACACGTTGTCGACGGATCCCATATTTTTTGATAACTGGCCCAGCGGTGAGTTTGATGAGGTATCTGTGTTTCCGGACTGGGCGAATCGCGTCGTGGTTGGCCAACTGAGCGAGGAGCTTGCGCTCATGGGCAGTGCATGGAAAGACCTGCCTCCCAACAGCTTGTTGAAAGCCTGGAAGAGCGTATATACTCTGCCCGGCTACTCCGACGAGGTGTTTTCCACGTATGGTGTGGTCGATGTGGATCGTGCAAATGGTGCCACCCCGTCTGCAGGGAACTCTCATGTCGCCGACGCCCTCGTGAACTACCTCAACGATGCGATATTCGACAAGGCTGTCCGCTCTATCGCCGAAGCACAGTTCAAAAGCAACAATCCTTCAAAGACCACGGGTCCGCCAGCGCGTGCGGCCGATGTCTATCTGTATAGCTTCGAGCAACCAGACACGATTGCGACCGACGCGCGGCTCAGAAACCATGCGTACCACTCGTTGGATAATGCCTTCTTCTTTTACTTTCCTGCCGTAACAGAACCGACAGCCGACTCTCGGGTTCGTGCAACCTCGCGTGCCTTTAGCGGTGCGGTACTAGACCTGGCGTACGACAACCAACTCTGGCCACGCGTTGCCCGACCCGACGACCATGTGGCTCGCTTTTGTGGCGGGACGACAATCCAAATCCGTCAACAGGAGCCGCCGCGCTGGGAATCACTGGTCAATACGGAAGCGAGATTGGGGCAATTTCTACGAGGAAAGGAACTTTGTTGGAATCCAGAGCTGATCCAAAAGCATCTACCAGTCGAAGGGGTCGGGGCATCGTCAAGGGTGGGCGAGTCCTAGGCAGCTGTTTGAGAAGGGTTGGAGGGATGCCATCAATTATAACTTTAGAGTAATTTAGATGCAATGACGTTTGCGGTCATGTCTGATGACGGTGGTAGCTTCCACTGCTATGGAGGGGAGAGGAACGAGAACAAGATGACTGTCACGGATGGGGCAGGAACGAGAACAACATGGAGCGTCTACAAATCTTTTACTTATTTTGGATAATCTGAGATGGGCGCTGACACCGAGGCTATGACTTTGCTCTTTTTCCATGTTTGACGTGATGCGTAAGCTGTAAGTTCGGGGCAGCAGATGGGACAGGCTGCGGACCACGGGTTGCACAATCGTGTCAGCGCTGATGTGTAATTTCGTATCAATTTTTCTGAATTGTGTACCATGAGCTGCAATCTCTCTTTCATCATCATGTCAAGTCCTCAATGTGTGAGGAAAGGATCTCGGGGTCAAGGCAGATGGAGTCGAAACCCCCGTCAAGACGGAGACTCAACAGTCGGTGCATTCCGCCAATTGTGCTGCCGCATATCCCCTCACCTTCATTCAGGGGCAGCGCCCGCGGTTGGCGTTGTTAATAGCGTCAGCAGATACGCCACCACATAATCACCGTGTTGGTCGGCATTGACGCCCGGAGTACCGTGTGAAGGCGGGCGGCACCCCAGGATCGAGCAGCCTTGCCAGACAGCAATCTAATGTCCGGAATTCAGTTCAGCCTTGTTTGTCTCGAGTATTAAAAGCAGACGACCCCACCTGTGCTGCCGATTCTCCATAGAAGAGCGATACCCCGCGTTCCAGCAAGTGAAGCAGCTTATATACCAGGCGCAGCTCTTGTCCAATGTTTACAGGAGAATATTCCACAATTCTTTCATCATTTGTTATTCCATCTTCTTGTGGCCTGACTGCAAGTCCGCTTTCTTCTAGCCTTCAATTGCCCTTGCCACTCTAGCCATGTCGCAGTCCATCGCCGTCGGCGACCCGTGGTCCCGCAGCCACCGAAGAACGGTTAGCTACTGCTTCGTCGTCGCGCTCGGCCCGGTGCTCTTTGGCTTCGACCAAGCGGCCATCTCGGGCACCATTGTGATCCCACGGTTCCAGCGCGACTTTGGGTCCGTCGATGCGCTCACCGGCCAGTACATCATCACCGCCTCGGGCCAGACGCTCTTGTTTGGGCTGCTGCTCGTCGGCGCCATCGTCGCCAGCGTCCTCTCCGGCCCCGTAGGCACGAGGTATGGTCGCAAGGCCGGATTGTACTGCTGCGCCGGCACGTCCCTGATCGGTCCCCTGGTCCAGGTCGTCGCGCCGAATATGGGCGTCATGATCTTTGGGCGCGTTCTCAGTGGCGCTGGCATCGGCTTTGCTGCCAACTTTTGCGGAACCTACTGGAGTGAAGTCGCCTTGGCAAAGCATCGAGGATTGATAACGCAAGTTTTTTTGCTTTTCCTTGTCCGTGTTACTACCGTCGCATCATTTGGCTGACAGTCTGTCCGCTTAGCATGCTCTACCAGGGCCTGGTCAATTTGACAGCCTTCCTCGGCGCCAGTATCATCCAAGGTGTGCATGGCCTCAGCAGTAAATGGGCCTGGAGAGCCCCTGTCGTAGTCATGATGATTGCGCCATTTATCATGCTGTGTCTCATTCCTCTGCTGCCCGAAACACCAAGTGAGTATCACTACACCTTCTCACGGCAGGCTAGTGCATCCAATGATTGACAATCTCACCTCTCCGTGTCAGGATGGTATATTACTCGGGGTCGCCCCGACGATGCTCTTCAAGCCCTCCGCGATCTACGAGGTTCAACGTGGCCCGAAGAGGAGCTGGAAAGCGAGATCCGCGAAATGTCAGCAATGTATGAGCTTGAGTGCAGCTTGGAAGGCTCCACCACGTATCGGGATTGCTTTCGGAATACAGATCTCAGGCGCACCCGCATCAGTTTGATCTTTGTTGTTTTTCAGTCCTTCACTGGCATATCTTTCATCGCAGGGTACGTATTCTTGTCCCCAACTAGCAGCATTTCTTGAAGACAGCAGCCGGTGCAGCTTTGCGGGCTCGTCTTTCGCAAGATTGTATCCTGGCTCACATTAGCTGACAATGTTTCTTCCCGTCGCCTAGATACGGAACATTATTTTTCGCACTATCCGGCATCAAGCAGCCGTTCCTCACAACCGTCATCACCAGCTGCTGTGGCCTCGGCGGGTCCATTGCTGCGTTCCCTCTTGTGCGGACAGTTGGGCGACGACTACTGCTCCTGATGGGCAGTGCTGTCTGTGGCATATCGATGCTCCTGTTTGCCATTGTCGGCACAGCGAAGCCAAACAGCCTCGCGGCCGCCAATCTCCTCGTGGCATGTGTCTGCATCTACTTGTTCGCATACTCGGCAAGCTGGGGTCCGCTCCCCATCACCGTGCTCACAGAAATCCCCTCCAACGGTCTGCGATCCAAGACGCTGTCCATGTCAACCACGGTCAACTGGCTGTCGGCCATGCTGATTGCGTGCGGAGCTCCGTACCTCGTGAATCCGCAGTATGCCAACATTGGCGTCAAACTGGGCTTTATATTTGGAGGTGTGACAGTTTTGGGTTGGCTCTGGGTCTTTTTCGATGTTCCAGAAACCAAGGACCGTACGCTGGAGGAAATTGATGAAATGTTTCTTAATGTGAGTTCACCGTTCGCCATTTGGATTTGCTCTTTGTGGTTACTGACTTCCAAACAGAACATTTCTACAAGAGGCTTCAAGAGATATGTTTGCACGGGTCAAGTCAGGGACGATAATGACCAAGTCGTCGCCACGGTGGAGAAGGATGTGGTGGTTATATATAAAGAGTAGATTATTTGATGATGGGATGAAATTGAAATGCAATTGTGGCATCACCTCGTATTCGTGTATCGCTGTTAGGTAAGCATATGTACCTGTAGGTCAGCTTAACGCTGCCCTTGTCGTCGGACACACCGTTCTTCACCAGCGACACTAGACTGTGCAAGAATACGGACGTGCATTAGCGCGCATGCTATTGTGATCCTAGCCACATATGTATCTTGGCTGTCCGTCCCTTGTAATTCTAAATTGTAACTGCAGGCGTCTGATGTCCTGATTCGACAGTCCGCCGCCACGCCAAAGATCATCGGACCAATCACGACGAAATCGGCCGCCTCCACAGTCTACTCTGCCCCTGGTCCCTCGACCCCCTGACCAATGAATGATTCATCTGCCAACCCAATATGCCTTCCAAGCAACTAGCCAACATGAGCGAGACAATGTCGCAACACCATCAGCTGCACACTCCCCATGAATCGAAATTCGGCATGCATGTGTCCACGCCGTCCTCTCGCGTGCGCCTGCGCAACATGACGGCCCGCCAAAGCCCACCGCCTCTGACAGCCCCTCCTCCTTGTGATGCACAGTCATGTCTTAATACCCGATGCCTCATTATTGATCGACTGTGTCTAGCATCCAGACGCTAGCAACTGGGACCCCATCCCATGCTAGTCACCTTATATGTCCCTATATATGAAGCTGCGACCCCCGACCCGCAGCAACCGCCTCGACCTCTGATCTTGGTCCTGTCCTGCAGCGCCGCACCGCGTTTGACTCGATTCTGCCCGCCCAAGCACCATCTTGCACCAGCGCCTGAGCACTCCAGCCCGTTCAGTCCACCACCATGGGTAACACACCCAGCAATCCCATCGCCTCCTGCCTCAACGCCGTCTGCGCTGGCCGTGCCGACTGTGTCGCCTACAGCGGCGCCGTCCTCTACCAGGCCAACTGGGTCAAGCCCTACAACCTCGCCGTCCCCGTCACCCCGGCCGCCGTTATCCGGCCCACGACGACCGAGGACGTGGCCGCTGCCGTCAAGTGCGCCGTCGCTCACGGCTACCACGTTCAGGCCAAGTCGGGCGGCCACTCCTACGCGTAAGAGCAGGACCACGAGCAGGACGTGCGTTGCGCCCCAGCTAACATGGCGCAGCAACTTCGGCCTCGGCGGCGGCGATGGCGGCCTCATGATTGACCTCCAGCATCTCACGCACTTTTCCATGGATGAGACCACCTGGCAGGCCACGTTTGGCTCCGGCTTCCTCCTTGGCGAGCTCGACAAACACCTCCACGCCAACGGCAACCGCGCCATGGCCCACGGCACATGTCCCGGCGTCGGCATCGGTGGCCACGCGACCATTGTATGTCACCCCGAATAACAATGTTTGTGAATAAAGCAACCACTAACAAATCAGGGTGGCATCGGCCCCTCCTCCCGCATCTGGGGCACCGCCCTCGACCACGTCATCGAGGTCCAGGTCGTCACCGCCGACGGCGCCATCCAGCGCGCCTCCAAGACAAAGAACCCCGACCTCTTTTGGGGCCTCCAGGGCGCCGGCGCCAGCTTCGGCATCATCACCGAGTTCGTCGTGCGCACCGAAGCGGCCCCCGGCAGCGTCGTCGAGTACACGTACAGCGTGAGCTTTGGCAAGCAGGCCGACATGGCGCCCGTGTACAAAAAGTGGCAGGACCTCGTCGGAAACCCCGATCTCGACCGCCGCTTCACTTCGCTCTTCATCGTCCAGCCGCTCGGCGTGCTCATCACCGGCACCTTTTACGGCACCCTCGACGAGTACAAGGCCAGCGGCATCCCCGACAAGCTGCCCGCCGGACCCGTCCACGTCACCGTAATGGACTGGCTCGGCAGCCTCGCCCACATAGCCGAGAAGACGGGCTTGTTCCTTTCCAACGTCGCCAGCAAGTTTGTCAGCCGTTCGCTCGCGCTGCGCCCACAGGATCTCCTCAGCGAACAGTCTATCGACGAACTCTTCCGCTACATGGGCCAGGCCGACGCCGACACGCCGCTCTGGTTTGTCATATTCGACAACGAGGGCGGTGCGATTTCCGACGTGCCCGACAACGCGACCGCCTACCCCCACCGCGACAAGGTTATCATGTACCAGTCCTACTCGGTCGGCCTGCTCGGCGTCTCGGACAAGATGGTCCAGTTTGTCGACGGCGTGCAGGCACGCGTGCAAAAGGGCGCGCCGAATGCCCACACCACCTATGCCGGCTACATCAACGCCAACCTCGACCGCACCGCCGCCCAGCAGTTTTACTGGGGCGACAAGCTGCCCAAGCTGCGCGAGCTCAAGAAGCGATTCGATCCGACGAGCGTGTTTCGCAACCCGCAAAGCATCGATCCGGCTGAGTGATGGCGTATTGGCGACGGTGGGTGCCGGTTTGACAGTGGCCGGTGGACAGTGACGGCTTGACAGTGGTGTGCATCGCACAGACGTACAGACGCGAGTTAGTGCCAAGGCACGACGGAGTCACGATGTAATGAGAGTCCTAAAGAATCACGACATGCGCATCCTTGGTATATGACTTAATACATGTACATAACTCCCGCGACAGCATTCATCCCTGCATCTGTAATCTTTCAATGACTATTAGCAAGTATTTTTTGACTAGCCGGAAGAAAAAGAATGGTAGTCATGTGAATAGTCTGTCTATAACAATACACTTGGTTACTCGCAGTGACATTACTAGATCTCGTGAATTATGTAAGCAGGCTGATGGGGTCATCAGATAACTAGTCACGACTGAGAGCAATTTTGCGCAGAGGAGTCAAAAATATTTTGTATTCGAACTTGTAATTGTTTTTGCCTTACTCCTTCAATTAGGAGGGGAAATCTCTCCCTTATTATACCTGTTTCTCGGCCCGATCTTGTACGCCTTTGGCGTATCCGGCGCCTCTGGATCCTGAACTCACTTATTCGCACACCGCTCGCCCTTTCTGGCTTTCTGCCATTGTGGGTCTCTTGCTGCTGTGCACATGGTGAACTCCACTTAACTCACAACACGAGGACACCTTTCTAATAAACACCAAAATTTCAAAAGCACGATTATAACCCGCATCTACTATCGCGCAGCTTAACATTATGTTTAGTGCTGTAGTAACGCCGCAGTTCCGTACCCTTGGATGGAACGTTCATATTCTTTGTGGCCCTGAAGGTGACCGATTCGCAGGTCTGTTCCATCCGCCTGGCAGTACCAGCTTGACTTATCACGACATTGTGAACGAGCTGCGGCTTTGCTTCAATATTCCAATCAGCGATGGAGCAGAAGACAACGAGAGCAGTGATGCATGGGCAAATATCGCATTCGGGTATGGAGGCTCTACTGATGGCTCGTTGCAGCCGGTCAAGGACGATTCTTCTACTACGTCAATCTCCTCTCCCCAAATGATCTCGGGCCAATATCTTGATGGATTTATCACTACACCGTTATGTGATTCATCCTCCGATATTATACAGCCTTCTATAGTCCAGTTGCATATTGTGCGACATGCAGAATGTGGGCTTGGTCCTGAGGAACCGTTCATAGCCCATTTACAAGGTATATTGGTTCTTATGTTTTATCAGTGGCCGGTATATAGCTAACAAGTATACGGTCTAGCTGGATGTGCTCAGCATATACCCTATCCTTCCCTCCGCCGAGACGAACGATACCTTCCTCCGAATAAGGGATCCAGGGACCCGCGCTTTGCTCGGTCACCATATCGAAAAAGAACGCATCCCACTGGCGGTTCCCAAAGCTCCTCAAAACGCTCCGCGTCCGGCTTCGTCTCACCAAACAAGGACTCGCAACCTGATACCGACGGAGGGGGGGGCGAAGACGTCACAGATATGGTCAGCTCGCTTTTATTCGATATTTCCCCCGATGACGCTCGTCGAACCATGGCAGCCTTCCGCACTTCATGCCTCGCCGCTAGTACAACGTGTGCAGTTACAGGCAAAGGTCGATCATGGTATATGAACCCAACTGTCGGCCCAGCTGTGCAAGTATGCCATATCGTGCCGCAGCAGCATTCCCATGTCTATCCCGTCCCGATTCCCTTCGGCAATAATAGATACAGTCCGCGGCGGCTGCGCGCGGCCTGGGATCGTACTTGGGCAGCTGAAAATGGTATTATATTACTTACCCATCTCCATCAGCTATTCGATGCCCGACTGTTTTCTATTCATCCTCAGACGCTACGGGTTCGTGTCTTTATGCCATACGACGTCCTGTTAGAATACCATGGCACTCTCGCCAAACTACCTTCTATCGTCAATCGCAAAGCGTTACGTCACCACTACGAGATGTGCTGTATTGAGAATATGGCTGCTCAGATGCCTTTATCAGAAGCTTCTGAAGCGATGTTGAGATCGGCGGCCTCAGAAACCATCTCGGCATTTGAGTCTGGATCTCACATTCCCAACATCCCCAGAGCGATGTTCGGAGGCAAAGATTCGCCACAGGTACCCGGAGACCCCTCAAAGCGGGCAAGGCCGCCAGGACTAGGAATAGACATGTCCTCTATTCCAGACCAAGCGGAGGAGGCTGGTCGTAAGAAGCGGCGCCTAGGGAGTAAGAATGCGAATGCTGTTTGGATTTACAATGAGGAAAGCCAGTCTAAGCATCGACACGATCCATACTGGGAGGGCTGTATCACGTCCTGGAATAGCCAGGAATTTCTCGCGGATGTGAACTGGGAACTGGCGAAAATAGAGAGTAGGCCCTAATATATTGGCGATTTACACGCTACCAGCTGTCTGTGACCTTGTATCCTCTCGAGTCTCCATCCCGTCTATCAGCAGCCAAACACCACAGCACAGTCCAACACCGCCGACTTTCCCGCCTTGACATGGTCAATGGCCTCCTGCAGCACTCCTAGCAGCTCCTTGGCCTCGCTCACGCGCCCTGCAAAGATGTCGCCGCACCCCGCGGCCTTTGCGATGCCTGCATAGTCGGGCGTCGGGTTGAACGCAATGTTAATCTCGTCATTCGACGCCGTCTGCGCCAGCCCGTCCGGATGCACCAGGTTATACGACTGCCGCGGCGCATTCCATCCTGTCAATGTTAGCTTGCCCTCTCTATCCTCCCTCGTCGCAAATCACAAACATACCGTTGTTATTCAGCACAATGGTCAGGATGGGGATCTTGTACCGCATCGAGATCCAGTACACGCTGCTCGGCACCGAGAACATGTACGTGCCGTCGCCCACAATCTGCACCACAAACTTGCCGCGCCCGCCGCTCTCCGCATCCGTCGCCAGCTTGATGCCCAGCGCGCCGCCGCCGGACCACCCGAGCCCGCCCCCGCCGCAGTTGATCCACGACCCGGGCCGCGTCGGCCGGATATTGTCGTGCACAAACGGCGTGTTGGTCACGGCCTCGACGGCCCAGATGGTGTCCTCCGGGCACAGCGCGCGCAGCTGGCTGCACAGGTGGCCGGCGCCGAACCTCCCATCCGCCTGCGGCTGCGCAGCCTGCTCGATCCGCTCGATCCGCGCCCTGTACTCCTCCTGGACGCGCGCTGCCTGGGCGCCCGCGTCGTGGCCTGCCGATGGCTGCCGCAGCGCGGGGCTCTCGAGAATCTGCTCCAGCGCCTGCACGGCGTCGGCGCGGAAGCGCGCCCGCGCGGGGATGTACGCCACGGGCATGACCTGCTTGAGCGGGTCGACGTCGATGTGGTAGACGACGGCGTCGGCGCGCGGCTTGCAGCGCGTCGGGATCCACGGCACGTCGCAGTCGATGACGAGGATGGCGTCGGCGGCCTCGATGCACGGCTCGACGCCGAACCGCATGCCCGTCCACGCGGCGTGGTCCGCGGGGAAGCACATGTCGCTGCCGCCGGTGTCGAGCACCTGCAGCGCGGGCAGGGCGTCGGCGAGGCGCACGAGCGCGGGGGCGAAGGCGTGCTTGCGGCCGCCGTAGCCGGTGATGACGAGGGGCCGGGCGGCGGCGGCGAGGGCGGCGGCGATGGTGGCGGCAGCGCCGCGCGGCAGCCCGCCGAGCGCAATGGGCGACCAGTCGGCCTGGCGCAGGGCGTAGGGCGCGACGTCGGCCTCCATGATCTCGCGCGCGCCGCAGAGGTACGCGGGGCCCTGGGGGTCCGAGACGGCGAACTGCAGCGCGCGGTTGACGAGCTGCTTGACGTTGGCGCCCGTCTTGATCTCGCCCGCGTACCGGCAGTACTGCGCGACAATGGCGCGCTGGTCCGGCACGTCCTGCAGCCAGTGGATGTACTCGGTGCGGCTGCCGCGGTGCTCCCCGTCGAGCGTAAAGGGCGAGAGCCCCGCGAACAGGAGCACCGGCGCGCGGCCCGACGACGCGTTGTGCACGGCCGCGCCGAGCGCCTGCGTGCCGACGTCGACGTGGATGATGACGCACTGCGGTTTCCCGGTCAGACGGGCGTACCCGTCGGCCATGGACATGGCGACCATCTAGGGCGCGGGTGAGCGAGTGATGTTTTGGTAGAGGGGAGGGGGGTTACCTCGTTGGGACAGGTGATGATGCGGGGAAACGTGTCCTTGTTCTCGCGCTGACCCTTGACCATGGCGTCGATGAAGCTAGGGTGGTCGGAGCCGAGGTTGACAAAGCAGTGGGTGACGCCGGCCTCCCAGATGGCGTCAAAGAAGGCGCTCGACGCTGTATACATGATGGGCTGTTGGTGAGAGAAGGATGGGATGTTTGGGGATGCAAGACGGGATGGAATCAAGTAGTGGTGTTCCTGCAGCTCCTCTTTATACACTAGGCCTCTGTACCTAATGGGGAGGCTTCCAAATACTTCATGGGCCGAGACAGGTCCCGAACGCCTCCCCGCCACTGTGGGGTTAGCCGGCTCCGAGCTACGGCAGTTGGCGGGGTTTTCTTCAGGCACAAATGAACAAAGGGACGGGGTGCGGGGAAATAAGCGTAAATTATCCAGAATTAAAAAAAAATCCAGCCTAAGAAACTCTCCATCGGAAATCTCGGAAACAAGACCCCCATTTTGCCTCTATGCTTTGCAACCATAATGAGCTATGAGTACAAGTTGACCTGCGCCGCATCTGGAAACCATCTGGTTCACGGCGCTTGGCGGCCTCCCAATAAAAACTGCAACAAGTCGGACTCGAACCTGGCCACATCAAACGTGAGGCTGCGCTCCTGCAGCAGCTCCTGCAGGGCCGGGCCCATGTCATCGCTGTAGGCGACGGCGAGCTCGACGACGGTCTCGCGCATGAGGCAGGCGTCGTCGGGTGGTGCGTACGCGGGGTGGTAGACGGCGCGGATGACGTCGAGGAAGCGGCCGTCGAGCAGCTCGCTGTCGACGACGGCGGCGAGCTTCTCGGTGGCGAGCTGCATGAGGTGCGGCACGCCGAGGAAGCGCGCGGTCTGGTAGACGCGCACGTGCCGCATCAGCGCGTCGTCGTCGGGGATGCCAATGTCCGCGAGCGCTGACGACGGCGAGGAGGAGTAGTCGTGCGTGTAGAGGTACTCGAAGCAGCGAAACGAGGCGTGGAACTGCGAGGCCCGCTGGTCGGCGCTGTCGGAGGCCATGGCTACCGTCATGATGGCGATGGACATGGTCGTTGGCATGGTGGGAGGCGTGGTTGACATGATTGGAAGGATTGGGAATTGAGAGATGGAGTCTAGGTGTTGAGAGTCGGAGTATTGACGGAGTAGTGGAGAGAATTGAAAAGTTGTGTTGTTCTTGGAGTTGTATTGTTCTTAGAGTTGTATTGTCCTTAGAGTTGTGTTGTTCTTAGAGTTGCTTTGTTCTTAGAGTTGTGTTGTTCTTAGAGTTGCTTTGTTCTTAGAGTTGTGTTGCTTGGAGTTGTGTTGTTCTTGGAGTTGTGTCTTGACTTTGATTTTGTGTCTTTTTCTTGGAGTTGTGTGTTGTCCTTGAAGTTGGTCTTGTCTTTGACTGGATGGCTCAGATTGAGGGCTCAGAGTGTTATATAGGCAAACTATTCTACAAGGTTTGCGTATTATGGCAAGGTTTGCGTATTACGGCAAGGTTTACGAGTAACTTCGAATATTCTGTATCAATTGCAAAGTTGATATATTTCACTTTACTGGCGCACAAGTTGCAAAGCCAATTTCACAAGCCATGTACTGAGTGGTCGAATACAGACAGGCCTCTGGTTGTGCTTTAGAGTTTGCAAGGGCTGTCAATTGGTTTTTCTTTAGCTTGCTCTTGTTTTTCGGTTGCTCTTTTATCCTTGTACGTTTTACTTTTTTCACCTTTTTTGTCGTCGAATAGAGTATCGCCAGGTATGGAAAAGTCAATGTCGTGACATAATTCACGACATGCAACATCGATTCAACATGCCCGAGTATCAAAGTCAATAAATGACATGCCAATTATCGTATTAATATCCCTGGGTATAGAATCGCCTCAACCAGTCCAATGCTGTGAATGCACGCCATCATCCCATATGAACAAGTATCCAGAAACAACCTCATCATGAGCCACGTGAGGATTTTTCTCCCCATCAAACCAAGCCCATCATGCCTCATGAGCCGTATGAAGAAAAGTATACTAAAAAAACATTAAAACCCCCTTGGAATTTCCACACCTACCCTCCAGTTGTCGGTTTCCTCTCCGGCCTGCGCTCGCGGCCCTCCTCGCGGAGCACATCGCAGTGAGCGCGCAGCATCTCCTCGCTAACAACGAGCTCGAAGCCTGCGAGGAAGCAAAAGGAAATCTCGAGCCTCGCCAGCTCCGTCTCGCTGACGCCGCCGACGCGGGCAAACTTGGCGTGCGGGTAGGCGAGGTCCTCGAGGGCCTTCATGGCGACGCGCAGGGCGGCGAGCACGAGACGGTGCGCGTTTCGGCGCGTCACGGGCAGCGAGCGCTCCTCGACGGCCAGGCGGTGAATGTACAGCGACGCGGCGAGGTACACGGCGGCGCTCATGGGGCAGAACTGGTGCAGGCGCGCCAGGTACTGCCGCACGCTCATGGGCGGCTCGTTCTTGCTGTAGAACTTGCGGGTGATGGCGCCGTGCTGCAGGTTGGCGGGCTGGGCGTCGGCGCCGACGACGACGATGCACGACGCGGCGGTGGTGGTGAGGCGGCGGGCGTGCGGCTGGGGCTTGAGCGTGACGCCGTCAATCTCGTCGGTGCTGGTGGTGGTGGTCAGGGCCTGCAGCTTCGTCTTGCCGCTGCTGTCGTCGTCGTCGCACGGCCGCTTGCCCGGGGTCGTCGGGCGCGGGACCCGGCTGCGCGCGGCGCGCACGATG
>NW_006271974.1:2606698-2651129 GCF_000225605.1 Cordyceps militaris CM01 | reverse complement strand
GGACAGCTGCGGGTCGGTGGGCATGCGCGGGGGCGGCGTGGGCGGGACGTCGCCGGTGGCGCGGACGAGGCGCTCGAGGCTGGCGCTGAGCAGGCGCAGGGCGTCGACGGCGGGCAGCTGGAAGAGGTCTTGCGGTGCGGCGACGGCGAGGCTGGGATCCGAGGACGGCACGGGAGGAGGAGGAGGCGGCGTGCTGTGTGCGGTGGACGCCGGTGCGGGGTCGTCCATGGCCCGGGGGTTTTGCTGGGCTCGCTTTGGGTGGACAAGACAAAGGATCGGGGTATGGTGTGTGCGCGACACGGAAACCCGGTCGCACAGGAAGAAGCAAAGTCGAGTCTGGATCTCGTTGGGGGCGGGCGGCGGCTGTCGTGGGCCGGGGGTGTGCGTGCGGAGCGCGTCGCGTTGGTCAGTCGCAGCACGTCTCTTCTCCTCATCGTCTCCTACGAGTGGGCGTTGGCGGGCATGGGGAAAAAGAAATCAGAAACGTATCATCAACGCGACCTCCCGCGCTGGCCGAAAATGAAAGGAAAGAAAAGTCGCAAACGACCCGAAATTTGATCGTTTGGTGGAGGAGGAATGGTGTAGAGGGGCAGGAGGCCGACGAGCTGGCGGGGCATTTCGGGGATTTGGACATTGTGTGGGGATTTTTTTTTGCCTTGGTCTTGGCCCTTCCGAGTCGTCATCGTCGTCGTCGTCGTCTGTTGTCTTTGGGTCGTGTCAGATGGGTATAGCTGACTTGCCCAGCAAAACGTATGCCATTGCGGCGGAATGGGAGGCGCAAAGGGCAAGGTGGGAGGCGCAGCTAAAGGACAGCATCTTTTAGGCCGCCGAGCTATTACCACGTTCTGGTGTAGCCGCGCTAGACATGATGGTGCGTGAGTTACTACGAGGTGTTGCTATATCGAGTTGTTGCGGCATAAGCACAGCATGGGTCTGCATGCGTACACATTTTTCTACTATATTGAATATTAATTGATACTTGTCTTGAGCATATAAATACTCTACTACAACGGCGTCTACACTGTTAGTAGGATGCCATCAAGACAACATGAAGCTGCATCTTGGCAGCAGCAAACAAATATAAGGCTCTGTCATCGATCCTGCGGACATCCTGCACTATACTAGACTGCCGCATAATCAAGTCCAACGGCAGTCTGCGGCCTCGCCTCTTCGTATAACCTCCGCAAGCAGCCCTCACCTCAACCACACCAACCTACGCACAACATGCACGCATCTGCTCCGAATGCCCTCTTTTCCCCGACACCACACGGAGCGTAGACCTGCGGTTCCCTCTGTGCATGAGACGTGGGGCGGTACGGGCGGCAATCGGAACGCCTCCGCATTGTAATACGAGGTGATCCCGGCAAAGATCCATAGCCACCATTTTTCCCGGCAAAACGGCCAAGAGAACCTGCGCTAGTTGTTTGCGTCACATCAGACGGGTGACGTAAACGCATTACCTCGCGGCGGGGGAAACCGCGCGTTCCCAGACAGCGGCTGTGTGCGTGCCGTGCCGCGTGTATACACCGCCCGCGACACCAGCAGCCAGCTTCTCAGTTATCCCATTTGCATTCCCGCCTCCTGAAAAAGCCTCGTCAGCTTCCGCACGTCTCCTGCAGCGGCCAGCGCATGGCCTCCCTCCAATACGCCCCGACATGGTCAGCCACAGCCCGGACCATGCGCGCGCCGGCGTCGCCAAAGATCC
This sequence comes from Cordyceps militaris CM01, assembly GCF_000225605.1. Lineage (NCBI taxonomy): Eukaryota > Fungi > Ascomycota > Sordariomycetes > Hypocreales > Cordycipitaceae > Cordyceps > Cordyceps militaris. The sequence goes on along the minus strand of NW_006271974.1, from coordinate 2,649,424 downwards.
AGCACTCGCGGCAGCGGTGCAGCAGCACGCCATAGTACGCCAAGATGACGAGCGCCTCTGGTGCGCGCCGCCGCAGGGCCTCAACATACCCCGCCGGCGCCGTGACCGCAAACGCCGACGCCGCGTGCGGCCCGTCGTGCACCGCCAGCCCGTGGCACATGTCAAACGACCACTGCAGGCTGTTCGCCGCGCCGCGGCACGCGTCCAGGCTGGCGGACGCCCATGTCCGACTCGCCGCGCGCGAGCAGCGCCAGCAGCGAGGCGCACTCGCGCCCGCGCGGCTGCGCGTTCCAGTCATCGTCGCCCGCGTCCGCAACGTGCAGAAAGTCCATAATGTCGCGCAGCTCGGCCGACTGCGGCAGGAACTCGCGCAGCGTGCCGCCCGTGGCCACGCGCACCCCGGCGTGCAGCTGGAAGCACGCCACGACGCTGTCGACAAAGTCGCCAAAGCCGAGCGGGTGCTGGTCGGCGGTGGGCGCCGCGCGCAGCACGCTGAGCGTCTCGGCCAGGCACTGCAGGCTGAGCACGCCGGCGAAGAGGAAGCGCGCGCTGTTGACGTCGACGTCGCCCGAGACCTGGCGCACGTGCGCGTTGAAGGCGGCGACGGCGCGCGTCTGCCGCGCGGTGGCGTGGTGGCGCAGGCCGGAGGCGGTGAGGCCGGCGTATACGGACGCGGCGGGCGGTGTCGGCGTCGTGTACTGGTGCAGGTGGAACGACAGGTGCACGCAGGCGAGCGCGAGGAGCTGGTCGAGCAGGTACGGGGCGCGCGCGCGGTGCCGCATCCCCAGCGCGAGGACCTTGTGGAACTGGCCCTTGCGGCCGAGGCCGACGTGCTGCATGGCCGTCTGCGCGTGGTGGAAGATGACGAGGTCCGTGGCGGAGAAGACGTCGTCGGGCGCGGCGGCCGGGCGTTCGTCGGCGGGAGTTGTTGGTCCCGCCGTGGCAGTATCCGAGGGGCTCGTCGCAGCAGGCCCCGAGACATGGCCGTCCGAGTCGTCCGCTGCTGTCGGGTACTCGCAGGCGCGCTCGCCCGTGCCGCAGTGCAGGCACACGGGCCGGTTCTTGTCGCAGCGGATGTGGCGCCGCCGGCACTCGGCGCACCCGTTGCGCGACTTGCGGTGGGAGCGCCGCGGCTTGAAGACGGCCTGGCTGCTGCGCGTGCGTCGGCGCGTGGTGCGGGCACTCTCGGGCATCGTGGCAGCAGCGCAGAAATGTGTCGTGGGAGGATGCGTTTGCTGTGGTGGTGATGGGGAGGTGGTGAGAACACGCGTATTCAGCGACCAAGCCACTCTCCACATGAAACAATACGCGTGTTCTGCTTAGCGCATCGCCAGCTGCATTGCAAGAGTCGTGTAATTACAATGTTTTTACTATCTAGGAATAATGTAATGACCGAATGGCTGTGTTTTCTTATTTGGTATTGTTGATGTGTCATCAAGTCAGACGTTGATCTTTTGAAAAAGAGACTAGGTTTTATAAGACCGTCGTTTCCATCACAGACGATCCAACTCCTATCATCGCTGAAATTATTAGTAAAATCTCCAATGCAATGTAAACCCTTTTGCCCTTCTTTCCTCTTTTTTGAGAGGCTGCTCATGTTTCACTGACCATCCAGCGCGTTCTTGTCATGGTCGCCAATGATAGATACCCTGGACCAGTCTGGCAGACGTAACATCCGAACCATGATGATCAATGGAGCTTTGAAGGGGCTTATGACTGACAACGACTGAATAAAAGATCGTCTACACTGCTAATTGCTTTTAATCATGCGTAAAAAACATAGGTGGACGGGGCTTAGGAGAGAGGCACAAGTACCGTGTCAGCTGGTGTACACTGTCCGTCATTCACTTTCATGCAAACGCCCGCCATTTGAACTGCGTTCTTTGCATTACCTCCTCTCTACCCTTAGACAACGATCATCTCCGCCATCTTCACTCACCTCCACCATAAGCCATCGAGTCAGCCGTCTTCAGACGTCCACCGTTGCTGACTGCCACCATGGCTCTGCATCGCAGCAACTCGGCCAGCTGGCGCCGCATCACCGCCTGCGTCTTCGCTTTCAGCCTCTTCTGTCCGACTTCCGCAGTTTTCTCATTTGCCACTCTTGTCGCGTTGATTCCCGCGTTGATTCCAGGAGAAGCCATCGCCCCCATCCTTGCCGTGCTTGCTGCCATGAATTTGCACCAATTCAGCCCTCCGCCAACCTTCGTCTGGGGACTTCCAGGCGTCGCTTTTCACCTGACGCCAGACTATGGGTAAGTTGACCAGTTCCGCAGTCTAGAGATCCAAGACCGCTGCTCACACTGTATGATAGTACAGCTGCTATTTACTACCCCAACGACACCATCATCACAATCGGCCCTGTCCAGGGCGATCGGCAGTATGCCGCCTCTATGCGGAAAACTCGATCATCGCTAGCAATGTTCCTGCCTATAGTGTGCTACGGCTCCCGGTGGATGCCGGAGCCGTTGAACCGCGCGCTTTGTACGCCAGATTTCGGCGTGGATGCCGTGCAAGGTCTTCTGGCGACCCTCCAAAAGTCCGTAGCATCGCACCTGGATGGACCATTCTGCTTCACCGATATTGTCCTGCCATCCCCCGAGACGCAAAAGTACCAGCAAGACATTGTAAAGACCTCTAGACAATCTCCGCCTCAAGCAGCCTCGTCCGAGCCTCCATGCCGCGGACATGGCCGTCGCCGCCAACACCCACCGGAAACGGACCGACCCCGCCTTGGACGCACAGGTCGTGCTCGCCATCGACAACAGCACGTACGGAACAAACGTGGCGCTGGTATATGAGGAAGACGGCGTCGTCGTCAGGCTGCGCCAGCGGTACATGCCCCTAGGCGCAGGAGAGGCGCCGGGCTCGCATAGTCGGAAGCAGACACAGGCTGCGCTTGAGGACATGCGGCGGCGCCCGTTTGGCAAGCCCATCTGGGACCGACGGCTCCCGGAAAAAATACAAACTCTTGTTCTATACGGAGACACGACAAACGTTCCAACGCTAGGCGCTCCCTTGGAGGCAATGTTTGGCATAAGAGCCGTGCGCAGCGCCTCAAGGTTCAAGCCTGTCTTTGCGAGCGCCATTGCCGCAGCGCGATCGAACCACGAGTATCTCCGGGAAATTGAGTTTCTCGAGCCCCTGGGAGGGTGTCAGGAAGGACGAAAGCGATACTCATACAGCGGTTTCGAGCTATTAGGCTGTGATATGCCAAGTCTCGATAATTTTCGTTGGTAGTCATTTGGGTACATTTGCCTCTACGGCTTGGTATAGATCCTTTCCTTGGGTCTTGCGTCGCAGTGCAAGCCCCGAGATTCACCGTCGGTAGTAATTTGGGCAGATTTACCGTCTCTACGTGCCGGACATCATTCCTTTCCCTGGGGAACGCGGGCCAGAGGAGCCCCTGCAGGCCGTCGTCGAGCGTCATCCAGCGCTCCTCAACAGGCCACGTCGACGACCACTGTGATGATGGTGTCGTTGGGGTATGCAGTCTGCGCTTGCGCCGCTTGGGGGCCGTATTCTCGGGCCCGCGTTGCGGAAGTCGTGCGCGGTAAAGACCTCAGTGTCCATTGGCGAATGGACAGGATCAAGATGGCCTGTGTCGCCTCGGATTGGGCCCCGCACCACGCCTGGACCAGACACAAAGTGGTCAGGATCAGCAGTCACAAGACGATCATCATGGACCGGAGAAATTCGGTTTGCTTGGCACAGCGGGGGGATTTCAAATGGGAAAACGGGCATTTTTTGGAAACGAGCGGGAGTAGCCGCTTGGTCCACCGAAAAGCGGACAGATCGCTGGCAGCTGTCTTCAACAACGAAAGGGGAATAGCGTGGTTGTACCGGGGACTACTATTTTTTGGAAGGATTTAAAAATAATCAGAATCAGTGTAAAATACGTGCAACTTTGTTTATTAAACATGATCCAGTTCCTTGGGATGAATCGTGGTCAGGTCAGTGTTTGGACCAGAGCTGGTCAATCGTGCGAAGACGAGGCTTCTCTTCCTAACTTGGAGCGGGTGGAAACAGAAGCAGTACCATCTGTACGTCGTTGTAAATTTTAGAATAGCGAGTGCGTGCAATTACTGTCGCATTATTTTTTCTGCCCCCATCTATACTGGGCTCCCTCCGAGTTGCGAGCCAACGTGCGCCTCTCGCTGCTTCCATCACGATCCCCGGCCAGCGCAAACATCGGTTGGCGACCCAAAGTGACAGGGAGCCAACAGCGCCACCGCGGACAGCGTGTACCAGCGCGGTGCCACAGTGGCAAATATCAATTTGGATTGTCTCAGACGTCATCAATTCTCTATTTTTCTTTTTTTTCTTGCCCTACAAGGCTGCTGAGCGTGCTGTTCCCCCCCCTGCTTCAGCGTCATGCGGATATAGTTTTGGGGGCGATAAAGCCGCCGATTTGTGGGGCTCCGCGGCCTGCAACGGAGCCCAACCCAGGCCTGACGAAAAGGGCTACGTTAATGGGAATCTATTCTTGGCAGGATGAGAAGAATATGGATTTTCAATTAAAGTGTGTCTCTATATATGGCAGCGCTGTTTGTCATGGAGATGGTGCGTGCTGCAGAAGATGGCATGGTGAACGACGACCCTGGTAGTTAGAGGTCTGCGTGTGGCCACCTTCGGCACATACCGGTAGCAAGCCGCTGAAAGGGCTGCGAAGCGAGAAGCGAAAAAGAGCACCAGGATACGAGAATATTAGACATGGGTAGTGAACTCGCAGCCTGGGAAGAGGGATGTGCGGCTGGGATAAGCCCATACCCGACAACTTGTCAACGAGTTGAACATGAGCAGACTAACCTCATATTTCTAACGTCTCTGCTTTAGCTTCTTCTGCTCGCCCATCATCATCCCCAATCAGCTCGCCTCGAGCCCTATGCGCCGCAGCCTCGCTCTGCAGGCACGTCAGCACGCACAACACTTGAGCACTTGTCGCCCAACGCACCATCTATACAACCCGGTTCCCCGCCTACCTCCCTTCCTCTGCCCCCAACGGTGCGCCGCGGAGCATGGACCTCCAATCGCTGTACGTCCCGGATGACGTCGACGCACCCGCGGCCCCCAAATCGAGCCCACCGAGCACAAAGAACCGCGCGTGGTCTCTCTCTTTTTTTCGTCGGCTTGCAGCTCTAGGCTGCAGCTTGTGGTGCCCCCCGTCACCCGACCAGTTGAAGCGCGCCTCTGTCGTCCCGCAGTATTTCGACTTTCATCGGGCTTGCGGGATTCTCCACTGTTACCCCCCCCCTCGGCTGCTCCAGCCCCAGGCAGCCATCCCGGCTGAGAGCCACCAAAACGACAAAGTTAACGGCGCTAGCAAACTACCTCAGTACCTAGAAACTGCCCCCCCCCCCCCCCCAAAAAGAAATATCCTCAGTCTAATTGGTTTGTCTTGTAAGCCGGTTCCACCCGTCACTTTTGTCACGTTCTCACGTGTCGTTCGCTGCCTTGGTTTCGCTCAATTGCCAAAACTACCTACATAGTTAGGACAAGGCTGACCTGGGAAGGAAAAAAGTCATAGTTGCACTGCACCACGTCGGACAATACAAATCGGATGTAACAGGCGATCAGAAAAAAAAACCCCCTTCATCGTCAAAATGAAACCCCATAACTACCTAGTGACTGGCACTCACTATAACAGCAATGCCACTAGGCATCCATCGCAATGATCTGCCTTGCGCCCCGTTCCATACTGTTCTTCCTCCCACACACACAGCTGCCATCACCCCCACCCACCCTCAAACTACTCACCCGGCATTGTCTGCAGTGGAGGGGCACCGGCAGCAAGGTGCAGGTTTTTGTGAGTCAACAGCGCCGCTGACTACGAACCGGGGGTGCGCCGTGCCACGGGCTTGGGAACGCCGGTCGTGTCGTATGCTCCACGGCCCATCTTGACAGTCACTGGCAATATTGAAGCTGCGAATCTTTTGTACATGATCTTTTCTTGTCATTCTCGGCCGCTGGGCCTTGCTGTCTATACTATCCAACTGAAACTGAATTCCATAAAAAAAGTTGCTTGCTGTTGTTCTTTCTGTCATTGTGTGTTCTGTAGTATCCCGATGTAGTCTAGTAGTTCCTGTGTGTTGGTATTGGTCTTGCCCATTAATTCCCCCTCTCCAATCCTCTACTCATAGCGGTAGTGGCCGTCCTCGTACGCGACTCGATGGCGCCGGCTGCTTGGGCCGACAGTCGCCCGTCGGCTTGGCAGCCGCTCCTCGAGACGCCTGTTCTGCGCCTCGAGCTCCTGCTGTTCGAGCTCGAGGGCGCGTTGGTGCGCCTTGCGCGCCGTCCACTTCTTGTCCTCGACCGTGAGTCGGCCCATGGCGTCGACGACGACATCCTGCACGCTGTCGCGCCGGCTGCGGCGCTCCGACACCGGTTGCATCTGCTGAGGCTGCACCGACGCCGACGTGTCGCGGCGGCTAGCAATGTTCGTGTTGGCCTTGCCGACCCGCTCGCGCAGCTCGTGCATCTTGCGGTCGCTGTGCCGGGCCTCGTGCTCCTCCTGCCGGCGGTGACGCTCCTCCCGTTCATACGAGGATGACGAGTGACGGCTGCCCTGGGAGCTGGTCGACGCCTGGCGGGAGTGCCGCGACGACGAGCTGCTGGGCGGAGGCGAGGGCGGGAAGCCCGACACCAGCTGCGGCCCCCGCGCGCGCTCGTCAACGTGGTACGGTCGGCTGTAACGTTCGCGGGGAGAGGTGCCGTGCGGCGGGGCGAGGTTGCTCAAGGGCGAGGACGGTGCGGAACGCGGCATGTGTTGCGCCTGGGGCGGCGTGCGCGGCGTTGGCGGGTGCGGCATCATCGTGCGCTCCCGGCTGCTGCTGCTGTGCGACTCTGCGACGCGCAGGCCGTTGACGTAGATGCCCGGCGAGCGCTGAAGGCGCGACGACGAGGATGCCGACGAGTGTCGGGAATGTCGGTCACTGTGGGAGGTTGTGTCCCGGTTGGAGAGACGCGGCGAGTGTCGTGGGCTCGGGGGGATGCTGCTGACAGGTGTGTGGATGGTGGCGGCCGGCCCATGAGCAGGCAGCAGTGCGCGCTGAATCTCGGTGTGGGCGCGGCAAGCATTTCCGTATCGCGAGTCCGGGCAAAGATAGGCACCCTTTGTGTCGATGATGCGGGTGCCATCAGGGTGGATGTAAACGGTGGTGGTGCACATTGTGAAGGGTTGTTGCTGAACCCGGTGATGGGGGAGCAAGAGCAGTAGCTGCGTGGTCCGAGAGGGTGGAAGACGGGTATGTGTCTTGCAAAGCTCTCTGCTGAGTAGCAGAGGGTAGAGAACAGGTAGGGTTTGAAGTCTGGGTTGAGGTAGTCTTGTTTGTATGATGTGAGAGGAAGGAAGGTGCTGGGGATGAGGGTGGGCGAGGGGAGATATAAGTAAGGTCGAGAGGGAATCGTGTAAGTCGTTTTGGTGTTGCAGGAAGCGGGGGAGTGTGTGTTGTTCGTGGGTGTGTGTCTAGTGTCTACCAAGTTGACTGAGTTGAGTTGACTGAGTTGAGTTGACTGTGTTGAGTTGACTGTGTGGCGTTTCTTGCATGAGGTAGCAAGGTAGGTACTTGATGAATGTATAGAGATGGGTGGGAAGCGCAAGTAGGTGACAAGGGTCACTTTTGTGGGCAGTCAGTCAGTCAATGTCAAAAAAAGGATGGGATTGACGAGACGGATGACAGGACGGAGAGCGCGGGTGGGACAGGGCGAGGTAGCTAGCTAGTAGCCTAGGCTGCCACGGCTGCCACCTCTAGAGGCCTCTCTTCTCTTCTTTTGGTGTTGCAGCCATCGAGGACGACGGCGGGGGGCGGTGGCTTGAGGCCGGTAGCGGGGGGGTATCGGGGGTATGGACCAGGTGGGAATTGCTTGATGGTGGTGACGAGGGAGGGTGGTTGTGGCCGTGCTGCTCCATCTGAGGTCGTGACCTTGTGGCGGCCGTTTCTGCCTGGTCGAGGTGCCGGACAATGCGATGACTGTTCGGTCTGGCTCTTCCTGGCGAGCGTATGGCGTTTTGCACCAGTCCGGTGCTGACAGGTACCCTGCCCTGGAGAGGCGGCCGCAATCGAAACAGAGTCGGAAAAATTAGCACACTCATCTGCTATTTTTGAACAAAAACCATGGGAGCCGTCGTGACCTGAGAGCCAGTCCATCAATTCTCGACGACGAGAAGCGGTTGCTGAAACTGACACCCGGTCGGCGGCCGGGCCATGGCCGGCCATGAGCGAGTTCGTCTGTGCCACCCACCAAGAGACGTTGACGCCTAGTCAGTCGCTGTACAGCATATCTGGCTGCCTGGGCACGTATCACAACCCCCTCCGACTATCGCGACTGCTTTTCGTGTGCGCGTGAGTGGTTGTGTCCTTGGAATTGTCTTGGTACACTGGGGGCCACGAGACTAGAATGGTCAACGTTAGTGGTGTGGCCGGGAAGAGACAGGCAAGAAAAACGAAAAACGCCTAGCGACCAAATTCTCCTCGCCGACTTTGCCGGCAAGGATCCCCGTCAGCATCCGTCCACCGCGTTGCAAAGAAATTGAACAAGTCTCAACGCCCAATTGTGCCGTCGTGTCCTTGTCCCTCATGACCTCTGCGTGATTCCATTTCCTTCCGTCGAAACAAAAGCCAAGCCACACCATTCTCTCACACTCTGTTGACATGCTGCGTCCGCCCTATGCATCTCGTCCATCTTGACATGCTGCATGCCACTAACGTTAGTTTACGCCTGGCGATGCGGGCGTCCTGCATCCCAGAAGCACTTTCTGTGACGCACATTTTCTGTGCCGATCATGAGGTTAAAGTTTCTTCGGTCGGAAAAAGAGTTTTCGAGTCATGCCTGCGCCAATCTCTGCCATGCGCTGCCGGCCAAGGACACACCAATCTCTTGTTTGGGCTTGGCCGTTCGCCTCACTTCTTAGGCTGACGAGTCTCCTTGCTGTTTCCTCTTTTCCTCTTTTGAGTAGTTAGGCGACGCCTCGGGACGAGCTTTTCGGGAACTAGCTAGGCGACGCCTCGCGACGCGCAATCCTCAGTTGCAAATTAATAATCGCAAGTCTGTTGATGATTTGCATTTGCGCCATGAGAAATCATTGTACAGAGTACTCACGCCATCCATGATCCACCAGATCAATACTCCGTACCTGGGAGGGAACTGGTCCCTTTGCTGTATAGCCTCGATGCTACCCGTCAACCGCCGTTCAGCCCTGGGGGCTGTGCAGCAAGGCGACTAGTTGGCGTTGACAGAAACCCCCGAGCCAACCCGCTGCGAGATGGGCGAGATGGATGGCTGCAGTCGCGTGTTGCAAAGTCTCTTTCACGCCGTTGCCAATCTACGTCATGTCTCAACACCAACCGCAGATCATCATGACAACGCATCGCAAAAGTCCAATAGTGTTTTTTTCAACTCACTCTTTGGGGGCGCTTTTTTTTTTTTTACAACATCACGCCACTTCCCCCCCCTTCCCAGGACCCTTTTCCGACATTCACGCATACAAAACCTCGTAAATCAGGGTACCCGACAACAACCACTACCGTCAGAGGCGTCCATCAGCCGACCAGCTTCGACACAGTTATGGAGACCACGCAGGCACAGGCCACCACCCATTGGTAGCCCTGTCGCTGCGTTGTAGGTTGTAGGTTGTAGCGCACTTTTGCTCTTGGCTTTGGCTGCCATCTCTCGCCCTCCGAGATAGGCGTTGCTCCATCTGGGGGCGGAAAAACGGCTCACGAGAGGAGCAAAAGCAGGGAAACGCGGAGGGGGCCAAAGGCTTTTTCCTTCCCCAATTGCGCACATTAGACTCTCCCACATTGCCGTGCGGCGCTGGCAGCCATGCTATTGGCTCGTGACGGGTGTCGTGCCATTTCGCGACAGATCAACGAGTCGAAGAGGTCACAATTGTGGCCGCCGTTGCCCATTACGCAGACCCCTAGTTACGTCATGCCCCTTTTTCCATTTTGGAATTATTCTCTTTGTCTCTGGGCGATGTGTGAGCGGCGTGTGAGGCGAGAAAAATTTGCTCGTCCCTTGCTCTGTCTGCTGCTCTCCCTGACGTAGGTGCGTCGTCGAAAATCCGCCCGTGGCTTGTGAGGCCTCCTTGCTCTCCTTGGTCGCGGAAAATAAAAGATGTTGCCGTTTAAGGGAACCATCCAGCCGCAAGAAGCCTCGTCACGGGGGCTTTCCCATGTTCGCGATTGTTCCTGCGTTTGCGGCTCTCCGCCGTGACTGCGCCATTCCATGCTGATGCTTTGCAGGAACCGTCGCAATCCAGCAAGCAAGCCATTGAGGCAGTGCAGAAGAAAGATGATCCGGTGCTGGGATTGCATTAGCGTAGCTCAAGGCTGAAGAGGACAGACCGTCTTAAACTGAGGACCTGAGGCTAACTAGTGTCCTCTAGTCGGTGGCTCAGCACACGCCTCGTTGGCTCCGCCGCAACGGCCCGTCCCCAGCCTTATTGATTCATCCCTGGCGAATAAGCTGATCCCGCTGGGGTCAAACTCACTGGTTCCAGGCCTCCATCGCCGAGACTCTCCTGGTGCCAGCAAGCGCCCTATCCGAGTCTCTGGGTTCATGGGCGTGTGGGCTCGCTCGTCAAACTCCAATTCGGCCGCCCAACGGGTCAGGAACTGCTATTTCGAGCCGTCATTTGCACATCTGTTACAGAATCGTCGGCCGCCAACGCCGGCGCCACCGTCCTGGTGCGATCCGCACCGTGTTTCGACTATACCGCGGCGGCGTACCTCGATAGGCTCACGATGCTTCATTCAAACGTGCACACGATGTAGTGCAAGAACTCCGCACCGGAAACGTGCAGTGTCTTTTAATTTATTCCCAGAACCACCCGGATGCGACCACAGGTTCGCAGTCTGTAGCCGCCGGCGGTGCATCGCGCGGAGCCTGTCGAAGCATGTGACTTGCGCGTAATGCAGGCTTTGAAACAATTTTCGAATCGTAGACGCTTTGAAGTAGATGTGTTTGGCGACAGGTGAACGACTGACAGGCCAGTCGCAGCCAGTCTTCTCGACGCTCTCTTCTGCGCCTGTGTCCCTGATCACCAAATGAGCTACCCGGGAGGAGGCGTCAGATTTATTTTGCTGCATGCAGCGGCAATCGTGGCTCGCCAACAGTGACAAGAGATAGTGCGAGGTCGCAGGATGGATGGAATATTCAAGGTCGAGGCTTCAAGATCCTCTGAAGCTGCCGACGTCTTGCGCAAGTCGATGGAAAATAGATGCGTGACGCAGTCAAGCTGCCCTGCACATCGAGCTGTGAAAACATTCACTGCGACATCCATAGTCCTGGGTCCAATACACATGAATACCATAATTGCGACGCAGAGCCTTCAACCCAGTCCAAATGTCATCGTCGTACTTGGTCTCCCCCAGTCCAGCCCATAATTCCTTCTCGCACATTCGGGACCACATCGCTGGCCCTTTGAGGCGGTGAATAAGGAAGAGCCTCTTCCACGGCGCAGGGGTTCTCATTGTCATCGATGTCGTATGCTCCATTATCCCATTGTCGGTCCAGTTGTACTGATTGCTTGGATGTAGCCTGTCCGTGAGTTGAGCGTTTATTCGAGCGTCAGCAGGTTCGAGGCAACCGATCTAGAACTGACCGTGCGAAGGGCAGACCCATGAGAAATATCCACGGCACAGTAAGCCCTTGCGGCGAATAAAAGTCCCCCATACCGGCCAGGGGTGCTAGAATGTCGGCATGCATATGGCAATTCCAGTTCACATGTGGCAAGGGCACAATGAGCGCCGATGACGGTTCGACGAGACTGTCCTGCAGAGGTTGTATTGCTGCTGTAGCCGTGTTTAGATCGACAAATTCAGCGCGGTATTCGTCAATTACCCACTACTAGAGCCCTAGAAAATTCCAGAAAAGTCGTGGTTGCGAGAGGAGCCGGACTTTGCTCAGGCAACCGTCTAATTTGAGTTGAGAGGACGTGTGGTGCTGGTGCACTGACCGGCCAGGAAACGCAGCGGGATTGTAAGTAGTCACCACAATCGTATATATTGAAGGGAGATAGAAGAGTGGCGGCGCATCTTTCGAATTGCTCGGCTGTCAAATTTGCGGCCAACGCCATCTTGAGTTTCCGGCACCTCTGCCGCGATGTGCCCCTGAGAAAGCTTCCTATGCAGATGTTGAGCTCTTGAGAGATGTCAATAATTTGAATATATTCGCGAGCCTTGTATTCAAGGAGCGTTTCAACGTTGAAGGTGGGAATTTTGTTCACCAAGAAGCAACATCGCAGGCGTCGAAGTTGCTGTCGAGAAGGTGAAGTCGGGTTAGTCACTAAAGTGCAAAGAATTCGGCAGACCCAAACATCTAGTCAGAATTTCGAGGTCCCTGCAAAACGAATATCAGAGTAGAGAAAAGGCCTTGCTGCCGCAAACGAGGTCCTGCAGCAGGCCCCAAGGCCAGGATGTCGTGGCGTGGTAATCGTTCTAGAATGGACAATCGCAGCTTGACGGACAGGTCTTGCTGCTACAGAGTCCATTCATGCAAAAGAGTGGAGGCGAGATGGCGAGAAGTAGTTGTATGATGCAAGAGTGAAGCCGAATAGAAAAAACCGATGGGGAGGATGCAGCTGCATGAGTGCTACAAACGGAGAGTGGGCGTTGGCGTACCACGTTCTGGCGAGCCCTTTATTCGCCACACTTACCACGGCTACAAAAAGATGCAAGGACGATAAACAAAAAGAACTGGATAGTTGCAAGAAAGTCGAAAGACCCTGGATTGTATTTTGGCCAGACACAAGTGCAAAGTCTTTTCCAGGACCAGGTTCTGTGACATCCAGCAGCCGCTTCGACGTCGCAAGCAAGTGAGCGATCTCGTGCATCTGGCCAAGGAGAAGCTGACACTTGCATCCATACTGTATTTTTATATAAATAGATGAATTTCCTAGCTGGCACGAACGGGGTCCCATGTAGTGTTTGCCAAGCACGAGGACTAACGCGGGCATGCTTGGTGGAAGATCTGGCGAACCTGGCGTAGATGAACCTACAAGTCGATAAAAACACAAGGAAACTAACTATCCTATTCCCGATGACTCGCGGACCTAAATCAACGCCCACGTTTAAATTCGGGCTCATGATCTACGAGTTCAACAGCATGGGCATTTTCGGTAGGATGCCTGGAAGAGGAGCACCGAGGAACGCCAAAATGGTATCCGCAGATTCGCGGGAGATGGTGACCTCTTCAAAAGGTTCCGAATACGCCAATACAGATGCGCCGTTGCACTTGAGGATGATCTTGTCTCCCAAGGTCCCTTTCGCTGACGGAGACGTGGATACGGTCGTCGTCTTTCGCCCTCAGATTTTACTTGATGAACTCATTGCCAGGCAGGTGCTCTGGCGTATCCATTTTTTTAATCTTCTCTGGGGAGCTTCGAGGTTAATGGCCAGACGTATTTTTGAGACATTGACTTCGAAGAACCGCAATAGGAGTGTCTCAGTTGGTGATTATGGATGTCCGGTGCGCTCAACCCCTGCGGGGGAACTGCCGGATACTATTGTACTCGCGATTCTTTGCGTCAATAAAGACATGCCAGGAAGTAATGGGATTATGCACTACGAGACAAGTCGAGGCACATTTGCGCAAGACGCCGTCCATTATACGGGAACCACGACGGGCTGAAAGGCCGACAATGTGGAAAAATGCATTTGGATATTAGCAGTAGACTACGAATTAGATCCCACCCAGACGTCCAAGCTGAAACATCACGCATCATAAGCCTGCGCTTCTTCCATCTGCCGTCGATATCGCAGCCTCTGCTGCTCCGGCGTCGCCATTTTCACGCAATCGTAGCACCCCCATACCGCAAACACAAACCGCCATAGTCTGTTCCTCGCGCGTTAGCCCAGCCCGCCCATCAAGAAAACAAAAAAGACGAGCAACAGCTTACATGACGCCGACCAGGAACCAGTGCGCGGCATTCATGAGCCGCCGCAGCGTAAAGGCCGCGCCGTACTGGGCATTGTCGAGCGCATACCGCACGTCGTAGCTCGCGTCGGTCGTGTCGGGGCTCGTGCCGGTAAAGATGACGAGCACGAGGCCGCCCATGCAAATGGCCATGGCGACCATGTCGTGCAGCATGGCGCGCTGCGGCGACAGCGGCGCGAAGCCCACCGCGCGGTTCGCAATCGACAGCATCTGCCAGCTGTCGTTGAGGAGCGCCATGGCGACCTTTTCAGCAAACAAAACAAGTTAGTCTTTTGACAAAGGCATGTTTCCCATCCGGAGCCTTCTTCTGGCGTCCGGCCGGTTTAGCACGGGGTTCTCCACCCCCGCATTTTGCATCCATCTTGGCGTCGATCCAACCCGTCCATGATGCTATTCCAACGCAGCCAGTGCCGGGAGACGAGATGGATGCGAGAAGAAGAAGAAAAAATAGAAATCGTGCTCACACCGACCATGCCCCCCGCGATGGAACCAATCTTGGCCGGCCATCGATTCGCGACGAAGCCCATGACCACCATGGCCGCAATCGACGTGGCCCACCCCAGCGCCCGCGCCAGCGCCTGGCCCGTCGCCATCGGTGCCGCGTGTGTGCTCATAAAGGACGCATTCCTAGTTCGATCTTGCCCACGATGGAAAAGGGGCACGAGCCCAAGGTTCGTTCGGTTGGTAAAGCGTGTAGATTGATGGAAAGCAGAGATGAGCGGGGGGAAAAGATGGGCGGCCAGCCATTATAAGACAGAGACGCTTCACTGAGCAACGCCTCCCGCCACGTGAACTTCAGCCTACAATGTTTCAAGGACTTTTTGTCTCGCGCCCGCTGGGTGTGGCGTCGACGCTATCCGGGCACAGCGTTTCATCATTGGTGGGATCCGGCGCGGGGGTGGGATGCCGGAGAGTTCTTTATTTAGGTCAGACGATCTTGCCTGTGTCGGTCTGCGGCAAAATGGGCACTGAGATAGGGAAACGCAGAGAGGAGGAGTAAAGTCGGAAGCGGCTCTTGAGCTGCGTGTATCGTCAACCTGCATAGTCCATCTGAAGCCGCCTTTGCTCGGCGCTTAATTAAATTGCGTTTGCGCTACTGCAGCTTTTGATGCATGGAGTGCATCTATCTCATCTTCGGTAGACACGCCGAGGCCGTTTCCATGTACAATGCGGTACTTGCTGTGAACGTATACTGCAAGAAAGTGGCGGGCCTCTTCTCCTCATCCGTTAGTCCCTCCACCTATTTATCGGTTCCTAGTATTCACTTTCCTTCTCGGAGCCACGACGCTTCCATCGTCCTGCGTCTCCACGGCAGCTTTCACGCGCTCAACTCCACTGCGGCCACGAGGCAACTCCGTCGTCCATGCCAAACAGCTCCGATCCGATCAGGTCGGGGTAGAACCCCATGTTGGAGGACAAGAGCGCGGCATCCAAAGCCGACAGGCTATACTGCGTCGTGACACCCGCGGCCGCGTCGGACGCCTGATATTCGGGGCGCAGCTTCTGGAACTGCGAGGCGACCACATCGCTCAGCAGATGCGCCGCATGACACGGCAGACCGATGCAGCGGAGCCAGCGGACGAGTCTCGCCACCAGACCATCGAGGCCATCGACACTGACGCTGTCCATGCGCAGCTGCTCCTCGTACGTGTGGACGAGCCGGCAGAGGGTGAGGGCCGAAAACGTGATGATGTGGTAGATGTGGTCCGTCAGGTGGCGGGTCCGGTCATCCGCCGTGTCCATGGCGAGGTTGATGATGGTGCTGGACAGATCAACCATTTCTCGCATGACGGACGTATCCATGGACGATTGCGGCGAGCGGGCAGACTGGTAGTAAGCCACAAGGTGCGCAAAGTGAAAGCCCATCTGCAGGAACTGCGAACGCGGCTCCTCAAACAAGCTCGCCCATTCCCTCTTCCATTCTTGCAGAGCAGCCTTGGCCGCCTGCACATCCACCGGGCCGGTTTGCGGGCAGCACTCTGTATACATGACCCAGTACAGCTTGACCTCTGCCACCATGCGCGCCTCGTAGTTTCCAAGGCTTCCCGTCCCGGCCGGGTGAGCGCATCGATCGACGTGTTCCTGGCGCAGCAGGGCCTGTCTGCGCGTGCCGACGCAGTACTGCAGGTGCGCCACGCAGAGGTGGTTCCAGAGACAGGCGGCATCCACGTCCTTCTGCTCGGCGTCTTGCCCGCCGCCGCGCCCGGGGAAGCAGGCGAACCCCTGCTGCAGCGCGTAGCCGGTGAGCAGCCAGCCGTCGATGCTCAGCGGCTGCTGGCCGACCGTGGTGGACCACAGGCTGAGGATCAGCACCGCCTGGAAGTGCGCCGCGGGCTGCGCGGCGACGAGCAGCGCGCGCGACACCAGCCGCTGGGCGTCGCGGAAGAGCCGCGGGGCGAGCTCGTCGGCCAGCGCCTGCGTCGTGTGGCGCACGGCGATCAACAGCACGCTGCAGAGCAGGAGCGGCGACTGCCTGACCTGCTCCAGGAGGGTTTCTGTGGGCGTGTGCTCGGAGAAGCGCACCCAGCGGCCGTAGTGCACGCGGAACCTGGCCCGCGTTAGCAAAGGAGGGCGGGGTGGCGGGCGGGATCAGACGGACAGTTGGAGCAGCGAGTGGGCGGTGGCCAGCGTGACGAGCCCAGAGGAAATGACATCGCTGGTGCTGCTAGATATTGAGTCAAATTGTCCTGGGGGCGAAACGCCGGCGTCGGTCGCGGCGTCACGGATCAAAAGGACGGGCGCCGGGTTCGCCTCGGCCGGGGCGCGTTCCTCCGTCCGAGCTTGGACTGCCCTCGTCAGCGTCCCACGGTTCTGAGCTTGTGCATCCAGGCGATCGACTAGAGCCGAGACAGTTTGTTCCAGGCGTTCCAGTCTATGCAGCTAGGTCAATTTGTTGCAACTGCTGTAGGTCGAGGCGTGGGCGGCTCACCTTGAGTCTGTAGATGGCCGGCGGATACCATGCTGTCTGTCTCGGCGGCCGCGCCTCCGCCCGGCAGACGGGGATTGGCAGGAATCTGAGTCGGACACGTCTTCTAGTGAACAGGAGAGAGAGAGGGTGTGGCAGCGGAGACAGGCGTTCCGGATGCCGTCTTTGGCGTAGCATCTGGTCTTGAGCCTTCGACACAAAACACATGCTTTGGAAGCTCTCCCCAACGTTAGTGGTGGCATGGCAGAGGCTATAATTCGAGATGGAACGTGCTTTGCAACTTGCATTGATATGGATATGAATAACCAGCTTGTCGCTCTCGTCTTATCTCACAACTATGTAGATACTGGATCCCCACAAGAATGGCGCAATCTTGACCACGCCACGGCCAGTTAGTGGCGGCGATTTGACTGCACGGTGATAGGCAGAGAGAGATCCAGCAGATATTATACTGTGCGGACAGCGCCCGAGCGAATAAACGGCAGCGATCTTCAATGCCCGCTCGCAGTCACCAACTGAGCTGCCAGCGTGTTGGAGCGTGTGCCTGCACCAACGACCAGTTCAGTATGGTTCATTTTTTTTCGGACATTTGGCCGGCTCACCAAGTGGGATTCCGCAGCTCGACTGAATGCTGGTTACGGCTCAACTTGAATAGGTGGGATAACGGATGTTGGAAATAAACTTCACACTAAATGGGCTGGGTTTCCGCGAGGTGCAGACTAACCCGGGTACCCTTCTATAGTAATACCAAACGAAGATCGACCGACAAGATCAATTTACACGCCTACTTCTGTGTCTCGATCCTGTAAATTTGCTTTTGCCTCGACGCCGGAATCTCCACCATCAAACAGTCGATACAGCAACTTCCAGACAAGAATAACGACAGTGGCGGCAATTGCGCAAGAAGCCGCCACAAGCAAGCCGTGTTTATAACGAGGTGCATCTGACTCTTTGTTAGCGTAGCGCATGCAATGCTCTGCTTGATCATACCCTTTGCGCGAAATAATTGATTTCCAGGAAAATTCGCCAGCTGAATGGACATGACGTACGCGGCCAAGGCAACTGGCCGCTTGTAGTCGTCCATCTTGGCAGTTAGCCAGGCGGCGCTGATGGCCTGGGCACTGCCCATCCCCATTTGCGTCCAAACGACACCTCCTGCGGCGCATATTAGAACAAGGACTTCATCGCAGGCGGAGAGCTTGACCACATACCGTACAACACCCATTTTGCCACGTCGGCAGGTGCTAATGCGAGCCACAAGAGACCGACGGCACCCCAGAGGTACCCGGCCGCGATATGGAACCCGCGCTCTTGAAAGCGGTCGCTGCTCAAGGCGAGCGTGACGGACCACACCAAGGCACAGATGCTGCCCACAGAGTTGAGTCCGTTGGCCTGGAGAGATGTGAAGCCGAGCGATTTGATGATGGAGGGCGCATAGGTGTTCATAGGCGAGATCATGATCATGGAGAGCAGGGCGGCGACGAGGTGGCCATAGAGCCGCCAGTCGCAGAACGTGTCGAGAATGTGCGACGGCAGGACGGGCTTTCCGTAGCGCATGGCTTTGGTCGGGTCGTTGCGTATGACGCGCGTGACGAGGATGGAGGCCTGCCGTGGTGTAAAGACGGACCACGATTTGCCAAACAGGGTCTTGGGGCGTGCTGCGTTATGGGGAAAGTACAAGTACGCGGCGATACCCAAGACGCAAGTAAGAACACCCTCTATGTTCTCGTTAGACTCGATACTGGAATCAGATGCAGAGCTTGACATACCAATCAGAAAAAGCCACTGCCATCCTGCGAGGCCACCTCGTCCACGGAGTGACAGAAGCCCTATAGACAATGGCCCGCCCAACGCGCCAGCAAAGCTATTCGCCGCCCAGAAAATCGCGTAACGAAGCGCCAGCTCCTGGTTCGTGTAGAATTTGGAAATGTACAGCGCAAAGCCCGGGATATAGCCGCCTTCCAGCGCGCCGATGAAGAACCGGCACGCGTACAGGCCAGCCGCGTTCGTCATGAACACCTGCGCCCACGTGACGCTGCCCCAGAGGAACATGGTAATGGGCAGGAAGCGCTCCGGGCCAATGGCCTTGCTGACCATGTTGAACGGGAGCTCGGTGATGACGAAGCCGACGGTGAAGAGCGTCTGTGCGAGGTTGACTTCGGTGTTGCCGACGCGGATGTCGGCGCGGAGGCTGTCCGTGAGGGCATTGCCAATGTTGCTGCGGTCAAACTGAAGGAAGCAGAAGCAGAGCACGATGGGAGGGAGGATGAAGAAGTCGACTTTGCGCAGGGCGCTGCGGGCTTCGTCGGCGGAGAACTGGAGATGGGCATCGTAGCCGGGAACGTCAATGGTCCTGTCCGCGAAAGTCGCCTCCTTGTGCTCGTCGACAACAGAGCGCGCGAGCGACCCTTTCTCTGATATGGTTGTCATGGCTTGTCAACAGCTTATTTCGACACTTGACAACACATCAACGTAAGTCGTAACGATGAGAGGCTTTTTGCTTGACTTCCACCAGTACCCTCCAACGGGTGGCAGTCTCATTTTTATACATTTTTGAGTGACAAAGTGTTCAATAGTATCATGAAACGGCAGCTCACAAGCCTTTGTGAGGGTTAAGATAACATGAAAGCCCAAATGACGTGCTTATCAGCTCTGTCTGCGATGGCACCTGTTGGCGGTGGGCCTCGAGCGCCTCCAATTCGAAGCCGCCGGCATGCCGCCGGCTCGCCTACGGGATGCCGACGGCTGGCGCTCGTGGCAGCATGATGAAATACTTATTATATCAATTCGCCATCGTTGCAATCCTGGCAATTGATTGCTCAATTATTTCGGCAAGTGTCTTTCATCTTGCATCTTTTTTTGCTTGCCATCATGGAACAAAACACACTCAAGAGACGGGGCGTAGGCCTCACTGGGGTGGACAAGCAG
Organism: Cordyceps militaris CM01; assembly: GCF_000225605.1. Lineage (NCBI taxonomy): Eukaryota > Fungi > Ascomycota > Sordariomycetes > Hypocreales > Cordycipitaceae > Cordyceps > Cordyceps militaris. The sequence goes on along the minus strand of NW_006271974.1, from coordinate 2,629,632 downwards.
CGTTCTTATGGCGGCTTCACCCTCTTCTGTCCTCTGACCAGTGCTACGGCCCATCTCATTGACATTAACGGTGACGAGGTCCATTCATGGACGCTCCCCGGCCGCGTTGGTCGGCACGCCCGCATCCTGCCCAATGGAAACCTGGCCGTCAACACGCTCCGACCTCCGACCAAAGAAACAACGGCGGACGGCGGACCGTTTCCCTTTCCTTTTTTCAACAAGTACGGTGGCGGCATCATGTCCGAGCTGGACCCGGCCGGTAACGTGGTGCGGCAGTTCAGCGATCCGCTTGGCCACCACGACCAGTACCACTGCGGCGACGGCGGGATTCTGTACACGGCCCTGGAAGCCCTATCGAAGGAGGAGTCGGCCAAGGTCGTCGGAGGTGTTCCTGATAGCGAAATTGACGGCATCACGTACGCGGATACGATTAGGGAAGTCGACCAGGCTGGGAACCTGACGTGGGAGTGGAAGGTGTCTGAGCGACTGCCGAGGGCGGAATACCCGCTGCAGGCGCACTACACGCGCGAGCACTATCCGCTGATCAACTCGGTGTTACCGCTGCGCGACGGCAACATTCTCGCGTCGCTGCGGTCCGTCTCGGCCGTCATCATCATCGAGCGGTCCACGGGCAACATCCTGTGGCGCATCGGCCCCGAGATCCTCGCGCAGCAGCACAACGCGACAGAGCTAGACAATGGAAACATTCTCATCTTCGACAATGGCGCTTTTCGCAACGGCGAGTCCGTCACATACACGCGTGCTATCGAAGTAGACCGCGCGACCAAGTCGATTGTCTGGGAATACCGCGACCGCTCGCAAATGGTGAATTTCTTTACGCCATTCATGGGGAGCGCGCAGCGGCTGGCGAATGGGAACACGCTGCTGTGCGAGAGCGCGTTCGGGAGGCTATTCGAGGTGACGGTGGATGGGTATGTTTGCTGGGAGTATGTTAATCCGCACTTTGCGGCGTACCCGGATGGAGTGACTGCGGGGATATTTCCGGGGGAGTCGAATGCAGTCTTTCGTGCATATCGGTACTCCCTAGAGGAGATTCCATGGCTGAAGCAAAAGTTGAGCGGATCAAACGCGTCAAGTCCGAGATGCGTGGTAATGTAGCCACTTTGCCAACGGACTTGATATGTACGAGCCAGTCATTCGAATAGAGGAATGGAGTGAAACCTTTAAAATGTGTGCTCGGAAATACTATTGTCCTGATGAAATATGGAACGATAGATCAAGAAAAATGTTGAAGCTGTCTCTTTGACACGACATGGATGTGAGTTTGTTGCTCCCAAGAATTAGGTGCCTAATTTGGCCTAGTCAGATCTTGCCTCGGCCTCGATTGAAATTGTGTCACGTGGCGAGATACCGCGGCGGCGATGGTGCGCTTGAAATATGCTCTAGATGGGTGGAAGTAATGAAAGAACAAGTCAAAAAAGTATGATTGTATAAGAAATAAAGGCAAGTTTTTATCAAATCGCACGTCGATATACTTCTTTTGTTAGTGTGAGCCGGGACGCGAAGGATAACGTGTAGGCAGTAGCACTAGTGCCTTGGCAACGAAGAACAAAACGCGGATAGTACGTGGTAATAATAGTTCACAAACATGTATATAGTTTTTAGTTTATTATTTTCATCCTTGTTTCTTGCTTAGCAGACTTGTTTTGTTACATCATTCTGGGCGGCCGTTGCCACTTGTAGGCCAGATGCAGTGGTGATCTTCAGTGGCTACAGTGCTAACCACGCGCTGTACGTATACCTGGGTAGGTGGTGCCTAGTGGTTGCATGGCTGCCAGGTACATGTGAGCAAATCCGCACGTAATCGCAGTACATGGGTGCTCCCGAGCACATGTCGGCTCTGTCTGTAGGTGGCCTCCACATGACGCAAGACGACATCGCATGTGAGCAAACGACGACGACCAAACGGCTTTGAAAAAGTTTCAACTTGCGAAAAGCATTGCTCAAAAATTGTTCAAATTGTTCAAATCCCTCAACAGCACTGCCTGCCTCCATCGCTGCACCCCAGACAACGACAGCTTCAGCCTCGGTGCCAGCTTTCGTGCAGCAGGCTGCAGCGGCTTGCAGCAGTTTGCGCCCCTGCATCTCATTTAGCCTGTGACAGAGCTCAAGGCACCTGCAACGCGACCCACCACGCCAAACCTCTGGCCTCGAACTCTCTCGCCAACCTGTCTTTTTCCAAGCTATACGTTCGTTCGCCTGGAGCGATCTGTTCATTCACGCTCTGCCAGGCCTGCGCCCGATTCACTCGTGCATCGAACTTCGCGGACCGTTACCCGTACGCCAGAAATTCTGCGCCATGGGCCAAGTTCCGAACGGCTCTGTGCCGCCTAGCGCAAAAGGAAACGGGAGTCGGAAAATCACAACCAAGCCGGGCTTCATCCCTTGGTCGATAAGCTTGACAGCACGGTAAGCAACTTCTACCGACACGGTATTGCAGCGCCAGATGCTGCTCTGCCAGGACTATCGCTAATTCGTCGATCCAGCCTCGCCACATGGGCCGCCATCCTCACCATTCTCTTCCGATGCCCGCCCACGCTCCAAGAATGCGACGAGACGTCCCCCTTTGTCTGCCAGCACTACTTTCGAGTCAAGAATGCCGTCGCGCCCCATGTACAGCCTTATTATGACCAGTATGCCGCGCCCTACGTCGTAATTGCGCAGCCCTACTACGACACGGTCAAGACCAACGTGATTGCGCCCGTCCGACACTATGCCGTCCACTATGGCGAGCCGTGGGCCGTCAAAGGCCGCGACTACGCCTTGGCCCAGTGGGAGGTCAATGGACAGCCGCGCATCGCCCAGCTGCAGGTCGTGACGCAGGAGCAGTACGAAAGGCTGCTCGCGCCTCACGTTTCCAAGGCTGTCGCGCTGACTGAACCCTACTACACTGTCGCCAAGGCGCAGTCCCTCTACGCCGTTAATAGCATCGTCTACCCTGCGTACGAATTCTCCAAGCCATACGCTATCCAGGGCTACGAGACTTCGCACAAATTCGCCTTCAGCACGGTGCTACCGACAGCCCAGTGGACATGGACAAACACCAACGCCTTCCTCGATCGCACAGTTTGGCCTCAGCTCCGCGTCGTCTACATCGAGAACGTGGAGCCGCAGCTTATGCGCATTGGTGAACGTCTGGGACGTTACAAGTCGCACACAAAAAGCAAAGCTCTGCACGAATCGTCCAGTACCTCGTCCTCTGCCTTCACGTACGTTTTGACCATGGTATCTACTGTGTCTACTGTGCCCCAGTATTCTAACCAGAAATAGCAGCTCAACCACCGGATCCGCCACTCAGTCATCGTATGTGAGCAAGCCTACTTCCCAGAATACTACGCCAGAGGCTGCCAGCAACGACCGAAGCGATGAGCCTGTACAGCCCGAGTCGCAAGTCGAATACGGATCTAGCCGTAGTCCCGTCGAGGCCCCGGAGCCTGAGGAGAACGAAACTGATCCACAGCGAAAAGTACGCGAAATGGTTGCCCAGGATTTGGAGTCGTGGCAGGAAAAGTTTGCCGCCCAAGCCGAACAGGGCGCCGCTGAAATCGAAGACAGCGTAGACGAAATTTCTCGTCACATGATTGACAACGAGGCCAGCGTTGGATTGTCGCTTATTCAACAGCTAGAGGATGCAATCACAACGGAACTCACAAATATCAAGGACAAGATCAACGCCTTGGTCTCACAGCATCTCGAAGGAGCTGAAATCGACATCAATGAGGAGACCATCCAAGTCGTTAGAACGGCTGGCTTCGTCATCAAATCCAGGGCCCAGGCTATCCGTAGCTGGCGTGAACAGTACGACGAGGACCTGCAGAGCACTGTTCTAGCTGCATCAGACGTTCACTTTGCCATTCTCGACGAGACCCGCAGCCTGGCCTTGCAGCAAATTGGTATGAAGTGGGCGTGGACGGATGGTGTCACCTACAAGGACTGGGCTAAGTACCATGAGCTCAAGAGCACTCTGAGAGACTGGACAGAGGAGCTTAAGCAGCTGATTGTCACCCACCCGACCCTGCTCGAGGCTCAGGATACTGTCGTGCGGATTGAGGATCGCGGCATGGAGATTGCTGCCGCCGCCGCCAAGGAGCTGGGCAGCCTTAAAGAGGTTGTCCAGTGGAAGGTGGCCGCCGAGGATGTCACGGACGAGTTTGATGCCGACCGTCTCAAGGCTATCGTGGACGACAGGGCTCGATTGGCCGAAGAAGAAAGGCTCAAGGCTGAGGAGGAGGCCAGACTGCAAGCTGAAGAGGAAGCTCGCATCAAGGCGGAAGAGGATGCCAGAGTCGCCGAAGAAGCCGCGAAGGCAGCCGAGCAGGACACCGATTTGGATGAGGACGAGGATGAGCGAATCCAGTCCGTCAAAGAGTCGATTGAGTCCAAGCCTCTTGTCAGCGTAGACGTTGATGCGGAGCAAACCGAAGAAGATGAGCGCATACGCTCCGTCAAGGAAGCGTTGACATCCCAGCCTCTTGTAAGTGAGAGCGCTGTGCCCGATGCCGCTGCCGACGAGACCGATGACGCTACTTCGAGCGCGACCGCTACGGAAGAGGCAACGCCGGCTGCCACTCCTGGAGAGACTCCGGCAGACGCCGACGAGAATGACGAGGAGAAGCCCGCTGTCCCCGAGGCGCAAGCCAACATCAAGATCCCGGCGCAAGAGATCAAGGGCAGCAACCGTAAACACGGCTTGCCCGTGCAACCTCCTGGCGCCAACGCCGTCGACCGATAAGGGCAATTATGAAGCCGGCAGCAACGAATTTCCTCTACTCGTGTTTTCAGTTTACCTGTCTGTACTATGGTTATTCTTTTCTTTTCATGTTTTTCCTGGTACTTTTTTCTTTTTTTGCAAATTGGTGCAACAACGTGCAAAGTCAACATAGCGTTTTGAATGGGAGGACAAGACACGAATGCGCACAAAACAGAGACTAGCGATGTATATCTGAGTTTTGGCAAACCAGAAATGATGGGTAGAAGGTTAGTAACAATGATGAATAAAACTCACATACCCCAGTTGCCAGTCCACCGCTGCTGTGTACGTCCCGCGCCTTCGCAGACTGGTTGCAGCTGATCTTTGACCGAGACTGTCGAGGACAAAGCACAATACCTGTTGCGGGAGCTAGCCGAGGTTGCTGCGGGCACCGATTCAAAGAATAAAGGTCGAGCCAAGAAATTGAACTGCTTATTCGTGAGGCGGACAGTGATCGAGGGTTTGGTGCAGAGGCATAAGCAGAACCAATGGGCTCGTAATAATCTCGTTGAGCATGTATCTTGCTACATCCCACGGTATGATTTCACGAAAGGTCGAATTTGCTCTGCTAGTAGAGGTCCGGTTAGAATACGAATGTAACGTGTTGGTGCTTGCGCAATTGACTGTCTGTCCCGCCAAACGTCATCTCCCCACCAAGCTCGGAGCTCAACCCCCAACAGGGACGCGGACACAAAGAAGCGGGAACCCCCAACGCCGGAGCAAACGCCAAGAATCCCGTCTTCATTGTTCTGTCGAGAAGAAGGAAATGATCGCCAATCTGTAGAGGGGATGGCACGCTAGGACCCTGTAGCACGATCAAAGGTGTGTGTGTGCCTGATCCGACTCGTATTACCAGCCGACAGCCTGACACCCGTGAGTGGCGCGATGGTGTCAGAACTGCGACATGGATTGATTATGCCAGTATAAACGAACAAGTAAATTACCTTCATAGCACCGACCAACAGCATTGTGTAGGCTTTGTAAATCACAATCAGGTTCACGACATCTCCTTCAAGAATCAGCATTAGGTAGACTTTACGAAGCAAAATCAGGTTCACGAGGTTTTAGTAACGCCACGAGCGTCTCCTGAAATATATTGCGCCCGCGTCTGCAACAATGGACAAAGGTCGATTACAAAGTCCATCCCGATACGAGCCCCAGACTTTGGTTTGCAGGTCCACTCACCCCGCCGTCAGATACAAAGGTTAAAGACAAGATGCGGGCTGATGAACGTCATGGACGGCTTGATAGCAAACAAGCGAAAGAGGTATAAAGCACAGACAAGTCGCAACTGAGAAGAAGAATAAGCCGCTCTAAAGTGTTGACCGAGTCACCGCAATCTTGTCGCCTTTCCATTGTTCGTCTCGCCCCGTTTCAGCACACACGTTTTGGCCACACTAACACTTTTGTTTTCGCAGTCGCAAAAACAAAAAAACGCAACAACCCAAGATGAAGCTCACCTTTCTCTCCGCTGCCGTCGCAAGCCTGCTGCTTGCCGGGCCCATCGCGGCCGAGCAGCCCATCGCGGCCGAGGAGCCCCTCGCACACCCGGCCGACCTCGACTCGGGCATCTCGTACGTCGGATCCCCGGCCAGCCAGGCCTTGAACACGCTGTCGGCGCGGGGCTGCATCGCAATTGATGATTGCCCGGACAGCCGGTTCGGCGTCGACGTTGCGGCCCAATGGACGATCGCGAAACACTGGAGGACGTTTCTCCGGTGGAGCGGCCAGTGCGGGTGCAGCATCTTTGAAATCTCTGACGGCGGCTGCAAGACCTTTTCGATTTGCTCGGGCACGCACTCCGTCTGCTTCGACTGGAAGCGCGGCCGCGGCCACTGGTGGGACCCCTCGGGCCACAAGACGTGCTACTCGCTCGACGCGGCTTATTACTGTAATACCGACAAATGGCAGGTTTGGCCCACGGCTGAGATTGAATGCACGTGGTAGGACCTGGGCAGAGGGGGGGGCATGGGCGATGGACGGCCTGATGAAATGTGAATGTAGTACAGTGATGATGCTCGTCTAGTAGTATGAATCGGTACTATGTAGCTTAGTCTCAGTTAAGCATGCTTTCTTTGCTCATTTGGTGTTGTTGGTTTGTGCTTGGGTACCTTGTCCAGCTCCTCTTGGTATTACTATGCAACACTCCTGTCACAACATATGGCAGTGCTTTCCTACGTAACGTAGCTTTACAGCTCTTTCATAGCATCAAATCACTGCTTTTCGCTGCGACCTATAACACGCCGCGCGTCATGAGGTGAGCAAGTCCCAAAACACAGCCCATCCTGTTATGAACCAGCTGTGGCCCTGACTGGGCTGAATCGAGCTGAGCCTGCCGGCCGCCACAACTCTGGATTTTCCTGTTGCATTATAGCTTATATGATCTGAGGGATGGCCGCATAATTGTGGATAGGCTTCATCTCGCTGTGCTCCGAAGGCTCCGCTCAACAGTGTCACGAGTCGCTCGTCCCAACGAACAAAGTTGGACATTGGGGTCCATCAATGTATTGGGACAGGGGTTGGTTTGAATCAGGCCATTACGATGAAACTCAATGCCGGAACTCTCGATATCATGCATCCTACAGCTTCCCTTTTAAGGCATACTAGCATGCTTAACATGAAGCGTAATCACGACGCCAATCGACAAACTACGCAGCTAGCCTCGGTTGATCTCTTACAAAACATCTTCAGCACCCCGTCTCTTTTCCAGTTTCTCTCCATCTAGGTGCGGGAAACGCGCGTATCATGTTGCAACGAGGCGCAGGGAAGGAACATCCACTCCTGATACACGGTGGAGTCGTTCTGCTATAGGAGTCTGTGAGAGAAGATGACCATGGCATATTATTACCGCGTGGTCGAAAGTATTAATAATGAATGGATCAAATTAGACAAGGCGAAAAGCTGCGCATCAATGACTCGCAGGGCAATACACACAGGGGCGTAATAGCAAAAAGGCGGAAGCTTGATCCGAACAAGAAAGAGATATAAAGTAGCCGGCCGGCGGCGCCCAAACTAACATCCAGATCGACCCAAGCCCGAACAAGGTGATCATTCATTCAAGTCCGACCTTTTTCGACTCACTCACGCTCTTTTAATTCACTACTACCTCCCACCCGCCGCAAAGATGAAGGTATCCATCATGCTCGCTGCGAGCGCCAGCCTCGCCGGCGCCACGCCGCTCCGCGCCCGCCAGAGCCCGTCCCTGCGGCCGTTTCTGCAGCCGGATGCCAGCTCCTCGCTGCAGAACTGCGGCAACGCGCTGTTCCTCGGCAACACGGATGACAAGTCGGAAGCCTGCGTCGGCACGCTCGAGTACTGCCAAAAGGGCTTCTACTCGCAGTTTGGCGAGCGCTTCGGCAGCGCGGCCGAGTGCGTGGCCGCGCGCGAGCCGGCGCCGCGCAAGCCCTTCCGGGAGCCCGACTTCAGCATCCGCAGCTGCGGCAACCCGCTGTCTGGCGCCAACACGCTGGACCAGTCGGAGGCGTGCGTCGGCACCCTCAGCTACTGCCAAAAGGGGTTCTACGCCGAGTTTGGCGAGACCTTTGCGAGCGGCGAGGCGTGCATGGACTCGCGCGAGGACCCGGGGCTCAAGCCGTTCAAGCAGCCCAACTTTAACTCGCTGGCTAGCTGCGGGAATCCGCTGTTTCTCGGCAACACGGAGGGCCAGTCAGAGGCGTGCGTCGGCACGGTGATATACTGCCGCAAGGGACTTTGGGCAAAGTACAAGGAAGAGACGTTTGGCAGCGAGGATGAGTGTCTCCGGTCGAGGAACCCCGCGCCCGGCGCTCCCAAGCACTCTCCGGTTTCGTCGAAGCCTGCGCCTGAGCCAACACCTGAGCCCAAGCCGGAGCCTACATCCAAGTCGGTGTCTGAGTCTGTCGCTGAACCTACATTGAAGCCAACACCCGAGCCTGTCCGCGAGACTACCTCGAAGACCACGTCTGTTTCCGTCTCCGAGGTGCCTTCGAAGCCGACTTCTCAGAGTGTTTCCGAGACTGCGTCCAAGCCGACATCAAAGACTGTTTCCGAGACTACCTCGAAGGCCACATCTGTTTCCGTCTCCGAGGTGCCTTCGAAGCCGACTTCTCAAACTGTTTCCGAGACTACGTCCAAGCCGACATCAAAGACTGTGTCCGTGTCGGTCTCCGAGGTGACTTCAAAGCCAACCGCTCAGACTGTATCTGAGATTGTGTCCAAGACGTCCTCTGCGTCCACCCCGAAGCTCTCCACGCCCTCGTCCGCGCCCACGCCATCGGCCAAGCCCGAGTCCACATCGACGCTTACTTCACAGCTCTCGTCGGAGCCTACTCCCGAGGCAACACCTGAGCCGGCGCCTGTCCAAGCTTGCATTCCCCCCAAGGCCCCGGCCGTGGATGAGGACCGATGGGTTTGGTCTTGATGCGCACCATCTGCCACTGAGAAGACATGAAAAGTGATGGAATGCCAGGGATAAGCGTCAAGAAATACATGCCCGTATCCGTATATAGCTTCTATACATAAGACGAATTATTACCATTTTGCCACATTATGAATTTTATCCTCTGGATTCGGGTTGTCCGAGAGCAAGGCTGCACAAGAAAACCATGTTTCCTGTAGCTTGCACCTACCCTACACAGGTACTGTACTCCACAGCGCGCACCGGCGGATTTCAGCGGATGTTGGTTTCGGTCATCCCCTGGACTGGTACCTGGGTGAACTGGCGGGCATTGGCCTCGCCATCTGCAAACACCATCGCCCTCTACAAACTTGCAAACAAACACCATCGCCATCATCGTCACCCTCACAGCCTTGCACTTCATCACACATCATCACCTGCCATTCATTCGCCCTCCATTCCAACATGCAGCATCAGATGCAACCGCCACACAACATCACTTCCGTCCCCCCACCACGTTGCGTCCGTGGCGTCCTGTCTCCGTCTCCCTCATCCGCCTATCAAGTCGTTCGTCCATGACCTACATACCTCGTCGACCGTGTTGGGCACCAGAGTTCGGCAAGATGATGATGTATTCCCTAGGCTAAGTGGGTGGCTTATACCCTAAGTAGTGCTTATATGTGCACATACACATGACAATATACCTTATCGCCTATAGCAGCGACCTTACTATTAAATAATACTAAATAATCTTACCCTATATATAGATAGAAACTAATTACACTCTACTATATATAAAGAGGTTAATAATAATTCCTCCTAAGTAAAGCTAAATTATAAGCATTTATATATATATATAGAAAATAAAAATTAAAAAAAATAAATTAATTAATACTTAATCCTCCTCTATATCTATATTATTTATATTATCCTTCTATACTAGCTATATAGCCTCCTATACTAGTATTAGTACCTCTATATTTAACTTATCTATATTACTCTTATATACTAGTACTAATAACTCTATACTTAGACCTTTATCTAGTTTAAATATATACTACCTTTAGTCTAGAAATAGCCTATTATTCTAGACTAGCCTAACTAGCTTAACTAGCTTAACTAGCTTTAGTAACTTCTATCTAGCTTTTAGCTTTATTATCTTAGTTACTACCTTAATAGCTACTACTATCTTAGCTATAGGTAGTTCTATACTTACTATATCTACTTTCTTTATTATTATATATTATATAAAGTTATAGTTAAATTCTAGTTTAAGTATTAGTTATTATATAAATATATACTCTACCTATTAGTATATATAGCTCTCTAAGCCCTTTATTATAGGGATATCTAGGGTATAGTTTACTATACTAGGGTAGTAGAATATACTAAAGGCTATATAGGTTTATTCTATAGATTATATACTAATACTATTAACTATTTTCTTTTATATTATTTTATATATAACCTCTAGTATAATAGTAGTAGTTAAATAGTTTATATACTATATATTAAGAAGCTTATATCTAAGTATAGAGATAGCTTTAAGTAGGTATTTACTAGCCTTTTATATCTCTATTAGTATATTAATATATTACTATATAGATAAAACCTCCTATTATATAATAGCTATACTTATCTTTATTATTTAGTATATAAAATTAATACTATATAGGACTATATTAGGCTTATCTATAGAGGTATAAGCTATAACTCTATTAACCTAGTTATTTATAGCTTTTACTATCTTTTAACCTAGCTAGGGTCTTTAAAGCTAGTCCTATACTATATTAGCTAAGCTTCTTATAATAACTATTAGGTCCCCTATATAGCCTTTTAGTAATTTAGTATTACTTTCTAAATATACTACCTTTATAAAGATAAGTAGTAGTACTACTAACTACCTAGTATCTTAGTATAGCTTTACTAGGGTAATACTTATTCTAGTAACTAAGTCTTTTAAGTAGGTAAGTTCCTAGTATATTATATTATTATCCTTCTCTAAGGCGTTTATAAGTCCTTATATTTTAACTATATATACTTATAATATATTAGCTATATTAGTCCTATTTATTATATATAAGTTACTTTAAACTATATTATATATATCCTCCTATAAGCTATATAAGTACTTATATTCTATTTTAACTAATATAATATTATACCTTATTACTCTCTATAATACTATTAGTCTAATATTAATATAGCTATTTAATTATATAATAGAGGGTAGTAGCCTAGCTACTAGCTAAGGAGGTATTTACTATAGCTATATATAAGTAAGGTAGCTAATATTACCTAGGTTTTCTTTTTTACTACTATATATAATTACTAACTTAACTTATTTAATATCTTTAATAATCTTTAGCCCTTACTACTTTATATTAGTTAACTCTACCTTCTATACTTTATTATTCTATTATCTCCTTTTCTTACTATAAAGCACTATAAGCTTTACTATTAATTTAGCTATATAATCCTTTACCTATTCTTTTATCTTTAATACTATATTAAACTTAGTTATATAAGGCTTAACTCCTATAAGTATTCTCTTAAGATTCTTATCCTCTAGATATTATTTTATAATATAAGCTTTATCTATACTATAAACTATTATAGTAACTACTATCTATATAAGTATCTTTAGCTTTAATATATTATACTTAGTTATTAGTAAATTACTAGTATTTTTATAGCTAAGGGTATATAGCTACTATATACCTAATATATACTACTTAAGGTATACTACTATAAGTAGGATATTCTAATTTAAGTATAATACCTACTATATAATAAAAGCTCTTAGTAATAGCTAGAATTTAGTATTTAGTAGGTTAGGTAGCTTTACTAGCTTACTTACTATATTATATAGAGCTTTTAAATTAACTTTATTATATTATATAGGTATAGGATTTATAATATCCTTTAATATCTATATATAGTAAAGCTTTATAAGCTTAAGGTTTATTAGTAGGGGCTTACTTAGTATAGTTAGTATAGTTAATAGATAAGAGGCTAATATATAAAAGCCTTCTTCTTTTATTAAGTTATTAAGTAAATCCTAATATTTTATCTTCTTATACTTATAGGCCTTATATAATACTACTTTTACTAATAAGCTTATTATATTATATTTTACTAATAAGCTTACCTTATTATATATATAAATAAGAAATAAAAATTAAAAGATAGAAAGAAATAGCTATCTACTAAGAAAAGTAATAATATTAATACTAAGAAATAAAGGAAGTAATAAGTAAGTTAGGGGGGGGGGGGAAGAGGTTTTATAAACACTATATTACTAGGTAGTCTAATAATAAATAGCGCTTATTTAATATCTAATCTTCTAATACTATTACTATATATTTACCTAGCTCTCTAGTAAATAACTACTTATTATAACTTTTATCTAGATTATAATATTATACTTAGAAAAATTATATACTATCCTTATACTTCTTATTTATTATCTAGATAATTTTATAGTCCTTTATATAAAGCTATAATAGCTTAAGTATTATAGTATACTTATATAGTTCTCTAGTCTATAGAGTTATATAACTAGCCTTTTTAATAGCTATCTATATATTTACTAGTAGCCTATTAGATTCTACTAGTAACCTATATACTAGTTCTAAGTAGTTAACTAAAATTACTAGCTAGATATATAATATAGTAGGTAGTACTAGTTAGTATATAGTATAGCTAATATACTCTATAATATAATAGGGTCCTATAAATTACTTCCTAAATTTACACCCTAGGTTATTAGCTATAGTATATCCTTTATATAATTTAAGATATACTATATTACTAACTATAAAAAAGTAAGTTATATACTACTAGTTATAGTAATTCTTTATTATTACTATAGTAATAGTAAAGGCATTATATACTAAGACTCTAGCTACCTTATAGTTTAGTTTTACTAGTATACTACTAATTAAGTAGTTTAATATATCTATAGGGTTAAATCCCTTAATAACTTTATATAGTAAGTACCTTATTAATATATTATATACTATTAATTTAAAAGATTAACTATAGTATAATTAATTCCTATTATACTAGTTTCTCTAAGCTAGTAATATAGACTTAGATAGCTAAGGATATTATCTAGATTACTTATTCTATCTAGCTATCTATCTATAGGTAGTATACTATAGTATATATAAGCTTTATATATATCTACTTCTATATATACTATTATAATACTACTATAAACTTTAGGTCCCTATCTAAGAGTATAATCTTAAGAATACCCTAGCCTTTATTAAATAGTATATTAAGTAGGATTTATACTACCTCTACTATATTAGATATATCCTTTAGAGGGGCTACTAATACTAACTTACTAAATTTATAAACTACTACTAGTATTACTATATACCCTTATTCTAAAAGTAGTAGTATTAGTATAAAGTTAATTAAGATATAGTAGTATAGTATAGGCGCTAGTAATAGTAGCTATAGGTTCCTATATAGTATATATACTTACTTATAGTATTCCTAGCACTTAGTATAATACTATAGGAACTCTTAAAAATACTTACTACCTTTATATATATAGTATTACCTTAGTACTAGTTTAAGCTTATTATATACTATATAATTACTAGTATAGATAGCCTTAAAAATATCTTATTCTATAGTATATAGGATATATAGCTTATCTAGGTAATCTATAACTACTTTCTATAGAAGCCTATTCTTAATCTTAAATAGGAACTTAGCTTTATTATTAGTAGCTAACTTATTATTATATATAATAGTATCCTATATATATATCTAGACTAGGTCCTCTTAGTATCTATAATATAGCTACTCTTTAAATTCTAGGCTTATACTAATAAGGCTTATATATAGTATAGGTACTATTATAAGCTATACCTCTAGGAAGTTCTTATTTATATAGTATACTACCTAGGGGCTATTAAGCTATAGCTTAGTATAATTATTAGGTATATTATCTAATAGGCTAGTCTACTTTAAGTCTATATAAGGGGGCTATATAGATAGCCTACTTAATATATCTAGGATAATATAGTCTATACCCTTATAATATATAACTCTTATATCTATATTATTAGTATACTCTATAGCCTATATAATTTTCTTATTAATAACTTATCTACTTATTATATTAATAATATTAAGTTACTTATCTAGTTAAATAATAAAGTAGTAGTTAGTAAAGTATATTACTAGTAGCTTATTTATTATATTAATTATATATTAAAGCTTTCTTAACACCTAGATATAGCTATATACTTCTATCTCTATAGCCTAGTACCTCTTTTCCTTATTTAATAATATATAAGAAAAAAATATAACTAGTTTAATTATTATATATAGTAAGTAGCTTACTACTTTTCTATCCTTAGTAATACTAGCTAGGGCTATCTCTTATATATAGTATACTATAACTTTAATACTAGTCTTTACTATATTAATATTAAAAAATAACTACCTATATATAGTAAAGTATACTAAGGTATAGTACTATATAAAAGCTATCTTTAGTTACTTAAAACTATATAACTCTATTTATATTAGAAGGGATAGTATATTCTAACTAGCCTAGTCCTTATAAGCCTACTATTAGGCTTAGGCCTATTATATATAATATACCTTACCTAATAGTATAGTTACTATCTTTTATACTCTTATAGCTTACTATAGCTAGGTCTTATATTCCTATAATAGTTCTATAATTATAGTATAGTATAGTATATTATACCTTAGAGCTTTAGTAAAGCCTAAAAGTATCTCTAATTCCTTTAGTATTATAAGAAATTTAAGCTTATACACTATAGCTAGTTTATTATCTATTATACTAAGGCTAAGGCTATTAACTATTTATCTAAGTATAATAACTAATATATATATAATATAGGATTTCTATAATCTAATTAATATATTACTATATAGTAAGACCTAAAAAACTTCCTAAATATAATATAAGTATTCCTTAAAGCTAATAGACCCTATAAAGATATCGTTATAGTATAGTAAGCCCTTAGTTTATCTTAGAATCTTATCTATATACTACTATATATAGGTATTACTATTCTTATAGCCTATAATAAGCACCTAGAATATATATTAGCCTCTATATATAATAATTATAAATACCTATATTAAATCTAGATATAGTTACTATTAATAGTAAAATACTATAGTGTTAATAATAGTAATATACTTAGTATAGGCTAATTTACTTATAATAGTATTTTATTATTATATAGGGTATATATTACTTAAGGCCTATTTATTTAAAGGCCTTATATCTACTACTATATAACCTTTCCTCTTATTACCTTATCCTTACTAAATAATAAAGATAGGGAATATAAATAGTACCTATATATATATATATTCTAGCTTACCTTTAGTAATAAGATTATTAACTATTATCTAGATAATCTTCTATTCCTTAAGACCCTATAGGTATACCTTATAGTAATATAAAAACATCTCTTCCTAGCCTAGCTTTAGGCATATATATATATATTCCTCTAGGGGTATTATAGTAAAGCTTTTATTCTTAAAGAATACTATATAGTTTATAACTAGCCTATATAAAGCTATATTTTACTATTATAAGCTATTATAATAGATATTAATACTAGTAGGATATATAATTATATCTATCTTAAAGGCTTCTAGTACTATAATAAACTTACTATTTTCTATTTTACTAACTACTACTAGCTTTATTACTAAGTTAGCTTACTATAGTTTAATAGTATATACCTAGGCCTTTAAGTATAGGGGGTATAGCTACCTAAGCCTTATATATTTATATAGCTTTATATACTTTAGTAAGTTATTATATACTAGTATATAGTATATATCTTACTATATTATAATAAAGAAAGCTATAATATTAAGTATTATTTAAGGTTTATATATATACTATACTTATTTAGCGCCTTTAGTAGCGCTATATTAGACTAGTACTAATATAGTCTCTCCTAGTATTAAGATAATATATAAGTTAGCTTTAACTACTACTATACTATATTATACTTAAGCCTATATACTTATTAGTATACTTATATATTAGTAGCTATATAAGATTACTTTTTACTATATAATTAATATATCTATTTATAGTAGCCTTAATATATCTATACTAAGTAGTATATTAGCTCTTAGCTTAGGTACTATAGTTATATTAATTATTTAATATACTATAGCTAGTATACTATCCTACTATATACTAGGAAGATATAGTAGAAAGTATATATACTTTATTACTATATACTAGGCTTACCTTATACTATATAGTTATACTAGCTATACCTTTATAAATAAGGTTAAGTTAGGATAGTTCTTAGCTAGCTATCTCTTATCTACTAATATAGTGCTAGAGCTAGTATTAGTATATATATTATAGAGTATACCTAGTATATTTAGGTCTAGGCAGACCTAGAAGTATAGGTATAACTAGCTAGAACCTTATAGTACTTAAGTTATTAGGCTATATATAACTATTACTTAAATAATCTATAGGGGTAGTTATAATCTAGGAGATATATTCTAAGAGATATAATATATAGCTAGTAGTACTATATTATATTTAATATATATACTTATAAGAGGGTTATTATAAAGAATATTAAAGTAAGTAAAATCTTAATTATTTAAACTAATAACTATATTTAGATAAGCTATATATATATATTTATATAAACTATTACTAGAACTAAAGGCCTAGCTATAGATATAGTATTTAGTTATACCTTATATAGTAATAATAAAGTAGGTATTAATAGTCTCTTCTAACTCTTTAGCTAGGGTATATACTATTATAGCTTATAGATTATTAAAATAATCTACTAAGCTATATTCTTCCTTCTCTAATAGTATATCTATAGACTAGTTATCTCCCTAGGTTATACCTTAATCTTCTATTTCCTTATCTTACTAGTATATACCTACTATCTACTATAGCCTATTACTTTAATTATATCCTCCCTAGTTATATAGCTAGTAAGGAGTATAATATAAAGGGTATATATTATTCCTATACTTACTATAGCTATTACTATTTTTTCTAAAGCTATTTATATTCTATATACTATTAATAGCTTAAGGTAAAATACCTATATTACTATAGAATAGTCTAGAGGGGGCTACTTATAAGGCCTTCCTTATATCCTATAGCTACTATATATAGCCTTAGTCTTACTATATATATACTAGAGGTAGGGATTACTAGCTATCCTAATAGCTATTTAACTATTACTATTCTTACTATCTATTATAAGACTAGCTATAGATATTATATAGCCTAGATAGGTACTATATTACTTAATCTAAATATAGTATATAAGGTATATTATTCTACTTCTACCTTATAAGATCTCTTATTATATTTTATTATTCTTATAATACTATTATAAGCTATAAAGCTATAGTATTTAATACTAGTAATAGTAATAGACTATAGATTATTAGGTTAAAAGAGTTATATACTATCTAAAGCTATACCTACTAGCCTAATTTATAAGCTTATATATCTCTTAATACTTATAAGGTATATATTTTAATACTATAGCTATTATATATATTTATTAAAGTATATTAGGCTTTTACTAAGTCTTTAGTAGCTTTTACTATTAGCTTCTATTATCTTTTAATAAGACTAGTATAGATATTCTCTATAAATATATTATAAAGTAGTTACTAGTCTACTATAGTAAGGTAGCTATTATACTATTAGGTAGTTTTACTATATAAATAGGTAACCTAAATATCCTTAACTTATTACTTACTATAGCTAATAATATACTATTTAAGTTAGTTTATAAATATATAAATATAGATAAAGGTTAGATCCTTACTAGCTTTTATAACCTACCTAATTCCTTATTTATCTTAATATTTAAGGTTAGGATTAAAGAAATTAATATTATTCTTTTAAAGTTTAATTAGCTTAAGCTTACTAGCTACTATTAATACTACTATAGATACTACTAGTATCTTTTTATAGTAATATACTAAGGTTATTTTTATAATAGTAGCTATCTATACTAAGGCTACTAAGGAGAGTATACTAATATCCTATATAGGTAGTAAGGGGTTGCTTAGAAAGGGTATACTTCTTATCTCTATCTAGCTTACTTATTAATAACTTACTTAAAGATTTAAGGTTATTTATTATCTAGTATCTATTTATATATAATAGGATAAGCTAATTTCTCTAAGCCTAGTAATAAAATTTAAAAAGAAGGCTAGTATTAAGGTTAAATAGGGATAAGAAGGGGTTTAGTTTTATATTAAAAAGGTACCTAGTAGGCTAAATATATATACCTAGCTTCCTTCCTCTTATCCTCCTACTTCCTACCTTTCCTACTCTTCTTATTATATTTATTCTCCTCCTTAATATAGCTTAAGTCTTATTAAGGATAGCTTTATATAGGCTTAGTAAATAAGCTACTTTATAAAGACTATATAGTTTCTTATAAGTATATATATATTTATATAAGTTCTCTAGGCTTTTAAAATAGTATATACTATACCTAAGTTAAAAGGAATCTCTTCTTACTTATCTATCTAGTCTTATATATATATAGTATAGGCTAGCTAGCTTATAATATAGGCTAGATAACCCTTATCTATTTCTATATATAGTAGCTTAGTATTAATATACTACTTAGCCTACTAAAGTTAGTATATTTTAGTTAGTATTTAAGTTAACTAGCTTAGCTAGATCTACTCTTATAATACTAGTATTAGGGGGGGGGGGGGATATAGTTTAAATTAAATTAAGGGGGGATATAGTCTAGTATATTAGCTATAGCTAATTATAGGTAGGAAAGAAAAAAGAAAAAATAAAAATAAATATTACTATTAATAAGAGCTTTAAATTTAATAAATTTTAATAGTCTCTAATAATCCTACTAGTATTACTACCATTTTATTAGGCACTAGAGTTCGGCAAGATGATGATGTATTCCCTAGGCTAAGTGGGTGGCTTATACCCTAAGTAGTGCTTGTATGTGCACGTGCACGTGACAGACCGACTGCATCCATTCTGACGTGCAGCCACCCGCCTGCGCTCCTACGGCAGCCTATAGGTGAGTTGTCGCTAAAACGTATTTTACATGCTTATATCGGGGTTTACACACTAGGCACACACCAAAAGCGTATATAATTATTTTCAGTATATCAATATCCACATTTATATAATATAGAATATAATTTAAGGCTATATATACTATTTACTAGTAGAATTATATTTTATAAATCTATAACTCTTTTTATTATATTAATTACTATTATAAATATAGTATTATTAGTTATTATAGCTTCTATAGCTTAGCCTAATAATACTAAAGAGTTAATAGCTTAAGTACTTATAAAGGCTAATATTCTTATAAATAAATAGCTTAATACTATATATAAATAGTCTATACCTATATACCTACTTTAACTAAATTTAATACTAATATATAGTTATAGATAAGGCTAATTATTAAATCTATTATATATTTAGAATATTAAGGTAATAATTATTTATATTTATAGTAAAGAATATAAGATAGCTTACTTAAAATATTAAAATTATAGTTATATCTTTACTAGCTATATTTAGCTTTAGGGGCTAGCTAGGAATATATATATAAACTATATATACTCCTCTTAAGTATACTAATACTCTTTAAAAGGTATTATATAATACTACTTATATATATTATTAACTAATAATAGTTATAGCTAAACTATACTCTCCTATTATATAAAAGGATATACTAAATATAGTAAGTATATATAATATTATATAAGTATAATAGTAATAGATTACTATAGTATTTATTAAATAAGTAAAGATTTAAATAAAATATAACTAAATATATATTTAAGTATATTTACTAGTACTTTATTAAATATTATAGCTAGATATAAATAGTAATAGTTTATATATAAAAGAAAAAACTTTATATAACCCTTTTTCCTTAATTAATATTAATACTTATTATAATAAAGAAATACTACCTAAAGATAGGTATATAGTATTAAGAGTTAGTATAGTAATATCTAGACTAGGATATATATCCTTACTACTACTTAATATTATATCTATCTATATAGGAATTACTACTACCTATAGAAGAAACTATTTAAAGGCCTTTTCTAAGTAATTATAATATTTTAAGTATAAAGTTAACTATAATTAATAATAAAGACCTTATTATACTTAACTTAATAAATAATATAGATATACCTTTAACTTAAGTTATACTTTAAAGCCCTTCTATTAATAGTTAGGTTATAATATAGAGTACTATTTTAGATAGTATATAAGTAAAATAAGCTAGTTTTATTATAACTTAGCTAAAAATAAATAATAAAGGTATTATATTTATACTTTAGCTATTTAATACTATAATTAAAAATAGATATATTAAGAATATTCTAATACCCTAGATAATATCTAGTCTAAACTATATTAATAAATATATATTATAATAATATACTTATCTATAGTTTAAATACTAGTTATATAGAGATATACTATTATTAATTATATTAGATAGTATTAATCCTATATTATTAGTATTACTAGATAAAAAGTAAGAAGTTAAGGTTATAATTATCTTAGAATCCCCTTTAAGTATTATTAATTATTATACTAGTATTTAATAAATAATAATAATTAAAAGGCTCTTAATAGCACTTAGGTATAATTAATTAAATAAGAAGATTATAATTAATCTTTTAATAATATATCTAGATAATTAAAAGTAACTAATAATAGGTTTATATATAATAAAGAGGGTTTATACTAATTTATAAGCTTTATCCTATAAAATAAAGCTATTAATAAAGAAAGTAATAACTTAAAGGCTAAATATATTAAATTTAAAGCTTAATATTAAGTAAGAGATTATATAAGCTCCTTCTATTACTAGTAATTTACCTAGCTTAGTAAAGCTTATAAATAAGGTAACTAGTAAGATAGAGAATAATACTACTAGTACTATTATATAAGAGGATATACTAATAATACTAAAGGATAAAAGGGTTTTTCTAATTTATATAAGGAAGTAAATATTAAAAAGATAAATATTATATATTATTATTTATTTTATATTTTATATTTTAAATATAAAAATAGGAAAAAAAAATAAAAATAAAGAAAATAAAAAAAAAGGGTTATTCCCCTATAATAAGCTCTTAGATTATATTAATAGTAATATCCTTATATAATAATAATTTATTAAACCTTATATAAGTATTAGTAACTAGCTCTAATAAGGCTAATCTAGGAAGAGTTCTTTTAGCTTAATACTAATTAAGTTACTTATATAAGTATAAGTAAATAGGAAAAAGAGGTATTTCTAGGTTACCTACCTCTAGTAGACTACTAAACTTATACTAAATAATCCTATTATAGATCTAGTATATAACTTATAATAAGTATATATTAATAGTATTATTTAATATTTTAAAGATAGAGTTTAATACTTTTATATTATTAATAGGTAGTAGGAATTTATAATTTAGCTTAGTATTATAGCTAAGGTTATAATATAAAATATTTAGTTAACTAGTAATTTTACCTTCTTATATATATATATAATAGATATTCTATTTATATATAAAAGTATAAAGGTCTTTTTAAATTAATAGTATATATAAATAGAGAATAATAATCTTATCTATAAGATTATTAATAAAGAATAAGCTATAGTCATTAAGTATAAAGAAATATATCTAAATAGTTATATTAGTATATATATCTATAGTTATTAATAATTACTTATTTACTAATATTTAATAGGAATACTTAGAAAGTATTACTATCCTTTAATATATATATTATAAACACTTTAGCTATATAACTATACTTTTATAAATATAAGCTCTTAAGATATTCCTTATAACTCCTAAGAGTATTATAACTTATTAGTATTATTATAAGTTTAGTATTATACTAGTATATTATTTTAAAAGAGAAACTAGTATAGCCTAATAATAATAGTAGTCTTACTACTATAATTAGATTATAATTAAGTAGGTATTATCTTTTATATATTTAATAGGGTAATATATTACTATATAATACTCTATAAAGTTATTATAGAAATACTAATATAGAACTAAGTAATATAATATAAATATATATTAATTCCTATATAAATCTTAAACCCCTATAGCTATAGCTTTTTATAGCTATTAATAGACTAAATCTAATTAAGACTATAGGTTTTAAAGTCTATATATAGTATTTCTACCTATTTCTAATAATCCTAAAGGTTTTTAGAGGATACCTTATAATAAACCTTATATAAAGTATTATAGCTAATATTAATACTAGCCTTATATATATATACTATAAGGAATATTTAGCTATTATTAATTATATACTACTTAGTAGTAAAATTATTCTAGAGATATACTTATACCTACTCTTATATAATATCTTAATATATAATATCTTATTATTAGTATATATTTTACTAGTAGTAGATTAAGCTAACTTAAAATAGTAATAATTAGAAACCTTTATTAAGTAGTTACTTATAAATATTAAAGTTAGTAAGGTTCTAGGCGAAATATAACGTTTAGATACGTTTAGTAAGTTTATCTTAGTTATTTATTTATACTTATAAGTAAATATAGTTAGTTTATAAAAAGCATTATAGTGTTTAAGAGCGAATATTATAGCTATAGTTATCTTATAGGATATTATAAATCTTCTAATATATAAGATATAAGTCTATATATTAAATAATAGCCTTCTTAAATAAATTAAGGTTAATTATAAAACGT